>NC_067136.1:2890540-3223993 GCF_021347895.1 Acanthochromis polyacanthus
TTTGCTTGGAGGAACAGAAGTTTAGTAAAGATGTACACTAAGTGCTCAGGTTTAGCAGCCACTTTGTAAACAACACCCAGCAGCCACAGTACCTATCCAACTATGTGAACAGTTGGTAAACACCATAGTAACTAAAAGAAGAGAATATCTTTGCAACCACTTGATTACATCTAATATGCAACATAGCTAACATCAGTTTCTTATAATTCATGCAGTCAGTCCAACTAGGCCAGGTTGATTTACTCACTCACTATTACTATGGCAGCAAGATAGTTTTCTTGCCCTGTGCAGATACAGTAGAGGTGACACCAAACTGCTGGGCAGATTCAACCAGTTAGCAATAATTAACACCACACAACTGACACTGGTGTCCAGCTGAGGTGACATGATCAGAGCAATGGAAACAAGGAGCCCCACAAACCACAAGCAAACTGCGACTGATATAACTGTGATAGTGTAGAAAGCTCTCTGCTTTGATTGGTCAACTCGCTGCTTTTCCCCACCCCTTCCCCTGGACCTGGACGAATGAGAACACAGAGAACTGACAGGCTGCAGAAAGACAAGATTAATATGGCAAAACCTAAAAAGCAGAAAGACAGAATTTGGGTGGAGGAAAACGGGGTGACAGCTGTAAAGCATATCAGTCCAAAACTAAGCAGCCAAACACAGCCAATACAGACGTTTCTGATCTTCACCCCACGAGCATTTTTCAGACCCATGTAGGTGATGGGATGAACAACAGCCAGGTAGCGCTCCACACAGGTCAGGATGTGAAATAAAGTGTGGCCGTAGAAAGCAATGGAAGAAACACTGAATCCAGCTTTCTCCATTACCGAGTGATTTGTGTATGTAGCCCCAATAAGGCAGAAGGTCCCCAAGATCCAGATGAGATCCATGACAGCCACGTGGTAGGTGAAGATGTCAGAGTGAGTCGCTGTTTTCAAGGAACGCTGCTGCCGCCATCTTTGGTGACCCAAGAAGAGGATGAAGGTGGAGAGAGGGAGGAGGAGGAGGATTCTCATTGCAGGAAGGGCAAAATGTATGTGAGAGAAAACCTCAGTGGTGGCACAGATAGAGGAAGAAGCATAGCTGTATGATGATGAGGAGTTAACCGTCATATTTGTTGCATACATTGTATGTCTGAAGAGAAAAAGAAATGACAGGGTTAATAAAGACACAAAATGTGTAAAGAAAGGGGAAGAGGAAAGATAGATTTCAGCAACTACAGTAAGTAACAGTTCAACAACTCAGGTAATTGGGTGTTAATCACTCACTCAATGATTCTCCCAAGTGCCATTCATATTGGAAGTTTTTGTTGCCAACTGTTGACAAATGATTTTTTGTCAAAATAAATTGTTTAAAAAAATATCAAACATTGAGAATCCATGTATGGTTTATTCTTTAGGTTTTCTGTTTCAAAATAAAATGAGAAAAAACTGTCACTTTGTTTTAGTTGCTTTTTCTTTTAAAAGTTGAATTTGAAAAATGAACATTTGAGAAAGAAAAAAACACTGCTTTTTACCAATTTTAAGGTTTAGACGAAAAAAGCCGTTTCCATTCAGTGTGCCATTTAGAAGCTACCAGCAGAACCGGAAATAAATTGTTCTCCATGCAGAACCTCCTGACACGCAGTATAGAGCGCCACAGCGATGCAAAGTGCTGCTGATTTCTGCGTGGGCTTTGCCACTCTCAAAGACTCACAAATGAAATTGTAAAAAGTGCTAGAGTACAGCCATTCTTGATATATGTTTGCGGTCCAGACCAGCTCCACAATGTTTTGCTTGGTGACTTCTGGCACTTCCGGTGTTGCAACAAATTAAAACAACAGCTGTATTTTGTATTTCAGGTTTAAAAAGCTAGAGCAACAATCCAACATTGTGTTTTTTCAGTAGTTAAATAATACAATTCTACATTTAGGTTTTAAAAGCTGAAAAACAAATTATCAGCGTGGTTTATTGGGTTGTTAGATTTTATTCTGAAAAGGAAAAACCAGAACGAACCATACAACGATTATTCAGAAAGGGACTTTAAACAAAATGTTTTTTTCTTTTCTGTTTTTCCTGTTGCACCATTGTTACTAAACACCGATTTACATAGAGGTGTTCAGTGGTGATAAACTCATCTATATGTTTAAATGATATTTACACAAGAAGCAACAAAATCCAGCTGAAACAAATCACAAACATTCAGGCAGCAGCAGACGTTCATAACAGCTGCTGTAACACATTGATGATCTGGATGTAAACATGTCAACCTTTTGTGTTTGAGAAAGTAGGAAAGAGTTAAAAACAAAACTTCTGACTGAAACTTGATTTTAACAATGTCTGAAACAATGGTGAGATTCAGCTGAAGTTGGTTTGTAGTAAATCTAAAAGTGGATTTAATGAAAGATTGAAAACAAATTTAATTTGTCAGGGAAAAGGTGCATTTTAACAATACTGACAGTAAATCAGCAAGTTATTAAAGAGCACCAACCTTGTCTGCAGTGTTTCTGATTGTCCTTAATCTCTCATTTCAAACTAACAGACTGCTGTTCACTCCAAATGTGCAGCGACACTTCGGTCTCTGTTGAAGATCTTCATGTGTCACAGCAGCAGGACTGTGTGAACTTTTTGCATGATGCAAAGCCAAGTCATGATTCTACGTGACTCTCTTACTGTAAACTAAACCATGCAAATTCATTGATCATCCATCTTCTGTCCCTGCTTCACCCTTCAGAGTCTATCTCAGTGGGTGAGAAACAGGTTCACCTGGACAGGTGACCACTCACCTAATATTGCATTTCTTTGGACTGTAGGTGGAAGCAGGTTCACCAGCAAAAAAAAAAAAATGCAGCAGGAAAATTATATTTTCTCATTTTTGTTCAGCACATGAAACAAAGCGCAGAATGCTGCCTTGCTGCAAGGCACATCAATAATTTTAACCAATGTTGATAATTTATGCAGTTTACATGTGTTATAATGATCATATTAAACAACACAGTGCATCTGTATCCATTTCTTCTGTTTACACAGGACTTAGAAAAAGTGCTTTGTGTTGATCACAAAGTTTCACAACCAAAACTAGTGAAGCTCTGATGTTCCGCACTTCTCTGCATCCATTTATCATAAATGTGCTGCATGGATGAACTTCAGAGATTACACAACCAAAACACCAACATTTATCTGGAGTTAAGTTATATAAATATTTATACATCACACAATTATATTTGTACATTTGCAAGGACACACCATAATATTTGGACAGAGTATCCACATCACCTGTTTACTGTCTGTGTGGCTGCTTGTATTACTTTCTGGGGATCATCTAAACTTATCATAGTGAGGACACACATACATTATGATATTTTGGCTGAGATTCACTACTTACAGTTTTAGGGTTATGAAATTAAGGATAGAAACATGGAACCATGTAAAATCATGAAACCACATTAACAATATAACATCACATCATTAGATTTGGACATTATATGGACATGCCATTAGATCTGAAGACATCATTCAAATCAGCTTATGGTTGTGTGTCCCTGTGTTTGGATTACTATCTGTCAGGGCCTCCCCTCACACTCACCCACACCTGACACCCCTTTGTAATCCTCTGTCTCTCTGCCTTTCCTGACAGCAGAGCTGAAACAGCAAGCAGCTGAAACCGTTTCTCCAATCAGTCACCTCCACCAGAGTCCGAGCAGCTGACAATCATCTGGCTAATCACACGCTGACAATAAAAAGACCGGCCTGTGGCGATGGGCGTGGGAGAGCTCAGCTGCAGGAGAGAGAGGTGTGGAGGGGTGCGTGGAGGCAGCGTCAAGGTAATTGACACAGGTGATGATACTTGGCTGACCTAATTATCCCTGCAGTAGCAGCCGGAGCGGAGAATAAAAGCCGGGCGGACAGAGAGACAAGGAAGGCTGCATGGACTGAGGAGCAGCGGAGAGACAGCAAAGGCTGCATGGACTGAGGAGCAGCGGAGAGACAGCAAAGGCTGCATGGACTGAGGAGCAGCGGGAACTGAGAGGCAGCGGAGGCTGCGTACCGGGCTGCGGAGAACTTTAAGTAGTAAAGTAATAAACAATATTCCCTCGACAAGCAGGGCGTGTGTGTATTGAGTGGACCCACGGACAGCGAACCTGTCACATTGGCACCCAACCGGCACTTGATACACGGGGATGTCTGCGCCTCCGGCGGAACCGGTGCAGCCTGTGGCTGCGCTGGCCCAGATGCTCCGGGACTTGGCGGCGATGCACGCTGACCAGGCGGCGGCGAATCGGCGGCACCTGGAGGCGCTGCACCAGCAGACGGAGAGGCAGACCCGCGTCTTGGAACAGCTGTTGTCTCGACCAGGGGGAGCACCGGGCTCCTCCTCCTCCATCTCCGGGCTGTCTCTTCAAAAGATGACGGCGGAGGATGACCCACAGTCGTTTTTGGACATGTTCCAGGCCACGGCGGTGGCATGTGGGTGGCCGCAGACGGAGTGGGCGGTGCGGCTGCTTCCCCTACTGACGGGGGAGGCCCAGACGGCGGCGATCAGCCTGCCGGCGGCGGCTCGGAGGACTTTCGCCGATGTCAGGAAGGCGGTACTGGACAGGACGGGCCTCTCGCCTGAGGACCACCGGCGCCGTTTCCGGGGCGCTCGGGTGGGCGCGGGCGACCGGCCGTTTGTGGTTCGCCCAGCAGGTGAAGGACGCAGCAACCAGGTGGCTGCTGCCGGGGGAGACCGCGGAGGAGAGTCGGCTTCTGGAGAAGATTGTGGTGGAGCAGTTCATCGAGGGGTTGCCAGGGGAGACGAGCAACTGGGTGAGGTGTCATCGCCCGGCCGATCTGGGGACAGCAGTGACGCTGGCCGAGGATCACCTGGCGGTCCAGGCGGAAGGCCAAGGACGGGCACCTCCCGGGATGCGACCAACACCAGCGCCACGCAGGAAAACCCTGGCTGCGCGGACATCGGCGCCACGTTCTCCGACGCCGCCGGTTCCGGCGCCCCGTACTAACCTCTCTTTTGCTTCTCCTCCACACCAGGCTCCGGCTGCTGCTGACGCTGTCTCCAACCCACAGGGGGCTCCTCAAACGTCAGGACAGGAGTGCTGGCGGTGTGGGCAGCCTGGCCATTTCCGACGGGAGTGTCCGCTCATGGAGGTCGGCCAGGTGGTTGGGGTTGCCGGCACGCCAGCACCCTCTCCCGGTCCGGGTGGGACATACAGCGTTCCGGTAAGGATCCAGGGGGGTGTACATCGGGCTATGGTGGATTCGGGCTGTGGACAGTCCCTGATTCACCAAAACCTGGTTCGACCCGGGGCATTGGTGGAGGCATCCTGGGTGAGGATAAGGTGTGTACATGGGGATGTTCACAAATATCCTGTTGTGCCAGTGGAAGTTAGATTCAGGGGAAAAAGCATATTATAAAGGCCGCGGTTAGCTCCCGCCTTACGCACCCCCTTATTTTGGGTACGGATTGGCCTGGGTTCCAGGGGGCAGTTGGGAAATGCGTGGGGGTGCGTTCACGAGCGGTAGGGACGTGTGATATGTGTGCTGTGCTCAGCAGTGACGCGAGGTTGTCCGACACTGCAGACGGGGAGGGGGATCCCGTGGGACCTCGTCAGGAGGCTCCGCGGGTTCCTGTCCTACACCCCATGGAAGATTTTCCTCTGGAACAGTCTCGAGATGATACTCTGCGCTCAGCTTTCGACCAAGTGATAAAGATTGATGGTCAGTTTGTGCACCCGGGCACAGCACCTACATATCCACACTTTTCATTGATCCGAGATAGATTATACAGAGTGACTCGTGACACTCAGACACAGAGTATAGTCACCCAATTGTTGGTGCCGAGGGGCCGCCGGGAAACTGTTTTCCAGGCGGCACATTTCAACCCAATGGCTGGTCACATGGGATATGAAAAAACACTCGACCGGGTCATGGCCCGATTCTATTGGCCTGGCATTCGGGAGGACGTACGCCGGTGGTGTGCGTCTTGTCCTGAATGCCAGTTGGTTAACCAACCGGCCATCCTGCGGGCGCCTTTGCACCCATTACCACTGATAGAGGTTCCGTTTGAAAGAATTGGCATGGACCTCATCGGGCCATTTCACCGGAGCGCACGAGGATATCGGTTTGTGTTAGTCCTAGTGGATTACGCAACACGATATCCCGAAGCAGTGCCGTTGCGCACCATCTCTGCAAGGAGTGTGGCACAAGCACTGTTTCAGGTCATCTCCCGAGTTGGAATCCCCAAAGAGATTCTGACTGACCAGGGCACCTCGTTTATGTCACGAACACTCCGGGAACTTTACGGATTATTGGGCATCAAGTCTAGTCGGACAAGTGTGTACCACCCACAGACCGATGGTCTGGTGGAGCGTCTGAATAAGACCTTGAAGAACATGATTCGTAAGTTCATTCACGGGGAGAGCAGCAATTGGGATAAATGGCTGGACCCTCTGTTGTTTGCAGTGCGGGAGGTGCCCCAGGCCTCCACGGGATTTTCTCCCTTTGAACTGTTGTTTGGCAGGAAGCCACGTGGGGTTTTGGACCTGGTTAAAGAAAACTGGGAGGAAGGTCCAAGCCCAAGTAAGAATGAAATACAGTACGTCCTGGACCTTAGAGCAAAACTCCAATCACTGGGACAGCTTTCACGTGAGAATTTGCTCAAGGCCCAGGAACGACAACAACGCCTGTACAACAGAGGGGCCAACCTCAGACAATTTTCACCGGGAGACAAAGTACTTGTATTACTCCCATCTTCTAGCTCGAAATTACTCGCCAAGTGGCAAGGGCCCTTCGTGGTCACACGACGAGTAGGGGAGGTGGATTATGAGGTGGCACGCTCTGACAGGGGAGAAGCAACACAGATTTACCACCTCAACCTCCTAAAAGCATGGAAAGAGGCGGAGTCGGCTTCTTTGGTGACTGTAGTTGAAGAGAGAGACGAGTTAGGGCCTGAGGTTCCAAAGCCGGGCAATTCCACCTCACTCCCTGTTGAAAACCACCTCTCGCAGTCCCAAAAAGCCGACATTGCCATGTTGCAGGAGCGGTTTGCTGATGTGTTTTCCCCCCTGCCAGGTCGTACAGACCTCATACAGCACCACATCGAGACCCCCCGAGGCGTGAGGGTTTTTTCACGACCTTACAGACTGCCTGAACATAAGAGAAAATTAGTTCAGAAGGAATTGAAAGCAATGCTAGAGATGGGAGTGATAGAAGAGTCAAACAGTGCCTGGTGTAGCCCCATTGTTCTTGTCGTCAAGAAGGATGGGTCTATACGATACTGTGTGGACTACCGCAGGGTGAATGACATGTCACGATTTGATGCCTATCCCATGCCCAGGGTCGACGAGCTCCTGGATCGGCTGGGCACTGCGCGTTTCTTCACCACGCTGGATTTGACCAAGGGCTACTGGCAGATTCCCCTGTCACCGGAGTCCAAGGAAAAAACGGCCTTCTCCACTCCGTACGGTTTGTACCAATTCACGACGCTTCCGTTCGGGTTGTTCGGAGCCCCAGCCACGTTCCAGCGTCTCATGGACAAGGTGCTGCGGCCGCACGCAGCATATGCGGCCGCCTACCTGGATGATGTTATCATCCATAGTAACAGCTGGGCGGCGCATGTGCGGCAGGTGGCCGCGGTGCTGGAGTCCTTGAGACAGGCGGGGCTGACGGCCAACCCGAAGAAGTGCGCGGTTGGACGGAGGGAGGTACGGTATCTGGGTCACCACTTGGGCGGCGGGCAGGTGCGCCCACAGGTGGATAAGACAGCAGCAATCGCAGCCTGTCCGCAGCCCAAGTCCAAAAAAGAGGTACGGCGGTTCCTGGGGCTGGCGGGCTACTATCAGCGGTTCATACCTAAATTCTCGGACCTGGCCAGCCCCTTGACCGACCTGACCCGGAAGAGTGCCTCAGATCCGGTCCAGTGGACGGAGCAGTGCCAGCGGGCGTTTGAGAGAATAAAGCAGGCCCTCTGTGGGGAGCCACTCCTCTACGCACCTAACTTCTCTCTCCCTTTTTTCCTGCAGACTGATGCGTCGAACAGAGGGCTGGGGGCTGTTTTGTCCCAGCAGGTGCGGGGCGTCGACCGCCCTGTAGTTTACATCAGCCGCAAGTTGTCTGAGAGGGAGGCTCGCTACAGCACGGTGGAGAAAGAGTGCCTGGCAATCAGGTGGGCGGTCGGGGCCCTGCGCTACTACCTCCTGGGACGCCCATTCACCCTCTGTTCGGACCACGCCCCTCTCCAATGGCTCCATCGCATGAAGGATACCAACGCCCGAATCACACGGTGGTATCTGGCCTTACAGCCTTTTAAGTTCACGGTGATTCATAGGCCGGGGGCGCGGATGGCTGTGGCTGACTTCCTCTCCCGCTCCTTGGAGCCGGGGGGGGGGAGTTGGTTAGGCCGGATGGCTCCCCGGCCTAAGTCGGGCAGTGGGGATATGTGGCGATGGGCGTGGGAGAGCTCAGCTGCAGGAGAGAGAGGTGTGGAGGGGTGCGTGGAGGCAGCGTCAAGGTAATTGACACAGGTGATGATACTTGGCTGACCTAATTATCCCTGCAGTAGCAGCCGGAGCGGAGAATAAAAGCCGGGCGGACAGAGAGACAAGGAAGGCTGCATGGACTGAGGAGCAGCGGAGAGACAGCAAAGGCTGCATGGACTGAGGAGCAGCGGGAACTGAGAGGCAGCGGAGGCTGCGTACCGGGCTGCGGAGAACTTTAAGTAGTAAAGTAATAAACAATATTCCCTCGACAAGCAGGGCGTGTGTGTATTGAGTGGACCCACGGACAGCGAACCTGTCACACGGCCTTTCCTGCAACACCCTGCCAGATCGTTAGACTCGACTCACATTGTCAGTCTCCTTCTTGCCTCTTGCCCTGTTGTTTTTTGAAGCAACATCTAACCTTGTTTTTTCCTGTTTTCACCAGAACTTGCTGCTCAGACTCCTGCTTGCTGTTCCCCTCCGGTTCCCCTTGGACCCAATCACTCCCTCCGGACCACCTTCTCAACACCACTCTCCCTCCTCTCCTGGCGCCCCCCAATCCTGTCTGTGGTAATTAGTAACCAGTCCGGTTCCAACAACTCCAGCCTGTCCTGCCTGTATTCAGCTCTCTAGCTCCAAGTCACTCTCCCTCTCCAGCCGCCAGGGATTCCACTCCACCCGGCGCCGCACTCTGCTTCCCCTCCCAGAGCCTACGACCGCCGATCCCCGGCTGGAACCCAGACCACCCAGTATCACTCCCCTTTTCCCTCCGTTAAGACCCCGTCCCTCATTCTATCAGATTCACTCCCCTGTTTCCCCACAATAAATCACTTTCTAATTGTGTTTTGGTCTCGGTAGCGTGGGTCTCTGCTCAAGTTCAGCCTGGTTGTATGACAACTATCTATCAGGGGACTCATTTAAACCATCACAGTGAGGACACACTTGCATGTTGAGGACATTTTTCCCTGGTCTGATAACTTAAAGTTTGAGGGTTCTGAAGTTAATTTTAGAAACATTGTATTATAAAATCAACATGACAAATATAAAGTGCACTCAAGTAAATACATCTGATATCCTAATTATTTTTCCAGCCACCATGAAAGCCGAAACATCCACTGAACAATGAAAGAAAAGTCATAACACAAGATAACAACCTGCAAAAACTCAACATTCCATCAGTTAGTACAAGTAGATAAACTTACTATATAAAATCCACAACCTTACACCAAAAACCTTGATGTACCACACTCCACAAATTTAGCACTGCACTCATATGACATTGTTGTACTCACAAGTGATCAATGACCAAGACTGATGCACCAGCACTGGAGCCAGTGATTTGCTCCTGGTCAAAGACTTGTGCCACCATTAACCACATGGTAACAAAACTGCCAGTGATGCAGGCAGCTCACATAACTCGATGTCTGTAGTCTTGAGCACAAATCTGGGGCATGTCTGATAAGCTCAGGTATTTCTAAGTCAAAGCATGTTTTTTTGATCTTCGGTTTTTTCAGTGTTCAGACAAGAATTGATTCATCAAAAGAAGATTTTCTGCAGAAAGACCTAAACTGTCCTCACGGTCTGAGGCCAGATCACATCCTGACAGTGTTTACTGTCAAAGGCTGTTCAACAACAACCAAGTATATGACTATATTCAACCCCAAGTCACATCTTATTGGCCAATGCTTTTAGATTCTTGATTGTCTTGTTCAGTGAGGCTCTGGGTCTGAAATGCATTTGAGCTTAGTGATGGATGTAAATCTGAATCTGTTGGCTGCATCTTTGACAACATCTGCAGATTGATGTTTTTGTTGTCCTTTATCTGATTGAGGTTTTCCAAAGTAATGCTGCCTTTCTCTTCACATCTGCACTGTCGAAGAACAACAAGCATCATCAGTCAGACCAAATAAATACATTGTGGTGGTGCAGAAAAACACTTCTGCTAGGAGTAACAGAAGTTGAGTGAAGATGTACACTAAGTGTTCAGGTTTAGACGCTGATCTTGCAATCAACCCACAACACCCAAGCAGCGACAGCACCTATCCAACTATCTGAACAAGGGCGAGACACCAGAGTAACTAATGAAAGGGAATATCTTAGCAACTGCTTGATTACACCTTAAGATGTAACCTAGCAACCTGTCTAACATCACTTTCTTATATTTCATCCAATCAGTGAAATTAGGACAGTCTAATTTACTTAAATCCATCACTTCTTCATTTTCTGCAGCACCATGATAGTTTTCCAGCCCTGTGTAGATACAGCAGAGGTGACACCAAACTACCGGGCAGGTTTAACCAGCTGAAACTCATCGTCACCACACAGCGAACATGTTCGTTCAGCTGAGGCGATACGATCAAAGCAGCGGAAACAATGAGCGCAACAAACCACAACCAAACTGTAACTGATATAGCTGTTATGGTGTAGAAAGCTCTCTGCTTTGATTGGTCAACCCTTTCTTTTTCCATGCCTCCTTCCCCTGGACCTGGACGAATCAGGGCACAGAGTACAGACACTGTGCAGAAAGATATGACCATTACTATCAAGCAGAATATTGAGATAGAGATTGTTAAGATAGACTGGTTTAGAGTTACAACAGTTGCTAGACCAAAACTCAGCAGCCAAACACATCCAATACAAATGTTTCTTATCTTGACCCCACGAGCATTTCTCAGCCCCCGATAGGTGATGGGATGAACAACAGCCAGGTAGCGCTCCACACAGGTCAGGACATGAAAAAAAGTTTGTCCATAAAGAAGGAAACCAGTTGCACTGATTCCTATGGTTGCCATTACTGAATCACTAGTGCATAAATCACCAATTTCGCAGATGACCCAGATCAGCTCCATAGCAGCCAGGTGGTAGGTGAAGATGTCAGAGTGAGTCAATCTTTTAGAGGAACGCTGCTGCCGCCATCTTTGGTGACCCAAGTAGAGGATGAACGTGGAGAGAGGGAGGAAGAGGAGAATTCTCAATGCATTATAAGCAATGGACATGCAAGTACTAACTGTAGTGTTAGCACAGAAGACCTGAATATAGCTGGAGCCTGATGAGAAGCTAACTGACATATTTACTGCAAACACTGTACATCTGAGATATTACAAAAACAGAGGGACGGGGAATGAGTGCAGGAAAGGGAAAGAGGAAAGAAAAAGATGTACACAGTTAAAATCAGTTGTACTGTATCAGCTTCAGGAACAGTGTTGCGTTAATCATTTATTCATTCAATATTTTCTCCACTGCAAATCTCAATTGGAACATCTTTTAAACAAAGACGAAAAATCTTTGCATCTTGCTTTCTTCAACAATAAAATGCAAGACAAATTTCAAAAAGAGCTTTAACAAAATGTGTCATATTTTTAAATAAATTCGAACAGATCAGTTTGACTTGATGCACTACTATTACTAAAACCCTTCACATGCAATGTTGAGACAACAAACAAACATGCAGGCAGAAAACATTTCCATCAGCTACTGAAACACAAGTGATGTGGAGGTAAACATTTAAATTTTTCCTGTTGCTTTCAAAAATTAACTAGAACAAAAATTTGTTTGAGAAAACGGAATAAATGAGCTAAAATGAGCTAAAGTCATCAGTTTAAAAAATAAATCCCAGCTTCACTAAAAAGGAGACATTTTTGAAATTATACCTGAGAATCAGTCAGTTATTGAAGAACACCCACCTCGTCTGCTGTATTGTTTCTGATTGTTCTTAATCCTTTTCTCTGAACTCACAACTGCTGTTTACTCCAAATGTGAGGTGATTCTTCTGCCTCTGCTGAAGATGTTCATGTGTCTATATTTCTCATGTAACTTAATCCTTCCAGATGCAAATTTGTGTGACAGATTGCGAGTGATTCCTCACTAATATTTCTTACTCTTAGAGCATTTCAGAGATAACAAGTGCAGTTTAAGACTTTTAAGAAAGAGAAAAACATGTTTAAAATGTCCTTTCAGTGAGGTATGTTTATTATTATTTTTAAACATGTTTTCACTGACTGTTCTTCGTTTAATCAATTATTAGCATTTGACAGGATTCAAATCAAAAGTCTGCATGATTCAAATGACCTATAAGCAGAGACAGGTGTTTATTCAAATAAGCGTGCAGATTGTGTCTACATAGTGAACAGAGATGACTGATGGAAATTCATTTCTGTGCTTCATAATTTCAGCATGTATGACTACACAAGTCTGTTATAACTGTTTAAGCAGAGTTCTGGCCAGTCAGAAAATACCGTATATGACAGAAGTGTTCATAAATTAAAATCAACTGAATAAAATATCAATCAAAAATGCTGCATTATTTCTCAGTTTACCAGTGGAGTACTTCAATTAATGAATAACAAACACTTCACTTTAATCCTTGCCACCCAAAAAACGCTCTGGAGCGTTTTCTTGTTGCGCCGCGGTAATCAAAACAAAGCAGGAAAATGAAGCATTGGCGAGTCTCCCTTTAAATGTGTGCTGAAAGTACAGATTTGGAACTTTCTACCAGTTTTTGAATCATGTTGATCGGCCAAGTAAAACCAGAGATATGATCAATAATAAACGCCACATTTTTTACCGAACTTCACCGGAGCTATTTCCAGCGTCTTTTATGGCCGGCGAAACTTTGAACTTTGGACTCAGCGGAGAGTCCTCTCTGCTGAAAGCATCTGGTGAGAAACACAGACCTTTGGAGTTATGCTTGGTGTAGGAAGGAAAGCGTGGACTAGATTTTCACAAACCTGGCGTTCTCTGGAGTAAAAACGCGAACTGGATTTCCCCAAAGGTGACTGAGAAACTTGGAGCTGAGTGACAGAGACGCTCTGACGGGGAGCGGCCGCACAGACACGCCCACAGTCTCTGTGTTCACAGTAAGAGAGTGGAATATTCTAGAAATATACAGAGGAGAGATGGCCAAAGTGCAGATTTGGAACTTTCTATCATTTTTTTGATATTTTTTTTTAGTCAGGTGATAGTTATAACTCTTTGGGAGAGCAGCACGTCCTTCACTGGCTTTGGCCACAGATCACTCTCTCTGCTAGACACCAAAGATGCACAGAAAATGAAGATTTTGTTTCAGATGTAGTATATTACTACTACTATTACTACTACTACTACTACTAATAAAAATAAAATAATAATAATAACATTCATAATAAACATATTCTAGCAATGGAGAACACCAGGGGCCTGTTTCACGAAGCAGGTTTAGTGAAAACTCTGAGTTTGTTAACCCTGAAATGAGGGAAACTCAGAGTTTTCCGTTTCACGAAGCGAGGTAACTCTAACCAGGGAATGCGGGGTAACTCTAGCCTGTTTCACAAAGAGGGGTAACTTCAACTCTCGGTCAGTTACCGCAGTAACAGACTCTATGACTCTAACCTGGTCACCAGCAGGTTTATCTGAGAAAACCTCGAGTTTCTCTCTGTCTCCGCCCTCTTTCAGCCACACACGCTGTTTCATTTCCTCATTCATTCAGTCAGTAAGCGAGCGAGTTTTGGCGTAGAACAACTTTTATTAACGATCCAGTGGATAAAGGAGCAGCATTACTGCACAGATAATTAAATATTCGTCGGTAGATTGTTATCAGACCGAGCATAAATGTTCTCGCATTTCCGGACAATTATCGGTTTGAGCGGTACCGTTTCGTAATCGTTTCAAGTCCATAATCTACATAAACAACCTAATCCGTCCTTACATTTACATTACCAACCAGTCATGCTCTCACATCCAGCAGATATTGTGTGTTGCGCTGCGGTTCTTTGCAAATGGAAGTTTTTATATAATGTCAGAGATGCAGAGCACTACAGTAAGACAACTGTATGGAGGACAGTCAGAAAAGTTTTCCTGGTCCTGAAACGACTTTTACTCATCATTGTGGACATAAACCTGTCAGAGCATCAAGGAGGATCCACAGAATTGCAGGTGAATGATGTAGAGATCTGTTAAATTCATTTAAAGTCATATTCTGTTAATGACATTGTGCTGCAGCCTCAGACTGGGATTAGTCATTTGAATTTCTTTTAGGATTTCCCAGTGTGATTGGCTGCATAGATGCACATACTTCCCCATCACAGCTCCCTCACATCATGAACTGGAAGTCCATTCACAACATAAATGTGCAGGTAGGCTACAGGTAGACTGACTACTGTTTCTAAATGTTAAAGATTGCATCATAGTTCAACATGTGTCATTCTCTGCACTGTCCAGATCATCTGTGATGCTGCATACATCATTTCTAATGTGGAGGCCATGTGGTCTGGGTCTGTTCATGACTCCAGGATTTATGGAGAGTCTAACCCAGGGGCGTCACCAGACCTAATACTGTTCTGGGGCACACCTGGGGCACAAAGCATTCATGAGAGAGCGCAAAATGTGTGAGAAAAAAAAACATATTCAGCACTTATTCACATAAAAACCTAAATAGTTCTTTAAACCATTCAATAATATCAGACTATGTTGTTGTCTAGATCTTTGATTAACCCTCTGAAATGTACTGCTCTAATGCATTTGGCCTACTTGTGCACTTTACTCTCGACTTCTAAACCATTACTGATAAATGCAAATAGGAATGTTTCTGGTGAAAAATACAGAAATTTTACTATTTTTTTCTGGCAACAAAACCAGATGCTTTAGCTGAAGCCATTTTTCTGGTGACAAAACAAGATTCTTTTAGTCAAAGACAAACCGATTAACAAGACAAGTCTGTGCTATTTTTCTGTGAAATAAACTTGAATGGTTTAAACATTTGGCTCAAGACTTGATGATAGGGAAAAATGTTTTTCTTCCTGAAGATAGACCATTTGAGAACCACTGCACCATCCATAGGCTGTATCTGCCAGCTAACACAAGCTTACTGAAAACCATCATTGATGCAGAACCAGCAGACCAGAACCAACATTATGTTTCATGATGATGAAACTCACTGGAAATTCCCCCGAAGCTTGTACAGCAAATTAATATGGTTTGTCCTGATACAAGGATAAGATAAGTAATAAAGAAGAAAAATATGTACACACACACACACACACATACATATATATGCTTATATATATATATATATATATATATATATATGTGTGTGTGCTTAGAAGAGTTATACTTGGAAGAGTAAAGAGGAAAAGAAACCCAAATTAGGGGAAAAGTGGGGCATGCAGAGTTCACACAAATCAACAAAAATCTGAAAATTTCCAGTATTATTTACAGGTGATATATATACAGGAAAAGACCTTTCAGCTGCTGCTGTTAAACAGTCTGACAGCAGCAGGTATGAATGACCTGTGGTAGTGCTCCCTCCTTGATGGTGGCGGCAGTAGTTAGTTAGTTAGTTAGTTAGTCAGTCTGCTACTGAAGGAGCTGCTCAAAGCTCCTTCAGTGTGGTGGAGGGGGTGAGAGGCGTTGTGAATAACGTTAGCTAACTTAGCATTAACTTAAGACAGACTTATGTTGCCTAGCTAGCTAGGACTTCACTTACCTCTCTCATTCCTCGCTGCTTTATCCCTGCTGCGGGTGAATAACTATCTAGGGAGTTACAGTTCGAGTCAAATCAAAATCAAAAAATATATTTAACAAGTTGTCAGCTAACGTTACCTACCTCACGCAGTGATTCTCATCGCCCCCCCCTCTCTCTCTCTCTCTTGCTCTCTCGACTTCAGTTGATCAGCTAAAGTCCTACACGTGAATAAATTACCATATTAATTAGCCATGTGCACATTGTTTGAGTGGAGTGAATACAGTAGCAATGAATTACCATACTAAGTAGTATGTGCGCTGTAGTCTATGCTATGTAGACTTAAAACTCCGAAGTGATTTTTTTTTTTTTTTATTGTTGAAATTTTTACTGGGGCACTGCAGATCAATACTGGAGCATATGCCCCAGTGAAATCTGTCTGGCAACGCGACTGGTTTAACCTGAGCAACAGACTGCAGCGTGGTCAGCAGCATAAAGATTTTCACAATGGAATTCTCTTGTCTCCCTCCTTTAATATGCTCTGATGTATCCACTATACATTACAGGAGAGTTTGATGGCCTTCTGCTGGGTGACAGGGGTTACCATGACAACCCAGGCTGATGACCTCATACCCTGACCCTGAACCAGGCCCCCAACAGAACTTCAACGGTGCTCACTGCAGGACCAGAGCCCGGGTGGAGATGACCATAGTCCTGCTGAAAGCCCGTTTCCAGAGCCTACATCTCCTCAGGGTGACCCCTGAGAGGGCCTGTGATATTACTGTGGCATGTGTTGTTCTTCATAATATTACCACTATTAGAGGAGAGCAACACCCTGCCCTACAAACTGAAGACCCAGATGATGAGCCCATCCACCTGCAGCTATCCAGGACAGCAGAGCAGTCAGAGACACCGTATGCAATAATCACTTTAGAGTTTAAGTCACCATCATCACCACCACAGCAAATAAAGACATGATACACATTTCATTTGCTCTTCTTTATTTCCTACAAATAAAACAGATAGTTCAGTTCATGTTCCAGTAGTTAACATAATTCACCTGTGACCATCACCACCTCTAACTTGTGCTCCAGTATTTCAATTTCCAGATCTGCCCTCCTAATCTGTTGTTTTGGATTTTTCTCAGCAAATGCAGTCTGTAAATCTGTTTTACTGATAACTGGGAATACACAGAGGACATTAAATTATACAGCTGCACATGAATTCCACAGAATGAAGCTCTGGTGTTTCCTGAACATCCATCTCACTGTGTCAGTCTGTGCAGTGGAAGCTGAGGAACCATCCTGCTGCTGTCCAGCCATGCTCTGTTAAAAAGGATGAGAATGTGCGATACTTCAGTGTAGGCTAAATGTCACACTCTATATTCCACCCAAAATCTGAATGGGAAGAGAACTATCAGTAACATACCTCTGTATAAAACTTAAACTACCATTTGGATAAATGTTTGGAGTGTTGCCTACTTACAGTTACAAGGTCTGTGGTGTGAAGGGGCCAAAAGACAAAAAAGACACAAAAGAGAACTAAATATCTATCTATCTATCTATCTATATATCTATATATATATATATATATATATATGCATCCATGACCTTTTATACCACCGTTTTACAGGCATCTACTTTCTTTCTGTTGGCTGAGCAGAAGTCTGTGTTAGTTTAAATAGTCTTAATTATTTAACAGAACATGATATGGATGCAGACATTTAGGCTGTGTGGATAAAACAACTGCACAGTCAAACAGCCACTTAATATTTAGGCTACTGTACAATGTAAAACATGATCAACATGAAGTACCTCCATGAGATAATGCCGAGGTCTGACCTGTTTGAACAATGTTTTTATATTTCATCTTAAGCTGCTGCCCCGTGCGCTTCTCCCCGCAGCGGGATTTCCCCTAAATGAAATAACTTAATATTCTACCATTCAGACAGTTATTCCCTGTAATATTATTACGATTACAAAGGACTACATTTAAACTTACACATTGATCCGGGCTGTTCTCCACGCCGTCTCTCTCTCTTTTGCAGCAGCAGCGGTGTTGCACTTCTTTCTAAAAACGTGTTCAAACTCGCCATATGAGCGCATTAAAAACTTCCAGTTCAAAAACTCAGCCTTTCGCTTCCCCGTTTCCATGGTGACTCGTCGACTCGGGGTTCCATTGATGCTGTCTTTTCAGAGTTGCGGTGCACGCGCGTAACTCCGGGTCAGACTACTCCGAGTTAATTAACCCAACTCATATCAGCCGTTGTGAAACCGAAAACTCAGAGTTTTCTATCTCAGAGTAGATCAACTCAGAGTCGCGGAAGAAACTCAGAGTTTCTTGAACCTGCTTCGTGAAACAGGCCCCAGGACTCTGGATTCTCCCTGTGGTCCTAAAGCCTGTTTCTATTGTTTTTGTCATCGTAGAGATTGTGGTGGACAGAAAAAGCTTTTTGGAATGGTACAAATTCATTTATGTAAAATTTTATTGTGACTACTCATGATTTTGTAAATAGTTGTGCAAAAACGCCTAAAAAAAATTCCTGCATTTTAGTGCAAATAGTGGTATATAACTGTGTTAACTGCTAAATTTGTACATTATGTTATGACAAGCAATTTATATTTACATTATAAGTTCTGAAAAAGATTCATTACACATGTTTATGGTGTCCATAGCAAAAAAAATCTAACTTTTTGTATTTTTTCTGCTATTTTAGATCAAGTGTGTCCATTCATTATATCAAAATGTCTGAATAATTATAGAATCACACAGGTGAGGTTGTGCTGGAAAAAAAGATACCAAGCAAAGCAAGATCAACAGCTTTTAAGGTGAAATATAAAGGTAAAATCAGAATTGGTCAAAAACGGACCTAAACCCCCCAGGGCCCTAAGGGTTAAAATAAATTGAACATTCAGGCTCCAAAGTAAAAACTTTAAGCAACAAAAGTGAATTCACCTGTGATCACTGAAAATAACTGAGTTTGATTGTGAGTTCTAATCAGCCTAACTGTATGAACATGTTTCTAAAATCAGCTATGGACCACTGAATTTCCTCAATTTCAGGCATTATAGGCTGTGTCTATTCATATGTGTTTATGGTGACTCCACATTGGAAATAATTGCGAAAAATTTGATTATAAGACTTCAACTAAAAATCAGTGAAACACAGTGTCAGCAGTAAAGAGGAAGTATAAAATGAGTTACAGTACCACTAATCATGGCTGCAGTGGCTGTCCTAAAATGACTCCACTGACAGTGAACTACTTTCACAGCCCAGCTGTGAAAAACATATATGTTATTGGGATTAAATGAACCACACTAAATTAGTTTAAATCATATTCATCAGATTCCAGTTTGTTCAAGCCAGTGATTCTTCTACCCAGAGTTAGTTATGGAGAACCACAAGGTTCTGTGTTGGGATCAATATTATTCACTTTGTACATGCTCCACTTATGCAATATTGTTAGGAAGCACTTCATAAATGTCTATCATTATGCAGATGACACCCAGCTATTTCATCTATGAAGCCAATTGAAACCAATCAGTTAAACTGCAGGCATGAACGAAGATGAAACTTATGACCATGATGGTGTTGAAAGTCCTCTCCTTTGATTGATCAACATGCTCCCCTCCCCCAACCCCTGACGAATTGGAGCAGAGCAAGATGAGAATTAAGAAGAGAACCAACACTGACTGCAAAGCAGCCAGACAGGCCTTATCAGCAACTTTATGGTTGTCCTTTTCCTGCATCTCCAACCTCATCAACTGCCCTGAACAGATCTTTCACAATACATTAATACTTACGTGCTAAGAAGGCAACACACAGGTGTTCTGATTTGACTGAGTAGCAACAAAGGCCATTTGAATACAGTCAAACAGCAAAATGAATAATGAGCAGTATGCAATTTCTCACAAGTGTGTTTTTTTTGCCTCCAAGGTAACAAGTCTCTTCCTCATCAGGACTACATACATGACATCACACCTGTAGAAATCCTCCCTGTAATCTTTTTATGTCTTTTTCTACAAAAACAATTATAGTTTTATTTAAAAAATTCCGTTCCTTTTTAGACTACAGTCTTTGTATACTTCAAATGTGTTAATTTCACCATGATTAAATCTGGATTTGTCAGTCTGAAATTTGCAACATCAAGGAGTCAAAGCAGAATCAATCATGCTGGTAAAACTGCCAAGGATAATCAGCACTTCAGTGACATCACTAGATACTTGCACTACACCATGGACATGCAGTATTTACATATATATAATTCTGCTGCACATTACGGTGCACATTAATGCACTTGTGAATTTTTTCTGAGATTAGAATGATCTGAGTTTTTAGGAAACTGTTCTGGGTGAACAGTTTCCATATTACAAGAATCACAGTGAATGAGTTGTTGTCCTGCCCACAACTATATACTAAACATGCAAATACACAGCCCGGTCTCACGGGGATTCGTGAAACTGTCACGTCAGTTTTTGTTTCGGTTTCGTGCGCACCAACACGATGTCGTCATGTTTTTCGTGCCGCTCACCACGAGCGAAACCCGCTGTGGTAATCACATCTGAAAGTGGTTTATACCGGCGGATTCATGACGATCTAAGCTGTCCATCGGCGTTTGCGGCCGCCGCTGCGGCCGCCACTGCAGCCGCCGGACATTCTTTAAATTCCTATGCAAATTCGGCGGATTCATGACGATTTAAGCTGTCCATCGGCGTTTGCGGCCGCCTCCGCGGCCGCCATTGCGGCCGCCAGATGTCCGGCCGCAGCGGTGGCTGCGGCAGCAGCCGCCTCCGCGGCCGCAAACTCCGATGGACAGCTTAAATCGTCATGAATCCGCCGGTATAAACCACTTTCAGATGTGATCCGGCCGCAACAGCGGCCGGATGTCCGGTGGCCGCAATGGCGGCCGCAAACGCCGATGGACAGCTTAGATCGTCATGAATCCGCCGGTATAAACCACTTTCAGATGTGATTACCACAGCGGGTTTCGCTCGTGGTGAGCGGCACGAAAAACATGACGACATCGTGTTGGTGCGCACGAAACCGAAACAAAAACTGACGTGACAGTTTCACGAATCCCCGTGAGACCGTGTTGAAATACAAGACCCTACATACATGTAAACTCACACACAGATGCACCAAAGTACATCTGGACTACAAAGCCCATGCACCAGTCAGTGATTTTGAGGAAACCAGAGGAAGAACATCAGGAACCAAGTCTTCTGGTGAGGTGGATTTAATTGTTAATGTTTTTTCTATGTATGTAATTAAGAACAGTAGCACGAATGGGGTTAAAAATCAAGACATTCTCAGACAAATCAGCAGCCAGATATATTCTTTTGTAAATGAGAAAACTGAAAACACTTACATTGATGGTCTTCAATACTTCAGTGGCTATTCATGACACCTGAACTAATTTGGTTAAAGTCCCTGAATAGCCACACAACAATAATCACATCAAAACCCTCTAAAACCAGGTTATACACTGCAGTATCATGAGCCACACCCAAGAGAGCTAGGTCTACATGCATCAGTGATCCAACTCTTTCAAACTCTAACCTCATGACATCTTTTTTTAAAAATCTGAAATTCATTTAAAGATCATGACATGTTTTAGTTTTTTTTTTTTTTTTTTTTGGAAAGTGGAAATTCACAAATATTTCAAATGATATGTTTTTTTCCGTCTCATTTTGCACACAACTTGCTGTGTTCACATTCTTCTCTCACTATGTACTAATGTTGCTGTTTTAGTGGCAGTAAAGCTTCATGTACATACACTACCATTCAAAAGTGTGGAGTGACTAAAAAAATCCTTATTTTTAAAACAAAAACCGTTTTCTTTCATTGAAGATCACATTAAATTAATCAGAAATCCAGTGAGGACATTGTTAATGTGGTAAATGACTATTCTGAGGTTGTGAACTGGAAGGAGAACCATCATTCACAAAAAAACCAACAACAACAGATTCTTGAAAAACTAAATAAAAGTGTGTATAATGTCAATTTAATTTTTTATTTCCAGACAATAGAGAAGGAAATTGGGCTGCACAGTGGATTAAGTGGTTAGCACTTTCGCCTTGCAGCAAGAACATCCCCAGTTCGAATCCTGGTCTGAGATCTTTCTGCATGGAGTTTGCATGTTCTCCCTGTGCATGCGTGGGTTTTCTCCGGGTACTCCGGCTTCCTCCCACTGTCCAAAAATATGCTGAGGTTAATTGGTGACTCTAAATTGTCCGTAGGTGTGAATGTGAGTGTGATTGTGTGTCTGTATATGTAGCCCTGTGACAGACTGGTGACCTGTCCAAGGGTGTCCCCTGCCTTCACCCGAGTCAGCTGGGATAGACTCCAGCACCCCCCATGACCCTAGTGAGGATAAAGCGGTGTATAGAGAATGGATGGATGGAGAGAGAAGGCAATTTTGACAATTTCTACATCATTACATTGTATGTACAATTTGGTGTGAAGCATTATTATCTACCATAGGTTGTCCTTCATAGCCTGTTCACTAATTTGAAAATTGATCTTCACTTTTTACTCTCTGCTGTGTTGCATTAAATGGGTTCCATTTTCTACACAGGTGTATGAGCATACTGTTAATACACTATATGGTTGGAATTTGTGTGTAAGTTTAGTGTGTTAATTTCATTGATTTGATGCTGTCCATTAAAATGTAGTCATAAGATGCCTTTAATGGCTCACTGACATGATTTGACTTGTGTTTGTAACATGGATGCTGTGGATTTGTGAAGATTATTCATTCAAAATGAATTAGACTGCACAGTGCAAGAAAACTAAACCAGACTAATTTTATATCATCTGTGCAATTTTCAATCACTGCCCACAGTTCCAGCGTCCGTGGTGTTTGAAGTCTTTGACTTGGTTGTAATGTGTTGTGTGACTTATTCCACCAACAGATCAGGGGCCTATTTCACGAAGCAGGTTTTACAAACTCTGAGTTTCTTCCACAACTCTGAGTTGATCTACTCTGAGATAGAAAACTCTGAGTTTTCGGTTTCACAACGGCTGATATGAGTTGGGTTAATTAACTCGGAGTAGTTTGACCCGGAGTTACTCTGAAAAGACAGCATCAATGGAACCCCGATTCGACGAGTCACCATGGAAACGGGGAAGCGAAAGGCTGAGTTTTTGAACTGGAAGTTTTTAATGCGCTCATATGGCGAGTTTGAACACGTTTTTAGAAAAAAGTGCAACACCGCTGCTGCTGCAAAAGAGAGAGAGACGGCGTGGAGAACAGCCCGGATCAATGTGTAAGTTTAAATGTAGTCCTTTGTAATCGTAATAATATTACAGGGAATAACTGTCTGAATGGTAGCCTAGTAAGTTGTTTCATTTAGGGGAAATCCCGACGGCGCAGCAGCTTCAGATGAAATATAAAAACATTGTTCAAACAGGTCAGACCTCGGCATTATTTCATGGAGGTACTTCATGTTGATCATGTTTTACATTGTAAAGTAGCCTAAATATTAAGTGACTGTTTGACTGTGCTGTTGTTTTATCCACACATAGTCTAAATGTCTGCATCCATATCATGTCCTGTTAAATAATTAAGCCTATTTAAACTAACACAGACTTCTGCTCAGCCAACAGAAAGAAAGTAGATGCCTGTAAAACGGTGGTATAAAATGTCATGGATGCATATATATATATATATATATATATATATATATATATGTGTGTGTGTGTATATATATATATATACACCTTGTAATTGTAAGTAGTCAACACTCCAAAGATTTATCCAAATGGTAGTTTAAGTTTACTGAAACATGTCACTGATCTAGGATGAAGAGGATGAAACTGTGTCTACTGCCTTTACAGAGGGGGATCCAGAAAGGCATACAGAGGTATGTTACTGATAGTTCTCTTCTCATTCAGATTTTAGGTGGAATATAGAGTGTGACATTTAGCCTACACTGAAGTATTGCACATTCTCATCCTTTTTAACAGAGCATGGCTGGACAGCAGCAGGATGGTTCCTCAGCTTCCACTGCACAGACTGACACAGTGAGATGGATGTTCAGGAAACACCAGAGCTTCATTCTGTGGAATTCATGTGCAACTGTATAATTTAATGTCCTCTGTGTATTCCCAGTTATCAGTAAAACAGATTTACAAACTGCATTTGCTGAGAAAAATCCAAAACAACAGATTAGGAGGGCAGATCTGGAAATTGAAATACTGGAGCACAAGTTAGAGGTGGTGATGGTCACAGGTGAATTATGTTAACTACTGGAACATGAACTGAACTATCTTTTATTTGTAGGAAATAAAGAAGAGCAAATGAAATGTGTATCATGTCTTTATTTGCTGTGGTGGTGATGATGATGACTTAAACTCTAAAGTGATTATTGCATACGGTGTCTCTGACTGCTCTGCTGTCCTGGATAGCTGCAGGTGGATGGGCTCATCATCTGGGTCTTCAGTTTGTAGGGCAGGGTGTTGCTCTCCTCTAATAGTGGTAATATTATGAAGAACAACACATGCCACAGTAATATCACAGGCCCTCTCAGGGGTCACCCTGAGGAGATGTAGGCTCTGGAAACGGGCTTTCAGCAGGCCTATGGTCATCTCCACCCGGGCTCTGGTCCTGCAGTGAGTCCGGTTGAAGTTCTGTTGGGGGCCTGGTTCAGGGTCAGGGTATGAGGTCATCAGCCTGGGTTGTCATGGTAACCCCTGTCACCCAGCAGAAGGCCATCAAACTCTCCTGTAATGTATAGTGGATACATCAGAGCATATTAAAGGAGGGAGACAAGAGAATTCTATTGTGAAAATCTTTATGCTGCTGACCACGCTGCAGTCTGTTGCTCAGGTTAGACTCTCCATAAATCCTGGAGTCATGAACAGACCCAGACCACGTGGCCTCCACATTAGAAATGATGTATGCAGCATCACATATGATCTGGACAGTGCAGAGAATGACACATGTTGAACTATGATGCAGTCTTTAACATTTAGAAACAGTAGTCAGTCTACCTGTAGCCTACCTGCACATTTATGCTGTGAATGGACTTCCTGTTCATGATGTGAGGGAGCTGTGATGGGATGTGTGTGCATCTATGCAGTCAATCACACTGGGAAATCCTAAAAGAAATTAAAATGACTAATCCCAGTCTGAGGCTGCAGCACAATGTCATTAACAGAATATGACTTTAAATGAATTTAACAGATCTCTACATCATTCACCTGCAATCCTGTGGAACTCCTCCTTGATGCTCTGACAGGTTTATATTCACAATGATGAGTAAAAGTCGTTTCAGGACCAGGAAAACTTTTCTGACTGTTCTCCATACAGTTGTCTTACTCTGCATCTCTGACATTATATAAAAACTTCCATTTGCAAAGAACCGCAGCGCAACACACAATATCTGCTGGATGTGAGAGCATGACTGGTTGGTAATGTAAATGTAAGGACGGATTAGGTTGTTTATGTAGATTATGGACTTAAAACGATTACGAAACGGTACCGCTCAAACCGATAATTGTCCGGAAATGTGAGAACATTTATGCTCGGTCTGATAACAATCTACCGACGAATATTTAATTATCTGTGCAGTAATGCTGCTCCTTTATCCACTGGATCGTTAATAAAAGCTGTTCTACGCCAAAACTCGCTCGCTTACTGACTGAATGAATGAGGAAATGAAACAGCGTGTGTGGCTGAAAGAGGGCGGAGACAGAGAGAAACTCGAGGTTTTCTCAGATAAACCTGCTGGCGAGCAGGTTAGAGTCATAGAGTCTGTTACTGCGGTAACTGACCGAGAGTTGAAGTTATCCCTCTTTGTGAAACAGGCTAGAGTTACCCCGCATTCCCTGGTTAGAGTTACCTCGCTTCGTGAAATGGAAAACTCTAAGTTTTCCTCATTTCAGGATTAACAAACTCAGAGTTTTCACTAAACTTGCTTCGTGAAATAGGCCCCAGGACTCAAAGACAAACCTGGTTAATGCCACACATTCCACAATATTAAGAACAGCTTCACGTGTCGGTCACATTTGTTTGTTTCCTGAATGTGTTTCATAATGACCGCACACGGAAAGCTCAACACTAATTTGAATACTAGCACGACTCTGTTTGGAGCTTATTTGAATGCTGTCCAAGTCCTGAAATGATTGATGGACACAGCTCCATTTTAAGGAAAAATACTTTGCATGGAAATGTATGACCCATGACTCAAAATCCCACAGATTTCACCCATTATTCCATTTCAGACACTTGATTCAGACCAGTGGTGCTCATCTTCAGCTGACTCCTACAGCTCCATCCTCAAACATTTGTTTATCGTACAAATGACTCAAAAGCATTAATATCTGTTAAAAAGCAGTCAATGAATTTGGATCTGAATGAGAAATGAGTGTTACGAAGTTAGTAAGAGAACCCAGGTGCATACACAGGGAAACTGGCAGACAGATGATTATGAAAAATGATTTTATTTTACTAAATAATTAACTAATACATAATTGATGAACAGGACTGGGGAGACTGCACTAAACCAAACCACTCAAAACAACTACTAAAACTACAAACACAAAATACCAAAAGTGTGATCTTCTAAAGTAACCAAATAACAAGACTAAGCTGAGGAGGGGTACTCATAAATGGGGAAACTACAACGGGGGAAGACAGACTTAGGGAATCCAAAAACAGATGGGGGCACAACAGAGTCCAAGAGAGGAAAGTCCAGGAGGGGGGAGAGCAGAAGAGTCCATGTAGCAGTCCAGATACGGCAGGTTTAGTGGGGAAACAGCTTCTATGGTCCGACGGAGACTGAGTGACGAAGCAGGGTTTAAATAGAGAGGAGAGCTTGTGGACAGGTCAGCGGAGTTTACTAATTACTGCAGCTGACAGTCATTAAGGTAATCAGCAGGCAGAGCAGGAGGGCGAGTGGCAGGGAGAGAGAGAGAGAGAGAGAGAGAGATGTGGAGAGGTGACAGACAGGGAACCAAAAAGACAGGACAAAACCAAAACAGATCAGGAAACAAGAAAGGAGGAAAAAGAGGAAGAAAGACACTGGCCAGAGCAAGATCCTAACAATGAGATCTTAAAACATCTCTGCAGATGTTATATTTTTTAACTTTGTTGCAAGTTATTGTGGAAGTTCAACGACAGAGCAGCAGTACATGCAAGCAATGCCAGCAGCAGTTCTGAGGATTCTCTCTGATCTTTGGCTTTATGTTGGGAGGAGGTCAGATTTAGATTACAGATCAGTATGGAGACAACTGGTCTGCTCAGTCACATAAGAATAGACAATATCTGACCTTGACCAGAGCAAGGAATCCTTACATATCTTCATCCTTCAGTGTCTGCCTGCCTGAAGATGATTTGGGATGATGTTAGCTTACAGCTGCAATGGAATACTTTAAAAAGGGGAAAGAGTGATTTTTCCTTCACATAAGTAAATATCCAGCTGTATTTGCAAGTTTATAAAACTTATCCTTTACATTGCCTTGTTCCACTGCTTATGAACTGAACTTAATGTAGCTTACATACATCACCGTGACATTTTTGCCACTAAAATTTAATATTTTTAAACTTTTACAGTGTTGACCTTATTGAAATTGAGTTATTCTCTTTTTAAAAGAGTAATAAGAAGCAGGGTGAACAAGTTAAGCAAACTGTGCAAATGTAATGTTGCCATTAGTGATGTTATGCTCGAGCCAGTTTGCTCGACACAGTGCCGAGCTTTTGAAGCAGAAGTGTTCCGAGACGGTGTTTCGATCCCTGCTTCAGCACACCCACAATCACGTGACTATCGAGAACGAGGCCTCGTTACGTCACATCGCGTGTCACGGTGCTTCGCGTGAACTTTGAAGGGGTTGGACATTTCAATCTGTCTGGGTCTTAAAAGGCAAAGGGGTCTGATTCACTCCTCAATGTGTGGGTCTTTGAGAGGAGGAGATCACGCTAGCGCATTTGCCATTTGTCATTTTGAGAGAAGTTAGAGAGAGTATACATTTAGTTAGAATTTAGTTTAGATATATCTAGTTGCATTAAATACATTAAATAACACACAGATAAATATGCATAGATTCACTCATACACACACATAGATTCACACATACACGCACATGCATTCATAGAAACACACTACACATATATGCACACAAAAATACATATACAACATTTTAAAACATTTATTGCAAGTACAAAGCAGAGTGAGACAAGCAGTCCTGAGGCTTTTTCATTTTTTTCCACTTAGATGCAGTTCTGACACAGGTCCAGCAGATGTCACTCTTCTGGTTGTGTCAAATGCTTCGAAGCAATGTGTCATTCTTGAAGCAGATGTGTCAAAGTGGTTCACTGCTTCATGAAGCTTCAATTTCACCATCACCAGTTGACCAGTTGCCATACTGCAGTGGTCAGCAACTGGCGGCCCGCGGGCCAAAACTGGCCCACCAGATGATTTTGAAAATTTGATTTGGCACGGAGCCAAGCCAGTCCGTCATCGCAACACGAAACTCGCATGGTCGGCTGCTGCCGGGCATTTCCACGTTCGCGCTACTGGTCGGACATGGTTGTACCAGCCAGATTTCACTGAGCAACAGTGTGTGCAAAACATGTGTGTGTCTTGGGAGTCATTTTTAATACATCTGTGATCAGAGACGTGTGTCCCAAGCAGCAGCGATCAGCACCCCCCCCCCCGCTCGCGGAATCGGAGCTCACCCCCCCGCAGGTTGGCCCGCTGTTCGATTGTTTACAAACATTTTGGCCCGAAGCCACATCTACTTGTCGACCCCTGCCATGCTGGTAGCAAAACCTACCTCTGCTTGTTCTCTTTCTCCCAAGGTGTCCGGGCAAAAGCATTCCCCGGGGCTTCGGATGCCTTTTATTAGTTCTGGGATGGAGGTGCCATGTAGGAAGCAGGAAGAGGGGAGTTTTTGTTTCCAGTTGTGTAAATAATTGCTTAAAGTATTTAAGGTGGAATATTTATTAAATGGGGTTCAATTTGGTTATGGTTATTGGATGTATATTTGTAGTCTGTAATGGGTTTTATGTAAATATTTAGTATCTATGTGGAAGTGTTTGGGAGTTTATCTCTCAAGTGGTATGTGCCTCATAGGTACAGGGTATTTAAGTCAGTGGAGAGAAGTGCCACGGGCTTCTTTTATTTGGTTGGAGGAACATACTAGTATATTGTCTGGCATTATGGTGTACAACCAACAGTAAAAAGAAAATATGGATTTGAATCTTCTCTGATTCCCTGGTTCCTTCACTGGTTGCCTCCGCTGCTTTGGCTATCTGACAGTCACAATAAACAGTTTTCCCCATCGGAATAAAGGCGTATATAAAACATCTGGAAGCATTATCCTCTGAAATACAGTTTAGATTGTTTTGGAATTAATTAATTAAATTCAATTCAATTTTATTTATATAGCGTCAATTACAGTCAAATCGTCTCAAGACGCTTTACAGAACCCATATGCCTGACCCCCAGAGCAAGCCCAAAGGCGACAGTGGCAAGGAAAACACCCTTTTAAGCGAGCAGAACCCGGCTCTATATAGGGGGGACCCATCTGCCTGCTGGCCGGGCAGGTTGAGAAGGACAGAAGAGGGCAAGGGGGAGGGATGGGAGAAGAGGGAGGGGTGGGAAAGCAAGGAAAACACAACACACATTTGGATACATGCATGACAGGATATGTGACACAGACAAAGTATAAGCTAACATTGAAAACTGACTCATAGTTTACTCTTATGATGTACGGCTCTGACATTAAACATACTCCATATATAGCTAGCAGTAAAATTCAAACAGTATGTAAGTTAGCATAACAGTATATTGAAGGCGATGCAGAGTTGACTGGTGGAAAAAGGGAGTTGGAAGCAGAGAGCTGAAGGAAGGTCAGCAGCAGCATCCCACAGTGGACATGATGGAGACTGGACCAGCTGGTGGAACATCAACCACAGATCTGAAGCATCCAGCTCTGGGACCAGGGACACTCGGAGAAATAGCACAGGGGGAAACAGAGTGAATGTACTGCAATAACGGTATACATATTAAATGTAAAGGTAGATAGAGAAGTGCTCAGTTCGTCAAGAAAAGTCCCCCAGCAGCCTAGGCCTATAGCAGCATGACTAGGGGCAGAACGAAGGGACGTCCAAGAGGGAGTCAGCTGTGCAAATGAAGACACAAGCCGAACCCCTGTGGGTCACCCAGTCAGCCCCAACTATAAGATTTGTCAAAAAGGAACATTTTAAGCCTGGTCTTAAAAATAGGGAGGGTGTCTGGTTAGACATGGTATCTTTTACTAGCCCTTACATTGATCAAGATTAGAGCTTAAGGTAATTAAAATACCCCAAAATAGGTGTCGTCAGTTCTGGTGCATCGATTTTGTCCATTTTTGGTCAATTGTCAGTCCAACAATGTTGTAAGTGCAGTACTGTTTAAAGGCAGATTTAAGGTAGCACATTTCATAATTTAGATTTAGGTTTTAACTAATTTAGGAATAGATGGAGTGTGTTTGTGGATTGTTAGCAGGTGTTTTGGATGATTCTACATTCATTATTAAGTGGTTGCTAAGGTTTTATTTTTTGTGGTTCTGCAGAATTTGGAGGATGTTGGTGGTATTTGCTTGAATGTGAAAGAAATGCTGGGTTTGATTAGTTGCCTATTAACTGTTTCTAAATTTAACTTCATAACCCTTTGAGCTAGTGAAGCCCAGTACAGTTTAAATGGAAAACATCCACCTTTGAACCATGAGGAGTTTAGTTGGTCATGTAGAAAGAAAATTTTATTCAATGAATCTGTCTTGGTGTTTTTGTATTTGTTGCAGTTTGTGTACTTTTGTGTCTCTTCTTGTCTCACTTCCTTCCCTTTCTACTTCTCCCTCTTTTTTTGATCATCTGTTTTCCCCCTATTATATTATATTAATTCTCCCTGTGTCCATACTGTCCAGTTGTCAAGTCTTCTACTTTTTTTTTTTTTTTAACCAATTTCTGTTATGATCCCTGCTCCGGCCCCTGCCCTTCTTTCTCTTTCTCCCTCTTTCTCCCTCCTATATCGTACATCATCTTGTCTCTCTCCTTGTCTTGTCCCTCTTACTCCCTCTGTTTGCACCTGTTGGTCTCTGAGTCTGTCTGCTTGTCTCTCTTGGTCTCTCTCAGTCACTCTCTTGCATCACCTGTTTGCATTGTGCTGAGTGCTGTGACAAGAGTCAGCTGCAGTAATCAGGCCATTTAACTCACCTGCGTACAATCAGACCTCCAGGTATTTAAGCCTTGTTCATTCACTTATTCTCCACTGGACCACAGACTCACATTCCTTCATGGACTCAGTAACTCATTTTGGATTCTGTTCTATTCCCCACACTTGGATTCAGTACTTTCCTGGGATTTTTGCCTCTCCCAGCTTGACTACCACCAGCTCTGTCTCAGATTTCATGCTGTTTCTGGACTCCCCGACCCTGCTTGCCATGTTAGTTTTAGTTCCCCCATTTTTCAAAACTGCGATGATCTGGATAAAAGCAATGCCTTGGGGGATCTTGCACTGTGATCCTACAGTGCTGAAGCTCAACATGATCATGGCTGATTGTATTTCTTTTTATCCCTAAGCTTTTCTCTTGAGCTATTCATTTACTACTTTATTTTGTCAATGGGGATCTTGTGGATTATTTTTGTGGAGAGTGAACTTCAGGGATTAGAGACATGGTTGTCAATCTAAATTAGCTGTAGGTAAGAGTTTGACTGTGACTAGCTGTGTGAAAGTCAAACACATTCCATTGGATGTTGACTTGCTGTCAAACAACATCCACGAGAAATGTGTTTCCTTTTGTCTCTTACCCGGTTTATGATATCAATGTGATCTCACCCATGTGAGTCGGGTTCTGCTCAAGGTTTCTTCCCGTTAAAAAAGAAGTTTTTCTTGCCACTGTCACCTTAGAGCTTGCTCCGGGGAGTTCCGACATATGGGTTCTGTAAAGTGCCTTGAGACTATTTGAATTGTAATTGGCTCCGTATAAAAAAAAATTAATTGAACTGAATTGAAGCCCAAGGCACAGCTGAGATATGAAGGGTACCCAGTTTGGGAACCTTGTGGTTTGCCAGTGTCAAGTGGGGCCTAGTTATTTGAGATCCCAGGAGCAACCACCACCTAAATAAAAGCTTTAAGCAAACCAATGAAAAGTTAAAATGAGAAACTATATAAGTTAACCACATGATTATGCTTATGCTTGATGCAAGAATGATTTTAATAGGCTGATATATATTCTGGAAATGATGATTGCTATAGAAGAGAATGATTTAAAATAAGTTATTTGATCATGCTAAGAAAAATGATTTAAAGAAGTGATTCAGTGTAACTAAGTGAGTTTTGACTTGAAGTAATCTGTGCTGTTCTGAGCTGTGTGCAGGGCAAAAAGCAGAAGTCACCATGACACTGCAGAAAGGAGGACATTGAGGAAGTTCTGTGGCCAAATATGGTCTTGGCAACATGTCTCAAGCAATGTGTGTGTGTGTTAACAACGGAAGGTGGATGCTGTGTACTTGCTGGAAAAACATGATTTCTGTATTACTGATGTATGTGATAACAAGTTGATTGCATGAGTTAGACGATGTCAGGGGCGTACCTAGCCAGAGATGTGTGTATTAGAGGATGACACTATAAAAGAGAGAGTCAGAGACACTGAATTCAGAGTTCTCCCCTGGAGGGGGGAGATGCTGCTCGCCGGAGCTGCCGGGGAGCATCGCCAGAGCTCTGAAGAATCTTCACCGGACCCTTTTGCCCAAGAGACGTGAAGACAACGCGGGACTTAGGCTCCAGAGATCGCTGAGAACATCGTTGGAAGCAAAGTCTTTTTCTGACTTTGTTCAACAAGCGAAGACCACACTCTGCTGAAAGGAGAGTCCTGAGAGGTCTACAGTTATCCAAACAGATGAAGAGAGGCAAGCACCCATGGCATCCAGAGAGGCACAGGAGGCAGCAGCAGAGGGCTGCTCCACTCCAGGGGCTGGAGGACCCAGTGACCCACCACAGCCTGATGAGACGGGGGCTTTCCACCACCACCATCCGACTGAGAAGACAGCTGAGACGCCCGCACTTGTGTTCCAGCTGTTACTAAAGATAACTGCCAGACCAACGATTGGCTATCGGGACCTCTCCACTCCCCCTGCCTATGAAGAACACCCTCCGCCCACAAAGAAGACTTCGTACCGAGTCTGCTGGTCTACAGAGGAGTTCAACTAGACGCAGGTCAAGACTGGGTGTGACAGCTTGGCCGTGCTGTCCACTCTCTCTCCTAAATTTACTAATTAGAGAAGATTCTTAGGTACGCTCAGCTTAGTTTAGTTTAGTAAGAAATAATCAGAAATAATTAAATTGTTTAATCATGAATTAATGCTGTGCCCCTGCTAATAATTGCTTAATAAACGCTATATTGCATTTAAAGAGAAGTCTAATGAAATGATTATGATTCACCTATTCTGCATAGTGGTAAAAAGTTAAGTTGATTGTGTGCATTAAATCTAATGGTTCTTAAAGGTTACTTTAATCCAACTAGTTATTTAAACATTACCCCTGAGGTTAGTTATCCAAACCTCTAAAACGAACCTAGGAATATCAACAAGTGCCACAGTTTTAAGAGGAAAGCTGTCGTTAACAAACGTGGTCAATAAATCAATTCTACTACTTAGGTGGGCTGCTTAGTAAGAGAGTATTTATTGGAGTAAGAGGGGTAAGACGTTTGGAAGAAGACAGTTAGGACCTAGGCGAGTATTCCTCGACACCAGCTTAATTATTGTGCTGAAACCTGTTAGGTGGAATACTAATAGGCAGATAGAATCTAACCCTTTAAACGGAGAGCTGGTCCTGATTTAACCTGAGGCAAGGGTTAAAGAAGGCTATACTGACCGACACCAGACAGGAATTGGGTTAGAGTTAGGAGAAGACCTTACTGCAGGCTGAGAAGAAATAATTATCTTGTCTATGATCGTCTTGAGAACCTGCAGGAAGAACTGGAAAACGTTACTAGTGAGTAAGATGTTTGGAATACTTGCCTTTGACTGCTGCCACCGAAACTCAAAAAGACTAGACGAGAAAAATCTATGGATGAAAGTGCAACTGGTAGTGAAGCATACAGTTGAACACTTCAGTTGGGTTTAAAAGTCTTTCAAAGTGAGAGTTTGGTTGTCTCTCCAGAAAACGTTCTTTTGATGAATCACTTTCCATGGTATTCTTGAGATATGAGACGTCAAAGTTTGGTATCACTGATGAAGGACATCAGTCAACTGCCATAAAACTGCATCGTGCGTCATCTCCAAAGTCTACAGTCCACTCCATTTGACTAAGCACCTGCCTTTCTTTACATGTTATTTGAATACTATCAAATCGAATGGACTCATAACGTGAATCATAGCCATTAGGATGGAAATATATCAATCCTGCTCAATGCCCAGTAAAACAATAAAACACAAAATACAGGAGGCTTACTTGCTTATTTTCCTTTGCAGTCTTAAACTGCTGGATCTTGTCTCTTGATTTCATAAACTAAATATGAAAAACTATAAGTACAAAGACTTGCAGCTGGTTGAAATGTTGCTGCATGAATTCTCCGTAGGGGTTAGAAACTGATGCTGATATGCCCTGCAGCTAGTCAGTATACTGAGTGCAAAAGAAAAAAATTGAAAATATAATTTGTCTGCTACTTTTCTCTTGCAAATGCATTCATTGTTAGCTAACTCTGAGTGGCCACCTGTCCAGATGAATCTGCCTTTCACCCACTGTCAGATGAGATGGATTCCTCTGAAGGGTGAAGTGGGGACAAGTGATGGATGGTGGATGGATTTGAATGGTTCAGTTTACAGTACGAGTCACACAGAACCTTTAATTTGCTTTGCATCATGTAAAAAGTTCACACAGTCCTGCTGCTGTGACATTTCAACATCTTCAACAGAGGAAGAAGCATCGCTGCACATTTGGAGTGAACAGCAGTCAACGAGTTTGAGACGAGAGATTAAGGACAATCAGAAACAAGGTTGGGGCTCTTTAATAACTTGCTGATTTACTGTGAGTACTTTTGAAAGTAATTTTCCTTGACAAATTAAATTTGTTTTTGATCTTTAATTAAATCCACTTTTAGAGTTCACTGTCAATCAATTTAAGCTGAATCTTATTGTTTCAGACGTTGTTAAAATAAAGTTTCAGTCAGAAGTTTTTTTGTTTTTTTCAGTTTTTACTCTTTCCTACTCTCTCAAACACAAGAAGTTGACATGTTTACGTCCACATCACCTGTGTTACAGCAGCTGTTATAAATGCCAGCTGCTGCCTGAATGCTTGTGGTATTTTTCAGCTGGATTGTGTTGCTTCTTTTGTAAATATCATTATAACATATAGATGAGTTCACCACATCTAAGATTACGCTGTATGTGTCCTTATTAACCCCTTCATTTCTCCTCAGACACACAATGCATGCAGGAAATATGACGGTTAATTCCTCATCATTTGACAGCTTTGCTGCTTCCCCTGCCTGTGCCAACACTGAGGTTTTCTCTCACATAAGTTATGCTTTCATTGCATTGAGAATCCTCCTCCTCCTCCCTCTCTCCACCTTCATCCTCTACCTGGGTCTCCAAAGATGGCGGCGGCAGCGTTCCTCTGAAACAGTGACTCACTCTGACATCTTCACCTACCACGTGGCTGCCATGGAGCTGATCTGGGTCTTGGGGAGCCTCCTCTACTTTGTTAGCATATACACAAATCACTTTGTTGTGCTGAAAGCAGGAGTCGATGTTTCTTCCATTTCTTTTTATGGCCACACTTCTTTTCACATCCTGACCTGTGTGGAGCGCTACCTGGCTGTTGTTCATCCCATCACCTATCGGGGGTTGAGAAATGTTCGTGGTGTCAGAATCAGAAATATCTGTATTGGATGTGTTTGGCTGCTGTGTTTTGGACTGACGGGTTTCACGTCTGTAATCTTTCCTGAGTCTTCCATCTTATTGTTATGCATTTTAGTTTTCTCCATAACAATCATGTCTTTTTGCAGCCTGTCAGTTCTCTGTGTTCTGATTCATCCAGGTCCAGGGGAAGGAGGCGGGGAAAAGCAACGAGTTGACCACTCAAAGCAGAGAGCTTTCTACACCATCACAGTAATATCAGTCACAGTTTGGTTGTGGTTTGTGGGGCTCCTTGTTTCCTATTCCTTGAACATGTCACCTCAGCTGCGCACCAGTGTGAGTTGTGTGGTGTCAGTTACTGTCAGCTGGTTGAACCTGCCCAGCAGTTTGGTGTCACCTCTGCTGTATCTGCACAGGGCAGGAAAACTATCATGTTGCCATAGAAACAATGACTGAATTTAGGTAAATCAGACTGGTCTAGTTTGACCGACTGGATGAATTATAAGAAAGTGATGTTAGACAGGCTGCTAGGTTACATCTTAAGGTGTAATCAAGCGATTGCTAAGATATTCCCTTTCATTAGTTTCTCTGGTGTCTCGCCCCTGTTCAGATAGTTAGATATGTGCTGTAGCTGCTTGGGTGTTGAGTTGATTGCAAGACCAGCGTCTAAACCTGAGCAATTAGTGTACATCTTCACTCAACAACTGTTCAGTTGTGTGGGATGTCACTAAACCAAAAAATATTGGCATCAAAGTGATTGATGTGCCTCTCTGTACAAAAAGCTCGTTATCTCTGTTTTTTGGTCAAAAACAGGTGTTTTTGCTGAAACTACCCTATGTTCTGCTGCCGATAACTTTAGAACCGAAAATGCTAGAAACAAACTTCTTTTTCCTGATGAAAGAAGAGAATCTACACTTTCTTTCGATAGTTTCAATGTTTATGTAGTCTTAAAACTTGATATTCTGTAGATCTTGAAAAATCTGTCAAAATTCTTAAAAACTCTGGCAGTAGGGGGCTCTTTGCTCTGAAAACAGCTGGCAGCCAATGAGTTAAAGATAGTAATACAAGCACACACACACACACACACAGCAAACAGGTGATTTGAATACTCTGTCCAAATTCTGTGGTGTGTCTCTGCAATGTACAAATCTGTGTGATGTTATAATATTTCTGTAATTTAACACCATAATAAATGTTGGTGTTTTGGTTGTGTCATTTCTGAAGTTCCTCCATGCATCACATTTATGATAAATGGATGCAAAGAACATATGTAACTTTATTAGTTTCGGTGATGAAACTTTGTGATCAAACACACAGCACTTTTTCCAAGTCCTGTGTAAAGAGCATAAATGTCTAAAAATGCATTGTGTATGTTTAATATGATCATTATAACACATGTAAACTGCATAAATTCTCAACATTGGTTAAAATTATTGATGTGCCTTGCAGCAAGGCAGCATTCTGCGCTTTGTTTCATGTGCTGAACAAAAATGAGAAAATATAATTTTCCTGCTGCATTTTTTTTTTTTGCTGGTGAACCTGCTTCCACCTACAGTCCAAAGAAATGCAATATTAGGTGAGTGGTCACCTCTCCAGGTGAACCTGTTTCTCACCCACTGAGATAGACTCTGAAAGGTGAAGCAGGGACAGAAGATGGATGATCAATGGATTTGCATGGTTTCGTTTACAGTAAGAGTCACGTAGAATCATGAATTGGCTTTGCATCATGCAAAAAGTTCACACAGTCCTGCTGCTGTGACACTTCAACATCTTCAACAGAGACCGAAGTGTCGCTGCACATTTGGAGTGAACAGCAGTCTGTGAGTTTGAAACGAGAGATTAAGGACGATCAGAAACACTGCAGACAAGGTTGGTGTTCTTTATCAACTTACTAATTCAATGTTAATATTGTTCAAATGCAATGTTCCTTGACAAATTAAATTTGTTTTACATACTTAATTAAATCCACTTTTAGAGTTCACTGCAAACTAACTTCAGCTGGATCTTACCATTATTTCACACATTGTTCAAGTCAAGTTTCAGTCAGAAGTTTGTTTTTTTAACTCTTTCTTACTTTCTCAAACACAAAAGGTTGACATGTTTACATCCCCATCACCTGTGTTATAGCAGCTGTTATAAACGTCTGTGGCTGCCTGAATGTTTGTGATTTGTTTCAGCTGGATTTTGTTGCTTGTTGTGTAAATACCATTGACATATATAGATGAGTTCACCACCTCTAACATTAGATTGTATGTAAATTACTGTTCAGTCAAGATAAAAGAAAAATACTTTGTTAAAGATCTCTTTCTAAATGTTTATTTTTTCAATTATTTGTTCTGGCAAAATATCATTTGTCAACAAGTTGCAACACAAACTTCTAATAAATGGCAGTTGGGAGAAACAATGAGCTAATGAGGAACACACCCTGGTTACATGAGTACAGTCCCTCCAGGACTTTGCGGGCATTTTTCGAGATTATTACAGCCTAAAATGCCTTAATATGAGACAGCTTTTCTAAAAAATTGCAATGTAAATTGCAATGTTTTAAGCGCATTTGTTGCGATGAAATTGCGGGAGACAGTGACACTTGCAGAAAACGTTGCATTTTTTTCAGCTTTTAGAATATGTTTCAACATTTTGATTGACAATATGTATTCTGAATCTAATTCTTTAACATGTCCCAACACATTTACACAAGCTGGCATGCCATGGTGGGAAATTAGCACCAGCCAGATACTGGTTTACCATGAAGTGGCTGGTAGATTTAAGCCACAAAATGATAATTTGCTATTGAATGAATTGTGTTTGGACATATCTGTCAGTGGCTTCAAAAGATAATTTCGCATCCTGGCACACGTACGCTCACGGCTTGTCACGTCAATTAACAAGAAAAGCACTCAGAGAGTGCAGTACTCCACCAAGACTGTTCATTCCCTGACTTTAAGCTGAACACTGGTTTGTGTTCTGCATGTGTACGTTTTGCAGATACTAAATCATACAACCTAAATATGTAGCGGGTGGTGGGAATTGATGGGACTGAGAAGCATCCCCACAAATTAATCAATTGTTCCTTGTATCATTTTCAGTAAGTCCAAACTGATGGATTTGTAGCCAGAGTGAAATCGTGTGATCATTAGCAGACAGATGAGACGGTGTTCACTTGCTGTCATAGGAAATACTTTACAAATCTGCAGATCCAGACTATAAGCTGCATCACTGCCAAAATCTAATCACTTGGTCCTTGTGTCATTTCTGACCTTCCCTGAAAATTTCATTCACATTGTTGGTCCATTTTTGAGTAATGTTGTTAACACAGGAAGGATTCATGTACGCTGATCACCACATAACTCTGACGTGTTCTTAAGTGGAATAGTTAATTTAAGCTACCTTCATTCCTTCAGTGCTCCAACAGATCTGGATGGATATACTGTTTTGCACCCTGTGCAATATTGTGGGGAACTACAAAAAAAAAAAGAAATCAAATGAGAAACATTTTTCTGCCGCAAAACATATTAGGAAAATGGTTGAAATGACCAGGCCACAGACCAGAAACATCACCATGACGGAAAATGTTCCTCCGCTTTGGTGAAGAACATCGGGGAATTGTATTTCATGGTCTTTAGCAGTAATTTTTATTGGTAAATGAGAGACATTAGAATTGCACATTTCTGGATCTTCAAACCATAAACAAGGAAGTGAATTTGTTGAAGTACGTATGTTACATTTGTGCTGAGGACTGCTATGATTAGTGGAACTCAAGGGAAGCTGACTGAAATTGTAGAAAAGTTGCAATAATTAGACAAATTGCAAGGTCGCGCAGAATTCCTGGAGATTAGTAGAAATCGCATGAATTGGCGAGATCGCGATATCGCGAACTCATAGAGGGACTGATGAGTTGATAAACTATTACTTACTGTAGTTGCACCAGTCTATTTTTCCTCTCCCCACCCCTTTTTTGTACACATTCTGTGTCCTTATTAACCCTTTCATTTCTTTTTCTCCTCAGATCTACAATGTATGCAGCAAATATGACGGTTAACTCCTCATCATCCTCCAGCTTTGCTTCTTCCTCGCTCTGTACCAACACAGATTTTTTCTCTCTTGTGTATCTTGCCTTTCTTGCATTGAGAACCCTCCTAATCGTCCCTCTCTCAACCTTCGTCCTCTACCTGGGTCACCAAAGATGGCGGCAGCAGTGTTCCTCTAAAACAGCGACTCACTCTGACGTCTTCACCTACCACATGGCTGCCATGGACCTGATCTGGGTCGTGGGGTGTTTCTGCTATTTTGGGGCTGCATCCACTAAACACTTAGCAATGGCAGTAATAGGACTGACTTTGATGTTTATGGCTTTCTTTGGAGAAACTTTTTTTCAGGTCCTGACCTGTGTGGAGCGCTACCTGGCTGTTGTTCATCCCATCACCTACATGAGGCTGAGGAATGCTCGTGGGATCAAAATCAGAAACATCTGTATTGGATGTGTTTGGCTGCTGTGTTTTGCACTGACATGTTTTACATTTGTAGTTTTGCCTGACTCCTCCATTTTATTGTTATGCATTTTAGCTGTCTCCATAATAATCATGTCTTTCTGCAGCCTATCAGTTCTCTGTGTTCTGATTCGTCCAGGTCCAGGGGAAGGAGGCGGGGAAAAGGAGCGAGTTGACCAAACAAAGCAAAGAGCTTTTTACACTATCATATTGATTACAGTTGCCCTTTGGTTGTGGTTTGTGGGGTTCCTTGTTTCCGTTGCTCTAAAAATGTCACCTCAGCTGGCCACCAGCGTTGGTTGTGTGGTGTTGATGAGTGTCAACTGGTTGAACCTGCCCAGCAGTTTGGTGTCACCTCTGCTGTATCTGCACAGGGCAGGAAAACTATCATTTTGCCGTAGAAATAATGAGTGAATGACTGGAACTGCATGAATAATTAGAAAGTGATCTTAAAGTGGTTGCTAAGATATTACCTTTAGTTAGTTACTGTGGTGTTCTACTACCTGTTCAGCTAGTTGTATAGGTGCTGTAGCTATTTGGGTGTTGTGTGTTGACTGCAAGATCGCCTGCTAAACCTGAACATTTAGTGTACATCTTCACTCAACTTCTTTTGCTCCAAGCAGAAGTGTTTATCAGCCTTTCTGCACCACCACAACGTGTAATTTATTTGCTCTGACTGATGATGTTTGTTGATCGTCAGTAGTACTGACATGAGCATTGCTTTGGAAAACTTCATTCAGATAGAAAGTAAGAAATTGTGGACTTGCAGATGTCTTTAAAAATGCAGCGAAGAGATTCAGTTTGATTTGTATTGTAAGTAGTTAGTTAAGGGAAAAATGTCCTCAACTTGCAGAAGTGTCCTCACTATGATGGTTTATACAGGTCCCCTGAAAGATAGTAATACAAGCACACAGACACAAAGATCATACAGTTTATCTGAAGAATGTCTTCATATATAATAGCATGTCTAGATCTGTTGTGTAGGACTATATGTTGATTTCCGTTCTTGCATACATGAGACACCTAACACTCTGTGGGATGGTCCAGTCAGTGAGGGCATCCTCTGGGTTACCAAGTGGGTGCCCCCTTCATTGCTGTTTTGCTGATAGGCCCACAATACTTCCAGAGGATTCAGCAGTGAGCCCCAGCATCCCAGGTTCACCCCCTAGATGCCATCTACTCATCTGAAGGCCCAGGTGGAGTCCTTTCTCTTCATCCACAGCCACTGAAATCCAAATCTAATAATGTGATGTTGTAATGTTAATGGGGTTTCACTTGTTTTGTGTGGGTCCAAGTTTCCAACCTTAACTTTATAATTCTAAAACTCTATTGTGTGATGTCCTCATAGTGCTGACGTGCCCTCACTATAGTGACTTACAGGGGTCTTCAGTAGTCGAAGCATTCACATACACACATACATAGACAAAATAGTTGATTTGAATAATGTCTTCAAAACTAGTGGTGTGTCTAGGAGAAGTATGAATTTATTGGTGATTTTATGTTTATATGGTTTTTACTGGTTTTACCTTTGTTGCATTGTTCCCATATTTCTAACCTTAACTCTATAACCCTGATTTGAGTGTGTTTTCAAATCTAATGAGTTCTATTTAATATGCAAATTTAATAACGTGAAGTTAAAACATTTATCTGATTTTACTGGTTTTAAATGATTTCATAATTCTAAGATTAACTTTATAACCAAAAACTAAGCGGTGGGTCCCAGCAAATATGTCTTCATAGTGGATGTCATTCTCACTATGACAATTTAGATGGGTCAACAGAAAGACAGGTACACAATCGACCACGTACAACATACAGTTGATTTGAATAATGTGTTCACAACTAATGGTGTGTCTTTGAAATATATATATCTAATGGTGTGATGTTAAAATATTCATGCGGTTTTACTCATTTAACATTTGCTGTATTGTTCTATATATGTAACCTTAACTCTAGAACCCTAAAACAGTAACTAGTGAATCCCAGAAAGATGTCCTCACAGTGCAGATGTGTCCTCACTATGATGATTTATAGGGGTCCTCAAAAGAAGAGCAATATGAATACACACACAGAGCCAATGGCTGATTTGAGTCATGTTTTCAAATGTAATGAATTCTGTTTCATTTACAAATCAAATAATGTGAAACGACATTTATGTTGTTTTGTTGTTTTTGAAAAGTTCCATAATTCTATGCTAAATTTTATCAGCAAAAACTGTAAGCGTTGAGTTCAAACAAAAATGTACTCACATTGCAAGTCTGTCCTCACTATGATGCTTCAGATGGGTTCCCAGAAAGACAAGCACACACACACATAGACCAAACAGTTGATTTCAATAATGTCTTCTGAATTAATAATGTGTCTAGGTAATGTTTACATCTAATGATGTGATATTAGAATGTTTTTGTGGCTTTACTTGTGTTGATTTTTTTTATTGTTCCATATTTCTCACCTTCACTCTGTAACTGTAAAACTGTAAGTAATGAGTCCCAGCAAAGATGTCCTCATAGTGCAGATGTGTCCTCACTATGGGTCATCTTCATAGGTCATCAAAAGAGCAATACAATCACACACCGCATATAGCTGATTTGAGTCATGGTTTCAGATCTACTGAATTCTATGTAATGTGAAGTTAAGACATTTATGTGGTTTTACTGGTTTTTCAAAAGTTCCATATTTCTAAATTTAACTTCATAACTGTGTCGCTTTATAACTACATTACCTGATAGTGCAGATCTGTCCTATTAGATAGGTCACCAAAAAGATGGTTATGCAAGCACACACACACACACACACACACACACACACACACACACACACACACACACACACACACACACACACACACACACACGCACACACACGCACACACACACACACACACACAGCAAACATGTGATTTGAATACTGTAGTCAAATGGAATGGTGTGTCTCTGTGATGTACAAATTTAATAGTGTGATGTTCTGATATTTATGTAATCAAATGACAGAATAAACAATTAAATGTTAGTGTTTTGGTTGTGTAATCTCTGATCTTCATCTATGTAGCACATTCATGATGAACGGATGCAGAGAAGACGTAACAACAGAGGAGCTACATTAGTTTTGGTTGTGAAACTTTGTGTCCTTATTAAAAGTCCTGTGTCAGTAGCAGGAATAGGAAAACTAAACATTTGCCTTTTTAATTGACTGTGAAAGTATCCGAAAATCAGTGTCAATCGGTTTTACATGGAAAAAAAAAATTCAGTCCTGCTGCCACCAGCTCTGCACATCGTAATGCTTATATGAACCAAATAGTAGTCAGTGAGTTTTTAGACTCAGGAAAAAGACTTTTTGAAAGACTAACACTGCTGAAAAGATGAGTTTCTTCCAAAAATATTGATGCACAATTAGTTCTTGCTATTTATTCTGTACAACGTTGAGAACAAAAATATCAAAAGACTGAATGTCACTGTTTGAGCATTTTGTTTGCACTTTATGAATGTCTAATTTTGTAATATCAGTTTGTGTATATTTATGTTGTTCATAGCTGGTATTTTCAGTCATTAGACACTGTTTTTTGTTTTGTTTTTTTACAATGTATTAATATGGACGTAGGTCTATTTTCATCAACAAAAGACCAATAAAAACCACGAAACCAGTAAATCAACAAGTAACCTAGGTCACGATTTGACACAATAAGATATCATTTTCTATTCAAGGGGCATATTTATATTTTTGATTACTGCTACAATGGCGTATTAGGGTTTCATGTAGGTTTAAATTTAAAAAAGAACTACATAAGCAAATGAGAGGGTAATAGAAAAAGACTCAAGTCATACATTTTAGAGAGACAAACATGGATATTCTCTCAGATAAAACTGTTGAATGATAAAGATCTTTTTCACAAAAATGTTTGACTTTAGAATCTCAAAGAATATTTGAATGTTTTTCTGATAAAACTTTGAGTTTGAGGGTTTTTTTTCATTTCTGTAGTTTTTTTTAAAAAACTGATATACTGCCGTACATAATTACACCCAAAAGTTTTCTTAAAAGGGAAGTGTAAAGTTATATTGATGTAGATGGTGCAACACATCTAATAAGCCATGACATCTTACGTTATATTGACTCTGGGGGTTCAAAATAGTCCAAACTGGTGTAACAAAGCCACATAACTTTCTGACTCAATTTGCTTTAATAGTTGTATCTCTCAGCTCTCTCTGCATGTTTTCTTTTTTAGAGTTTTGTTTATTTGCATACAGACACTCCAAGGCGGCTTATCACATCTCTCTGAAGTGCGGTGAGAAAATTCGACTTTGTGTAAATTCTGAGTTTTGATTTATTGCTTCTGGGCAGTGTGGTTTATTTTTATTGTTTTGCTGTGAGGCAGAAATTTGTCAAAGCTCAAAATATTCTCAAGAGAAGTTTCTGCATCCTTGGAAATGTGTCAGAAGTGGTGAAACTGAATGCTTATCTGGGTCTCACAAAAAATATCTCAGTAGTGCCCTCTGCAGTGTTTAAATGAACCACATGTAACATTCCAAAATTTTCCAAACAGTCTGCAGCATCAAAGCCATAATACTAATAGGAAACCAGCAATTTTCAATTTTTTAATAGCATTTTTTGGTACATTTTCTGCCATTTACAGACTTTGTACTTGAACAAATGGACATCATATTTGGTGCAGCTAATCTAAAGACAACCACATTACTAAATTGCAAAATTTTTGTGTTTTAATTGAACGGTGTTGTTAATAAACACAAAAAAAATTGTTGGTGACAGTGAAACTGCCATCCTATGATTTAATATCAGAATTGTTTTTGCTGGTCATTGGTTTTACGGAGAAAAAACTTTAAACCATCATCAATCCTAATGGGACCTAACAAATTTTCCATTAATTTATTTGAGCTCTAGACAAAATCAGGAAAACATCAAAATTGTAACACAGGTTTTAGCAACTGTTTACATTCATGGTTAATGAACTTTTAGAGTAATTAGTTGTTGTTTTAGCTGTTATACAAAGCAAGATTTGTATGTAAGTGAGGTCTATTGAGCCGAAAGTGGGTGGTTCATGTCAAACATCCACAACAATGTCACTATTCAAGATTCCCCCAGCAGAACATTGCACTATAACAAGAGCATCAATGTTTTTCACTTCACCTGTCAGCGGTCAGAAAGTTGCTTATTTTTCCTCAAATCTATCTATCTATCTATCTATCTATCTATCTATCTATCTATCTATCTATCTATCTATCTTTGTTTATTTTTATTCTGTATTCTTATTCTTCTTGTTATTATTATTGTTTTAGTCTGAACTGCAGTTGAATTTATTTCACTGTGTGTTATGCTGTGTATAATTGTGTTTCTGACAAATGAAGCTCTTGAACCTTGAATCAATTGCAAGCAAACTGCTTAAATTCTCAATGTGCTGACCAAAAATTAGAACATATCATTTGCCTGCTGCTTTTTTTGCAGGTGCATGCAATGTTAAGTAACTCTGAGTGGCCACCTGTCCAAGTGAACCTGCTTTTCACCCACTGTCAGCTGAGATAGACTCCTCTGTAGGCTGAAGTGGGGACAGAGATGGATGCATGGATGGATTTGCATGGTTTAGTTTGCAGTAAGAGAGTCATGTCAAATCATAAATTTCCTTCACATCATGCAAAAAGCTCACACAGTCCTGCTGCTGTGACACATGAACATCGTCAACAGAGACAGAAGCATCACTGCACATTTGGAGTGAAGAGCAGTGGGTTAGTTTGAGACGAGAGATTAAGGAGAATCAGAAACACTGCAGACAAGGTTGGTGTTCTTTAGCAACTTACTGATTCACTGTCAGTATTTTGTATATGCACCCTTTCCATGAAAATTGGTGTTTATGATTAAATCCTGTTCTAGAGTTCACTGCAAACTAACTTCGGCTGAATCCTACTATCGTTTCAGACATTGTTAAAATCAAATTTCAGTCAGAAGTTTTTTATTATTATTCATGCCTCCTTTTTTCTCCAGCACAAAAGGTTGACATGTTTAAGTCCACCTCACCTGTGTTACAGCAGCTGTTCTAAACGTCAGCTGCTGCCTGAATGTTTGTGATTTGGTTCAGCTGGATTTTGTTGCTTCTTGTGTAAACATCATTGTAACACACAGATGAGTTTACTACCTCTAAGATTACGCTGTATGTAATTTACAGTTCAGTAACAGTGCAATAGGAAAATCAGAAAAGTAAAAACATTTTGTTAAAGATCCTCTTCTGAATGTATTTTTTTAAAAGATTTGTTCTGGCAAAAGATCATTTATCAACAAGTAGCAAGAAAAACTTGGCAGTTGGGATAAATAATGAGCCAGTGATTAACACACCCCAGTTACATGAGTTGATGAACTGTTACTTACTGTAGTTGCACCAATCTATCTTTCCTATTGCCCTGTCACGGGGCAGGGGGGTTTGAACCCTGAGTGCAGATACACAGACGGCAGGCAGAGACGGATCAACTTAAGAACTTTAATTTACAGATAACCAAGGATGCGAAACAGAAATGAGTAGGCTTACCCAAACCAAACTCCAGTTAGAACTGAGGGAATTTTATAAAACTATGCAGAAACTCAGAACAACTAAAGCAGCCACTACGCAGGCAAATACTATGCAGGGCAGGCAGGCAAGCACCGGAGACAGGTGTCTGAGACTCACGCCAGCACCGTGCAACATGGCAAGAACTGGGGTCTGGATCGGCGGACAGATCGGCCGCCGAACACGGAGGTCCCAGTCTACTTTGGAACAGCAGGGAAGAGCTCAAGGAGGAGAGATGCAGGTAGAAGTGAGGGAGAAGAGGACAGGAGAGGAAAGGAAAAAGAGAGGCAGGGAGGACAAAAGGAGGGAGAGGGAGATGAAAAGAAGGAGAAGAGGAGAGAGAAGGAGAGAGGAAGGGAGGCTAGACAGGAACCATGATATCTCCTTTCTTTACACATTTTGTGTCTTTATTAACTCTTTCATTTCCTATTCTCTTCAGACCTACAGTGTATGCAGCAAATATGACGGTTAACTCCTCATCATCTGACAGCGATGCTTCCTCCCCTATCTGTGCCAACACTGAGGTTTTCTCTCACACAAGGATTGCTCTTGCTGCATTGAGAATCCTCCTCCTCCTCCCTCTCTCCACCTTCGTCCTCTACCTGGGTCACCAAAGATGGCGGCAGCAGCGTTCCTCTAAAACAGTGACTCACTCTGACATCTTCGCCTACCATGTGGCTGCCATGGATCTCATCTGGGTCTTGGGGAGCCTCCTTTACTTTGTTAGCATATACACAAATCACTTTGTAATGCTGAATGCAGGAGTCAGTGTTTCTTCCATTTCTTTTTATGGCCACACTTTTTTTCATGTCCTGACCTGTGTGGAGCGCTACCTGGCTGCTGTTCATCCCATCACCTATATGGGGCTGAGAAATGCTCGTGGGGTTAAGATCAGAAACATCTGTATTGGGTGTGTTTGGCTAATGTGTTTTGGACTGATATGTTTTACAGCTGTCATGTTGCCTAACTCTACAATAGTCCTGTCTTTCGGGCTTTCAGGTTTCGCCATGATAATTCTGTCTTTCTGCAGCCTGTCTGTACTCTGTGTTCTGATTCGTCCAGGTCCAGGGGAAGGGGGAGGGGAAAAGGAGCGAGTTGACCAGTCAAAGCAGAGAGCTTTCTACACTATCATAGTGAATACAGTTGCTGTTTGGTTGTGGTTTATGGGGCTCCTTGTTTCCTTTGGTCTGAGCATGTCACCTCAGCTGGGCACCAGTGTTGGTTGTGTGGTGTTGATGATTGTCAACTGGTTGATTCTGCCCAGCAGTTTGGTGTCACCTCTACTGTATCTGTACAGGGCGGGAAAACTGTCCTGTTTCCATAGAAACAATGAGTGAATGTCTGGAATTAAATAAATCAGACGGGCTGAGTTTGGCCGACTGAATGAATTATAAGGAACTGATGCCAGACAGGCAGCTAGGGTACATCTTGGGCTTACTGAAGTGGTCGCTTAGATATTCTTTTTAGTGAGTTACTATGGTGTTTACCACCTGTTCAGATAGTTGAATAGGTGCTGTAGCTGCTTGGATGTTGTGGGTTGTGTACAAGATTGGCTGCTAAATGTACATCTTTACTCAATTTCTGATCTGCAAGCAGAAGTGTTTATCAGCCTTTCTGCACCACAACATATAACTTATTTGCTCTGATTGATGATGTTTTTCTTTGTTTTTTGTTTTTGGCATTTTTGCTCTTAGTGTATAAGACAGTGGCAGAGAGACAGGAGGATTCGAACCCATGACCACTGCATCGAGAACTATATTCCCTGTTCATGGGTCACCCGCCCAGCCAGCTGAGCTATCCGGGCGCCCCTGACTGATAGAATAGAATCACTTTATTCATCCCCGAAGGGAAATTCAGTATGATGATGTTTGTGCTGACATGAGCATTACTTTGGACAACCTCATTCAGATAGAAGATAAGAAATTATTTACCTGCAGGTGTCTTAACCCTTTAAGTGCCAAAGTCGCAATATTGCAACAAGCAACATTGCTGAACATAAAAAGCCATAGCTTCAAATATACTGCCTCATGTAGTTCCTACTTTACACTAGGAGATGGTGGACATCTGGAACTTCAATCTGAGCATCAGTTGTGGGTGTGTTTTTATTCAAAGTTTTGGAGTTTACAGAGTTTGAAAACCGAGGAGACGAGACTCGTCGTTGGAGCGTATCAGAGTGCAAGACGGCACATTTTAGAGTGAGAAAACTCACCATACCGAGAAGTCTGGTCAACCCTGACAAAGTACTTTGTCAAGTAATGGCTTACTCAGATTCTGAAGAGGAATATTCATCCTCTGATGAAGATGTTCAGTAGTTCAGTGAGACAGAAAGTGTCGCTGCGTCTGTGCGTAACGGCAGTGGCTCGGTGCGCCATGACAGTCCACAAGCAGCACATACTGGAGCCAATGCTTTGCTTCACTGGGTCCGGGGTGGCAGGAGGGGACGTGGTGGGTGTAGCTGGAGTGGTCAAAACACCGCTAATGATGAGGGGGATAGCGGGGGTTGAAAAAAAATGCGGAAATAGCAGAAGACGCAGGAGAAAATGCACTTCTAATAATGATGGAGGCTGCAGTGGTGTTCATGGCCCCGTCGTAAATGACGATGATGATGGCTGGGTTTGCTTGACAGATGAGGAAGAGTTTCACAAGTGGATTAGACATTTTGATAAGCCTTTTGAGTATCGTTGAGACAGAGATCTGACAAATTCTGAGCCAAACAATGCCATTTTGATCGTCAAACATCAATAAAGTTATGTAATCCATATGTCTGCCGCGTGGTGACATCATAATATGCAAATTAGATGAGTGAATTAACTCCCATCATAAACTTTGGGTCATACTGATGATTTTTCTCATTTACAGTTTGCCTTTATCTCTAACCATTTTCAAGTTACAACCTTTTGAAAAAATGACATCAAAACTGAATATTTTATTGAAAAAACTCTGGTGCCTAAAGGGCTAAAAGATGTAGAGAAGAGATTCCGTTTGATTTCTATTGTAAGTTGTTAGTTTTGTAAATAGTTCAGGGGAAAGTGTCCTCACAGTGCAGATGTGTCCTGACTATGATGATATAAAGAGGTCCCCTGAAAGATAGTAGTACAAGCACACAGACACACAGACCATACAGCTGATTTATATAATGTCTTCAAATCTAATGGCATTTCAATATAATTTCCAAATCAAATGATGTGATGTTGTAATGTTAATGTGGTTTAACTGGGTTTGTGTGATTGCATGCTTCCAACCTTAACTTTATAACTGCAAAACTGTGAGGTGTGATGTCCCGTAAAAGTTTCCTCATAGTGCAAACATGTAGTCACTGAAATGATTCATAGAGGTGTCCAGAAATATCGTATTGGAAGGACACACACACACACACACGCACACGCACACGCACACACACACACACACACACACACACACACACACAACAAACAGGTGATTTGAATACTGTATTCAAATGGAATTGTGTGTCTTTGTGATGTACAAATCTAATGGTGTGATGTACTAATTCTTATGTAATCAAACATCAGAATAAATGACTAAATGTTGGTGTTTTGGTTGTGTATCCTCTGATGTTCATCCATGTAGCACATTCATGATAAACGCATGCAGAGAAGGTAGTAGCTAAATGCCGCCTCACCGTGGGTTTTAGTTCTGGCTTCTGATACACATGAAAGGCCGGTGCTGGAGGACGTCAGGACAAGCGACGGTCGATATGATAAAAGCAGATCAGACAAATAAGAGGGCGCAAGGCCATTAAGACTTTTAAAAAATAATAAAAGAACCTTAAATGAAGCAAGAAGGAAATTGATAACCTCCGTTGCAATAACCGTTCACTCTGACTTTAGTTTTTGTCAAATCAACTTACATGAAGAAAGTCTGGCTGTGTTGACCTGACTCCATTGTATATCCCTCAGGATGTGTGCTAAAGCATAAGGGGCACAAACTGAGGCTGGGTGGTGCCCTGGCTTTTCATACAGTGTCATCATATTTATACTACAACTGGTTCAGATCCTTGGTTTATGATAAAATATTTCAGAAACTAATGATGTTTTTGTCAGCGGCAGCTCTAATTTACGGTAGCCCTATAAGGTACAGTCAATTCCAGCCATTTTCAGTACAAAAAATCGCTAATATTTCATTTGTAAATAAAAATATGATAAGAAATACAGGGAATATTGGACGCGCATCGCAAGGTGCATTTCCTCGAAAACGACCTATTCGCGGATTATATACCGACTTCAAGACATGTTTTGGACAAAATATTTTACTGGCTTGTTTCGTCTGGATGTCCAAGGTTGGATTATGGACATTTTTTGTGGAATATTTTCATCTGTGTGTAATAACGAACCCGCAAATGTGAGTCGCGCTGTGTACGTTAAAGCCGTGTACAGAGAACGGATGGATGGATATTCATTGTCTGTCGGACAAATGCGTTTATATTACCTGCTGTGGTTATCACATCAGAAAGTGGTTTATACCGGCGGATTCATGAGAATCTAAGCTTTCCATCGAGGTATAATGTTTCTATCATTGAGTTTGCAGCGTTGTTCTATTTCAAAAAATGCTTATGCAGATATCAAAACGGCCCGCCCGCAGGCCGCTGAACCGCAACGGGATCCAAAGATGGTGAACTCAATGTCACCAACTCTTTCCATTTCCGAACATATAATTTTCCTTCCTCTTCTTGTCTTTTTGTTTTTTTCAGACCTCCACTGTTTGAAAATGTTTGTCAGCTTCTCGTTCCCAACAATGACCCCTTTCCTCCTCAGCCCCACTCCTTCAATTCATCCATTTTTCACAATTTATGCACTAACTCCATCATTTCATTGTACATGCACACTGCCTTATCCAACATTGTCCTCGTCCTCCCACCTTCTGTCTTTGTCCTCTATCTGGGATTCCAGCAATGGAAACAGCAGCGTTCCTCTGCAGCCGTCATGAGTCGCTCTGACTTCTTCACCTATAACATGGCTGTGATGGAGCTCATTGGAATTTTGTGTTTTCCCATTATTAGTGTGAGCGACTTGATTGGTCTCCCTAAGATATTGTCTACATTGGGAGTTTCCCCTGGTCTGCACAGATGTTCTTCCCCATCCTGGTCTGTTTGGAGCGCTACCTGGCTGTTGTTCACCCCATCACCTACATGAAACTGAAACAGGGAGCAGGCGTTAAGATCAGATACATCAGCGCTGTGTACATTTGGCTGCTGTGCTTTACAGGAGTGGCTTTTGTGATTTTGTACAAGAAATATCCTCAGCTCATCATTGTGAATATCTGTTTAATGGTCTTATCTTTTTTACCATAACATTCTACAGCCTTTTGATTCTCTGCATTCTGATTTGCCCTTGACCAGGATCGGTGGACAGAATCAAGTTGCGTGTAGACCAATCAAGGTGTCGGGCTTTCCAGACCATTTTTCATCATACTGGGAGTTCTGTTGGTGAGATTCAGAGGGAATTTGGTTAACTATTTGATTAGCATCTCAACAGCAGTTAGCTGCAATTTTTGGTGTCTGTTGATTACATCTACAGCCTGGTTCAACCTGCCCAGCAGTCTGGTTTTACCTTTGCTGTTTCTGCACAGAGCAGGAAAACTACCAGGATGTAAACACAGCACTGAGTCAGGGTGAAGACAATACCATGTTAGAGAAATGTTCTGTCGATTTTTTTTCACTTCATCATTGATATCACACTCTTTTATTTATTTGTCATAAGAATTGTGAGCTGTTATACTCTACTATAGTGTAAATGAACCAATGTTTACTTTTTACCATCTGTTTGTGCTGTATGTAGTGGATTGTGGGTGCCATTTTCTTTATACAAATGCTTAAACATGCAGTTAATATAAATCTCTATGCGGATGACACCTTTTTGTACTACATTCTGCTATCAAAGCCCCTGAGGACTGCTTTGTGTAGTTACCAACTGTTCAATAGATGTAAATTAGTTTGACAAAAGTCTTGTCGCTTGGGCACAAGTTGACCTTAACTGCCCCTCAAACATATTTCTAATTTTATTTTATTTTATTTTTTACAAAAAATGGATAATTTCAATCCCAACAGCTTTTTATATAATGTTTTGGTTCCAAACAAAACTGCTGAAAAGCATTCTAATGTTCACAGCTTGGTAAAACTCACTCAGTCAATTTTTGCAAAGACAAAAGTCTTGTCGCCTCATCATATGATGCACCCAATCCTAGATTACAGCCTCACCTGTGATCAATAATTGATCATTCAATTAGTGGGTGTGTATAAAAACAACCCCAGCATACCAGAATTTCACATCAACTGCAGCTCGACCTCTGACAACATGTCTAACATTCACTCTGAGACCAAAGCGTTGATTATCAAGAGACTGAATCCACTGTTGAGGTGGCTGACACCTTCAAAATGTCTCAGCGTCAAGTACAAAGAATAAGAAAAATATTTGAAGAGACTGGAGGTGTTTGTGACAAGCCCAGGTCCAGCAGACCCCGCAAGACAACTGCTTGGGAAGACCATTCTTTGGCTCGAAAATCCAAGGCCAGCTCCTTGCAGCAGAGCTCCACCAGGCCTGGTCACCTCAAGTCCCCGTGTCAACCAGAACAGTTTGTAGAATTCTGTCTCAAAACGGCCTCCGTGGTCGAATCAGTGCCCAGAAACCAGCACTAAGCAAAAGGCAATTAAAAAAACGTGTGGCATTTGCCAAGACCCACAGCCTGCTAAAAGGATGGACGCTGGAAAAGGCAAGGCAAGGCAAGGCAAGGCAAGGCAAATTTATTTATAGAGCACAATTCATACACAAGGGAATTCACAGTGCTTTACAGTTTCATAAAATCACAATAGATAAAAGATAAATAGAGAGATAAAAAAACATTATTAATCACATTAAAAGCAAAAAGTGCAGATAAAATACTTTTAGTTGTAATATGCACAGAAAAGCGGCAGAAGGTGGATTTCTCAGATGAATCTTCGATTGAATTACACCACAGCCGCCGCAAATATTGCAGGAGACCTACTGAAGCCCGCATGGATCTGAGATTCACCCAGAAAACAGTTAAGTTTGGTGGCAGAAAAATCATGGTCTGGGGTTACATCCAGTATGGGGGTGTATGAGAGATTTGCAGGGTGGAAGGCAATATCAATTGCCTAAAATATCAATAAGTATTAGCTACCTGTTACATTCCCATCTATAAAAGGGGTCACATTTTGCAGCAGGATGGTGCTCCAACGCATACTTCCATCTCTACATCAAAGTTCCTCAAGGCAAAGAAGGTCAAAGTGCTCGGTGAGCATATCTGGGGTACAATGAAAGAGGACGCATGGAAGATGAAATCAAAGAATCTTGATTAACTCTGGGAGGCATGTAAGACTGCTTTCTTTGCTATTCCTGATGATTTCATTAATAAATCGTATGAATCATTGCCGAACCATATGGATGCAGTGCTTCAAGCTCATGGAAGTCATACAAGATATTAAATATGGATGTCACAGCACCACTACTTAATTCACTGATGTTATGCAACATTTTTTTGATTTGAAGTAAATTATCTGTTAAATTTTCACATTACTCTCTGTAGGTGACAAAACTTTTGTCTTGCCAAAATCTGACCTTTCTGTGTCCATTAAATGATGAATCTTTCTTCAGTGAAGCAAATTTATTTTAGTATATTAAACATAATTTGGGAGGGTTTTAGCTTTCGTATGAGCCATTTCTAAAACCAATGGATGAATTAAAAGTCAGGTTATAAGCTGTTGTTTCTACAAAATGGACAAGCGACAAGATTTTTGTCAGGGACTGTATTATTCATATATTTACAATGCTCTAACTGATTTTTCCCTAACAATTACTTTAACAATTTTGCCTTTGAAAATTTCATTGGCATTGATAACCATGTTTCTCAATTATTTATGCGTGTGTCTATATCTTTTATTTTCTTTCTAAATTGTGAATGAGGACTCCATACCTCTGAATGCATTATATGAATTCTGTTGCTGTGAATAAAGTTAACCTGACATGATTTGACCTGCGGATCATTTAGATGCAGTGGATTTTGCGTATTATTCAAAGTGCAAATCAAGCCAATTTGAGGACATCTGCTGTTGTTGCAATGTCATTAGACAATTACTGCTAACAGTTACACTCTGATTTATTTATTTTTTTGACTTTGCTAAATTTTAAATCTCACCAAGAATGTTTTTATTGCAGGACATCTGTTTGTATTCATGGTCATTATGAAACACACTCAGGACACACACGGAAAGCTTGACACTACTTTGAATAAGAACCAGACTCTGTTGGCAGCTTATTTGAATACTGTCAAAGTGACAAAATGACAGATGAACACAACTTGATTTTGAGGAAAGGAGGAGAAAATGCATTGCTCATACATTTCACATCTGTCTACAAAACCCCCATGGATTTAATTTGTTATTCCATTTCAAACACTTGATCAAAACCAGTGATGCTCATCTTCTGCTGACCCTGCAGCTCTGTCCTTAAACGAAGTCCTTCATTTGTTTATCGTCATGCATACAAAAACAACAGTCCTGCAGCTGTCTGTCACTTTGACACATTAATACACTCGAAAACATTAACATCTGTTAAAGAGCAGTCAGTGAGTTTGGAGCTGAAGGGGGAACAAGATCTGAAAGAGTCACTGCAGACGAGGTGGGCATCACTTTATATTTTTAACTTTGTCGTTAGTAAATATCCAACTTTGTTTACATGTTTATAAAATTACCTGTTATATTGTTGTTTCACTGGTTTTAAACTAAACACTGTTTTTTTTCCTGACATTTTTAGATTTGTCTTTGTTTGCTTAACATAATTTAAATCCTCAGTTAAACTGACCAAAAAAAAAACCCCCAGAGAACTGAACTTTGTTGTCGGAACAGCTGCATAGTAACAGTCAAATCAAAAACCGGTTGCAATGTCATGTGCTATGCCCAGTGGAAGCAGGATCCCTTGGTGATCCAACAGATTAAACCCTGTGTCAAAAACATACTGCTTTACCCTTTCAAATATTGTCTTATCAATAGTTTTCATACAAAGATAGACACTACCAGTTATAAGTTTGGACGCACCTTCTCATTCAATGCTTTTCATTTATTTGGAATATTTTCTACATGTTGAAGATTGTCACTGACCTTTTAACACCATGAAGTTGACATTTAGGGTTTTGTCCCAACTAACTGAAGAATTGGAACTACTTTTTACAGATATCTATGTACTCAGAATATGTCTCATTCTGACTTGTTGTCCAGTGCCATCATGAGATCAACATTTGTGATTTTGAGTTTAATATGAATGAATTTGTTTTGCAGGCATTCATATTCCCCTCTAAATAGTACAAACTTTGGTGATCACCAGCTCCACTTCTGTATCAAGCAAAGGCAAAACAACTTTTATTTATTTTTATTTATTTTCAATTATGTGGTGCATTTTCAAATGGGCACAGAAAAGCATTAGAATGACATTCCAAACATAAATTCTTATTGTTTTCCACTTTCAGTGAAGTTATTAACTTACATCAATTTTGATCATAACCATTGACTAATTATTTGTTTTCAAGATTTTAACCATTTAAATGTCAATTTGGTTGAAAAATGCCACTTTTGTTTCTGTGACAAAAAAGGCACGAAAAATTAAAGCCTTTTATATAGAAAGAATGAAGGTGATGTTTTGTGACCGGGGATTTGTCTGATTATTGTAGTCTGTGATTTGTTAGTGATTTGTAAAGTTATTGATTCTGATGCATTATTATTTTTTGTGCTCTCACTTTTTTCTAAAATGACCTTTAAATGTGCATTTGCTTCTGAATTAAAACCATGAAAGGCAGAATATTAAAGTGTCTGTTCCAGATTAAAAGATTGGTATTCACATAAAAAATGCAGCTTTAATGGGTTTCAGTGGGCATAGTTTAGATCTCAATGTTCTGGGTCTAGATGTTTTTGTATCAGTGTAATATAGATGTATTCTGAGAGTTATCTTCTGTCATTTCCAATTCTGTGAGTGTAATTTCCCCTTTTCCTCTTGTCTTTCTGCTTTATCAGACCTCCACTGTTTGAAAATGTCAGTCAACTTCTCATCCCCCACCAATGACTCCCTTCCTCTTCACCCCTCCTCGTTCAATGTATGCAAAGACTTCATCATTTCATTGTACATGGTCACTATCTCAAACATTATCAACATCGTCTTCAACCTTCCATCCTCTGTCTGCATCCTCTATCTGGGATTCCAGCGATGGAAACAGCAGCGCTCCTCTGCAGCCGTCATGAGTCACTCCGACTTCTTCACCTACAACATGGCTGTGATGGAGCTCATTGGAATATTGGGTTCTGCCATTAGCAATGTGAGCAGTTTGATTGATATCCCTGAATTACTGTCAGTGGGGATTGTCACTGAGATTTTTCCCTGGTCTGCACAGATGTTCTTCCCCATCCTGGTCTGTTTGGAGCGCTACCTGGCTGTTGTTCACCCCATCACCTACATGAAACTGAAACAGGGAGCAGGCGTTAACATCAGATACATCAGCACTGTGAGCATTTGGCTGTTGTGCTTTGCAGGGGTGGGTTTTATGACGGTGACCAGAAAATTCTACCAGTCCTTCATTGCACCGCTCTGCCTCATGTCCTTTTCCATATTTACTGTAACATTCTGCAGCCTTTCGATTCTCTGCGTTCTGATTCGTCCTCGACCAGGGGAGGTGGGCAAAGACAGGGTGCATGTAGACCAATTGAAGCGTAGGGCTTTCCAGACTGTTGTAATCATACTGGGAGTTCTGTTGGTGAGATTTGGAGGTAGTCTGTTTAGCACTTTGGTGATCATCTCAACAGCAGATAGTCCCAGTGTTAAGTGTGCGTTGGTTGCATCTATGGCCTGGTTCAACCTGCCCAGCAGTCTAGTGTTACCTTTACTGTTTCTGCACAGAGCAGGAAAACTTCCAGGATGTAACAGCAGTGTGGAATGAGGAACAGATAACAATATAGTCTTCGTATCAGAAGAAAGAAAAAAAAAGACACAAGAAAATACAAATTGACCAGTTTTAGAAAATAGGTTGCATAGTGCCTTCAGAAGGTGGTGGTATGGACTATGTTAGCTGTAACAAACAGAGAACAAAGGAGAAGTCCAAGAAACACCTTAATGAAGAGAGAGAAACAAACAAAAAGAAGAGATGTAAAAATTTGTTTTCGTTTGTTCAATTCATCTAATTATTCATTCATTTTAGTGGAAGAGTATCCAGCATAAACAGTTAATCATGTAAAAAGTTAAATGTTTGATTGATCAGAGCTTAATAGGAAAAGGATTGTCAGTCTTTTAAGAAGGGTATTAACTCGCTTTGAAAAGAAATCGAAACTAACCCACAGCACAAACTCTTTTCATAGAATGAAAGTGTTTTTTGATGTTTATATCAACTTTTAAAATTGTGATATTTCAAAATAAGCATAAAAATAATGTTAACACGACTTTTGTTTAAAAAGAAAAATCTGAATATATTGCATTAGAGAGCCATCAAGTAATGGATTGAAACATTGATGAATTTGCATTCAACCAGTTTTTGAAAATCTCCATTAAATTTTTGTAATGTTCGTCACACTAGTTATGGTAAACAAGGTGAGCTGATGTCACGAATCGGAGCTGGTGGACCCGAGCAGAGAGCCACACCACCAAGGCTGGTTGAGGAGAAAGTGTTTTATTGTGCGGGGGTGAGTAAAGGTGGCTAGGTGGGGGAAAACCAGGGTGCAGGAGCGGGGAGCTCCGGGCAGGAGTGGGGGTCCAGGCAGGAGTGGGGAATCCAGGCAGGAGTGGGGGTTCCAGGCAGGAGTGGGGGTTCCAGGCAGGAGTGGGGGTTCCAGGCAGGAGTGGGGGTTCCAGGCAGGAGTGGGGGTTCCAGGCAGGAGTGGGGGATCCAGGCAGGAGTGGGGGATCCAGGCAGGAGTGGGGGGTTCCAGGCAGGAGTGGGGGGTTCCAGGCAGGAGTGGGGGGTTCCAGGCAGGAGTGGGGGTTCCAGGCAGGAGTGGGGGTTCCAGGCAGGAGTGGGGGTTCCCGGGCAGCTGAACTGAACAAACAGGAGAAAACAATGTCAGAATACGGCAGAACTTAAAACAGAAGATGTTAAAGGCTAGAGAGAGAACCAAACTGCGTGGTTTCTTGTTCAATACTCTGGCAGGGAGTGGAAGGCTGAGCCGGTATTTATTGCAGAGGTGAGTCGTTAGCATGATGATTGTCAGCTGCCCGGGAGCCGTGGAGCTAGTTGATTGCCTGAGTGGAGTCAGCTGGAGAAGCCAGACTCCACTCAGGCACCGAGCTGCAGGGGAAAGACAGGGCAGAGAAGCGGATGGGAGACAACTAGACAGACAGACAACTAGACAGACAGGGCAGAGGAACGGAACTGTGACAGTACCCCCCCTCAACGGGCGCCTCCTGGCGCCCCATGGACCCAACCAAAGAGGCCCACTGGGGCAACCAGGGAGCAGACAGACACAGGGACCAGACAGGGCGGAAGGAACCAAAAGGACAGAAAAAACGAGGGGAACAGACAGGAAGGGAGAACGGGAGAGGGAATAAACTAAGACTGGGCTGGACCGAACGGAACTGAGGACAGGGCTGGACTGAGAGAAGGGAAGGACAGGACTGAAGTGAAGGACAGGAAAGGACTGGACTGAAGTGAAGGACAGGAAAGGACTGGACTGGAGTGAAGGACAGGAAAGGACTGGACTGAAGGACAGGACAGGAAAGGACTGGACTGAAGGACAGGACAGGAAAGGACTGGACTGAAGGACAGGACAGGACAGGACTGGACTGAAGGACAGGACAGGACTGAAGGAAAGGACAGGACAGGACTGAAGGACAGGACAGGACTGAAGGAAAGGACAGGACAGGACTGGACTGAAGGACAGGACTGGACTGAAGGAAAGGACAGGACTGGACTGAAGGAAAGGACAGGACTGGACTGGACTGAAGGAAAGGACAGGACTGGACTGGACTGGACTGAAGGAAAGGACAGGACTGGACTGAAGGAAAGGACAGGACAGGACTGAAGGAAAGGACAGGACAGGACTGGACTGAAGGAAAGGACAGGACAGGACAGGACTGGACTGAAGGACAGGACAGGACTGAAGGAAAGGACAGGATTGAAGGAAAGGACAGGACAGGACTGGACTGAAGGACAGGACTGGACTGAAGGAAAGGACAGGACTGAAGGAAAGGAAAGGACAGGACTGGACTGAAGGAAAGGACAGGACTGGACTGAAGGAAAGGACAGGACTGGACTGAAGGAAAGGACAGGACTGGACTGAAGGAAAGGACAGGACTGGACTGGACTGAAGGAAAGGACAGGACTGGACTGGACTGAAGGAAAGGACAGGACTGAAGGAAAGGAAAGGACAGGACTGAAGGAAAGGAAAGGACAGGACTGAAGGAAAGGAAAGGACAGGACTGGACTGGACTGAAGGAAAGGACAGGACTGGGCCGGGCTGGACTGAGCGGAGCTAGGGACAGGACTGGGCCGGGCTGGACTGAGCGGAGCTAGGGACAGGACTGGGCCGGGCTGGACTGAGCGGAGCTAGGGACAGGACTGGGCCGGGCTGGACTGAACTGGGAGCAGGACTGGACTGGACTGAACTGAGAGCAGGACTGGAGTAGACTGAACTGAGAGCAGGACTGGAGTAGACTGAACTGAGAGCAGGACTGGAGTAGACTGAACTGAGAGCAGGACTGGAGTAGACTGAACTGAGAGCAGGACTGGAGTAGACTGAACTGAGAGCAGGACTGGACTGGACAGGACTGAACAGGACTGGACTGAACTGAGAGCAGGACTGGACTGGACTGGACTGAGAGCAGGACCGGACTGGACTGAGTGAAGGGATGGGCTGGACCGAACTAGCAGGGCAGTAGCTCTGGGGGTCGGCCCGAAGGCTCAACTGGCCGAGGATGGATAGGGCGGAGGGTCCGTTCCGGCGGGCGGACCGTAGGTCGGACTGGCTGGGGATGAGTGGGCCTGAGGGTCCGTTCCGGTGGGCGGAGGATCCGTTCCGGCGGACGGACCGTGGGCCGGACTGGACGTGGATGAGCAGGGCGGAGAGTCCGTTCCGGTGGGCGGCCTGGGGGTCGGACTGGACGTGGATGAGCAGGGCAGAGAGTCCGTTCCGGTGGGCGGCCTGGGGGTCGGACTGGACGTGGATGAGCAGGGCAGAGAGTCCGTTCCGGTGGGCGGCCTGGGGGTCGGACTGGACGTGGATGAGCAGGGCAGAGAGTCCGTTCCGGTGGGCGGCCTGGGGGTCGGACTGGACGTGGATGAGCAGGGCAGAGAGTCCGTTCCGGTGGGCGGCCTGGGGGTCGGACTGGACGTGGATGAGCAGGGCAGAGAGTCCGTTCCGGTGGGCGGCCTGGGGGTCGGACTGGACGTGGATGAGCAGGGCAGAGAGTCCGTTCCGGTGGGCGGCCTGGGGGTCGGACTGGACGTGGATGAGCAGGGCAGAGCGTCCGTTCCGGTGGGCGGCCTGGGGGTCGGACTGGACGTGGATGAGCAGGGCAGAGAGTCCGTTCCGGTGGGCGGCCCGGTCGAGGCTGGGCAAGCCGGAGGGTCCGTTTCGGGGAACGGCCCGAAGGCGGGACAGGTCGAGACCGGACCGGGCGGAGGGCCCGCTTCAGAGGGTGGCCTGGCGGCCGGACGGGCCAGGACTTGACAGACAGGGTGGATCGTTCGGGGGGACGGCCCGGGGGCGGTAAAGCCGGAATAGACTGCTCCAGAGGACGGTCCTGGGGATTGACAGACAGGCGGGGCCGCTCCGGCGGACGGCCCGGGGACCGGACAGACAGGCGGGGCCGCTCCGGCGGACGGCCCGGGGACCGGACAGACAGGCGGGGCCGCTCCGGCGGACGGCTCCGGGACCGGACAGGGCAGAGGGGCCGCTCCGGCGGACGGCTCCGGGGCCGGACAGGGCAGAGGGGCCGCTCCGGCGGACGGCTCCGGGGCCGGACAGGGCAGAGGGGCCGCTCCGGCGGACGGCTCCGGGGCCGGACAGGGCAGAGGGGCCGCTCCGGCGGACGGCCCGGGGGCCGGACAGGGCAGAGGGGCCGGGCTGGAGGCTGGACTGGGGGCGGAGCCGGGTCCGGTGGGTCCTCCGGGGGCGGAGCCGGGTCCAGTGGGTCCTCCGGGGGCGGAGCCGGGTCCGGTGGGTCCTCCGGGGGCGGAGCCGGGTCCGGTGGGTCCTCCGGGGGCGGAGCCGGATGGGAAGCGCAAAGCCTCTTCATGGACTTGGGGGAGACCCCAGGCCCCTCCAAAACCGCCGAGGCTCCAGGGAGCGGAGGCGGGGCGTCGACGGCCTCCTCAGGGAGCGGAGGCGGGGCGTCGACGGCCTCCTCAGGGAGCGGAGGCGGGGCGTCGACGGCCTCCTCAGGGAGCGGAGGCGGGGCGTCGACGGCCTCCTCAGGGAGCGGAGGCGGGGCGTCGACGGCCTCCTCAGGGAGCGGAGGCGGGGCGTCGACGGCCTCCTCAGGGAGCGGAGGCGGGGTGTCGACGGCCTCCTCAGGGAGCGGGGGCGGCGCAGGATCCAGGGGCCCCTCCGGGGGCGGCGCAGGATCCAGGGGCCCCTCCGGGGGCGGCGCAGGATCCAGGGGCCCCTCCGGGGGCGGCGCAGGATCCAGGGGCTCAGGGAAGGCTTTATGGCCTTCTAAGGCCGCTGAGGTCGCGGGGACAGAAGGCGGAGCGTCGTCGACCTCCGCGGGGACTGGAGGCGAAGCGTCGTCGACCTCCGCGGGGACTGGAGGCGAAGCGTCGTCGACCTCCGCGGGGACTGGAGGCGGAGCGTCGACCTCCGCGGGGACTGGAGGCGGAGCGTCGTCGACCTCCGCGGGGACTGGAGGCGGAGCGTCGTCGACCTCCGCGGGGACTGGAGGCGGAGCGTCGTCGACCTCCGCGGGGACTGGAGGCGGAGCGTCGTCGACCTCCGCGGGGACTGGAGCGGGAGCCGGGGGGTCATGGTGCCTCCTGGCTTTGCGTCTTTGACGGCCAGGCCGCTTGACAGGTGATTCCTTAGGCGGCAAGGAGACTGGGCCCGGTTGGCTACCAGGGGAGTCAGCAGGCGGGTCAGTCAGCGGAGCGCCCAAGAATTCATGAAGGTAAGCAGGTAAATCGTCGACTAATCCGGGTCGCTGGCCTGCTAGCTTGCGGCCCAAGATTATGTGTGAGTCTTGGGGATCTTCCCTCCACTTCTCCCACAACTCGTACAGCACATTGAAAAAAATGCTATGCTCCTCGCAGGAGGAGAAGATGTCCACGGGTGTGCCTTGGGTTAGGGTCTGGATGACGGCTGGGTCCGGGACTGATGGCACTGGTGGAAGGGAAAATGGTTTGGGCTGGGCTGGAGACGAGCAAACTTGGTTGAGCAGGGTGACGAAGTGGTTTAGTTGTGCCTTTGTGGCGGCAACATCTTGTAGGGCTTGGCTGTATTGAATAATCCGGGTCGGGTCGGGGGCTTCCTGGGATATCTGGCTGGCTAAAATGGTGAGTTGAGAGCTCATCTTCTGATAGTTTGTAGTAAGCAGACGGAAGGTTTGGTGTAATTGCCTGATGTCGAATGGAGTGGGCTGGTCCGGCCTTGGTGGTGAGTTCTCTGGGTCCATGTTTGGCCAGAGTATTCTGTCACGAATCGGAGCTGGTGGACCCGAGCAGAGAGCCACACCACCAAGGCTGGTTGAGGAGAAAGTGTTTTATTGTGCGGGGGTGAGTAAAGGTGGCTAGGTGGGGGAAAACCAGGGTGCAGGAGCGGGGAGCTCCGGGCAGGAGTGGGGGTCCAGGCAGGAGTGGGGAATCCAGGCAGGAGTGGGGGTTCCAGGCAGGAGTGGGGGTTCCAGGCAGGAGTGGGGGTTCCAGGCAGGAGTGGGGGTTCCAGGCAGGAGTGGGGGATCCAGGCAGGAGTGGGGGGTTCCAGGCAGGAGTGGGGGTTCCAGGCAGGAGTGGGGGTTCCCGAGCAGCTGAACTGAACAAACAGGAGAAAACAATGTCAGAATACGGCAGAACTTAAAACAGAAGATGTTAAAGGCTAGAGAGAGAACCAAACTGCGTGGTTTCTTGTTCAATACTCTGGCAGGGAGTGGAAGGCTGAGCCGGTATTTATTGCAGAGGTGAGTCGTTAGCATGATGATTGTCAGCTGCCCGGGAGCCGTGGAGCTAGTTGATTGCCTGAGTGGAGTCAGCTGGAGAAGCCAGACTCCACTCAGGCACCGAGCTGCAGGGGAAAGACAGGGCAGAGAAGCGGATGGGAGACAACTAGACAGACAGACAACTAGACAGACAGGGCAGAGGAACGGAACTGTGACAGCTGATTCACTTTAATAATCAAACAAGTGCTCAAAGCAAATGTACAACAAAAATATTTCATTCTTCGTTCACATATTACAAACTGGTAAGAGGTGTGACCCAAATATACATAAATTAAAAATTGTTCTCTTTTGGGACTTCTAGGAATCCACATCTTGTGCCATCCAGAAAGCACATTCTTACTCAAAAAAAGTTTTCAAACTTTTCTATTCCTAAGCTACTTAGTAGCATTTGTTGGATGGGATCAGTGCACATAAATAATGGATTATAGTGGCTTTGCTTCATTAGCTTCTGGTGTGCCACAAAGATCAATTCTTGGCCCAGTACTTTTCTTATAATGGAGCAGCATCAAAAAACACTTGCAGACGTTTCATCATATCATCATGAACTTGCAATCTGGATTTAAAATAACTGTGTTGCATGATAAATTTCCCTTGCTCGTCTACCACAGTTGGCTGTTTTCTTTTCTGAGGTTAAATAGATATCCTATATCAACATTGTAATTTCAATTAATGTTCCCTTTTTACTTGCTGCTTTTGTTGTGTGACTAGTTCCATTTTTCATTTATTGAAGCCTAAAAACACATTTAATGGAAAGTAGATAATTGTGTGTGAAGTCAAATCCTCATTAATGTAATTTTGCTGCTTTCATTAAAATCTCTTTATCAAAGAAAAAAACTCTGACTTTGTTGTGATGTGTTCACAGGTCACACTCAGTGGTTTATTTAACCAATAGTTTAATCAAAATATTTGTATTATTGCTTTATTTGTACTCATGGTTCTTATGAAGCACATGCAGGAAACACACAGAAAGTCTGTCTATATCACAGTTAATGTACAGTGTCTATAAAAAGTAGTCCATCATCTTGGGAAGTTTTGCCTGGATGAACAAGGATAAACATCAGAGATCACACAGCCAAAAAATGTACTATTTATTGTCATTTGATTACATTAATAATGCATCACACCTTTTGATTTGTACATTACACAGACACATTACTAGATTTGAATACAAGATTCAAATGACCTCTTTACTCTGCCGTGTGGGCTTGTTTTGTTATCCTTCTGAGGACCACATGAAGCCCTCACAGTAACACAGGTCTGCATTATGAGGACATTTTTGCTGGTCTCCAGTTCAAAGAGCTTGAGTGGTACAGAGTTAAGGTGAGAAACAGGTAACTTGTTACTCCTTTAAAGAAAAAACACCATGCCAAAAAAATCAATGCACACTAGCAAGTACCTCCACCAATCAATGTAAAATTAAACAAAACACGTAGTAACATCCAGCAGACACCTAACATCATATCAGTCCCTCAATAAAACTAAACTGCTCTATCAACCTAAACTTGACTACCTATAAAGACCTTTAATAAGCACTGAACTTACATAACATTATCAAACTCACGATTAAATTATTTTAAATCATTTCTGAAAACTCACTTTTAGAGATTTGCTTCATGTGAAGTTCCGCTTTAGCTTTAATTAATTTTAGTGTTCTATTATGAACTATTTGATTGTCTCTATGGCACCAAAACCACCCGGTTAAATCCAGTGAAATTAAAATTGCGTGGTTACATTCATACACCAAAAATCTGCATTAAATGTGAACACCAGAACTACAGTACTTGGTTAAATTTAGGTATGAAATCTACTTGGTTAAGTTTAGGTAAAAAGACTAATTAGTTATCATTATCCACCAAAAGTATTTGATTAAATATGTGCATCAAAGCTACCTGGTTAAATACAGGTACAAAGATCATTTTGCTAAATGTACACACCACACTATTTGGTTAAATTTAGACACAAAAACTACTTAGGAAAGTTAAGTAAAAGATGCTGGTTTGAATAAAATATATCCTTTCATAACAATCACTTTTTAACAAGGCAAATTTCTTATTACCTGAAAAAGAGCAAAGACAACAAAGTACTTAGTTACGTTTTGGCCAGAAACTACTTGGTAAAATTAAATAAAGTTACAAGACCTCCTTTTGTGTTAAAATACCTACTTTCTAAACATTGACTACGTTATAAGGTAAATTTCTCATGATTAAAAGGGAGCAGTAGCATGAATCAGGCAAACACCTCTCATGTGAGCATTATTTTTTGTAGTTACATCAGATTACCCTACATGTTGAAAACGTATGCTAAAGGGAAGCATCAAGTAGCCCTGACATAGTGGCTGTATGTGAGACCGGTTGTGAGACTGTCAGAGCGGATTCTTTGGTACTGTTAATGAGGAAAAAACACTCTGAGACAAGGATGACTCAGAGTCAAAATATTCATTTAAGAATATTTAGTAAAAACGCATTGGATAGTACAGAAATGCATGCATGCAGACTCTCTGTTGTTCTAGCTGACATCAGATTTGACTAAAACTAAGACAATATTCCTCTGCATGCAGCTGTTCGCAACAAAGAGTGAATTCTAAACTATTACATGAGTTTTTAACTAAGAAGGTGTTATCTTCTGATTGGTTCACACTGCTGGATGTCTTCAGTCTTCGTCCAACCACAGCCGTCTTCACCCTGTATTGAGAGTACTTTGCATGTGTGTGTATGTGCCTGCCTGAGGTGTGACTTCCTGTGAGCTTTGCACAGACGACAACTCAGCTCTCTGCAGACAACAGGTCTGAGCTTCTTGCTCAATTTATGCTGAGCTTTGAGTTTTATTAATTCAGCTTATTAAATTTTATATTTAATAATAGTACAACAATATCAATAATTTAATTATCTGTATAAGGCAGATTAATCTGATTTTATCCCTATTTTAATCTAGGATCCTCATAGGTTAATATAAGATTTCGATGGCTGTCCCCAATTTACTGTTAATTTAAGACATTGTTGATTACATTTTCTTTTAAGTATTTTTCTTATGAACATTATATTTTAATCTTAATTCCCCAATATTGTTTTATGGTTTAATACTTTAACTTTTATTCTTGTTTAAACATCTAGCTGTTGTTTGAACCTTTTGCCCTGTCTCTGTCCTCTGTGAGTGCGTGACAAGTTGCACATCTCTGTAACCGCAGACCCCCCTCTTTCTTCCAGGTATTGCATAGTTTTAACGGATGTTCTTCACTTTTATTTTAAAACTGTCACCTGTCCACGCTAAACTGCCATCCTAGATGTTATTCTTATTTCAGTTTGTCAGTTTGAAGCGAGGGGGAAAGTTTTCCCCTCAGCTCTTTGAAAGGTCAGTTTTAACCACAAGCCTTTTAGTCAAGTGGAGCATCAAGCATTTACCTTAAACACACTTTCCTTTAAGTTAGATGTTGAAACCTGCACAACCTGCTTAGATCAACACTTTTTCCAGGTTATGAGCTAGAACTGAAACATGCATTCATAAGCACCTTAATATATTTGATTATAGGGTTAATACAAGTTGCAAGCACACATAATATGATCAACAAAGGTTAATGATGAATATAAGTAATAAGTAAAAGAGTAATTAAATGATGATTGTAAGTAATGAATAAAAGTAATAACATGATGATCATAAGTAATAAGCAAAAGTAATTAAAATGATGATTGCAAGTAAAAGTAATAAAATGATGATCATAAGCAATAAGTAAAAAGTAATTAAAATGATAAGTAAAAAAGTATTAAAATGATGATTGTAATTGATAAGCAAAAGAGTAATTAAAATGATTATAAGTAATAAGCAGAAAGCAATAAAAACATGATAGTTTAATAGATATGTAAGATGAATATTCCCCACAAGACCCCGCTCAGTATTCATATTCAGAATATCATCTCCTGTATATCATTGGGAAAAGTTTCCTAAACTTTAAGAACACTTCACTCCAGAATGACACAAAACGTGATTCACCATAAATTCATTTTCTGCATAAAGAACCAAACTGATGTCGTGATCCAAAGCCAGATATAGTTTACAATTAATTTAATAGATGTCAGCTAATTGATTTATCATTACAGTTCTACAGATACAACAAGAACAAGAAAACCCTTAAATTTCTTATCTTTCATCCAATCATTAAAACCATGAAGGTCTGCTTTACTCATTTCCAGTCTATGACTCACTGTTTAAACAGCACCATGACAGTTTTCCTGCCCTGTGCAGATACAGCAGAGGAGACACCAAACTGCTGGGCAGGTTCAACCATCCTAAACCTGTCATCACTGTGCAGCGAACGCTTTCACTCAGCTGAGGTGACATGTCCACAACAATGGCAACAATGAGCCCAACAAACCACAACCAGACTGCGACTGATATGGCTGTGATGGTGTAGGACGCTCTCTGTCTTGATTGGTCAAACCGTTGCTTTTCCTCACCTCCTTCCCCCAGACGTGGACGGATCAGAACAGAGAGAACCGACAGGCTACAGAAAGATAAGACTATTGTGGATAAAACCAAAAGGCAAAGTGTGATGATGTTAATGTAGATATTCAAGATTAGTAGAGCAATACCCGACAGACCAAAACACAGCAGCCAAACACATCCAATACAGATGTTTCTGATTCTGACCCCACGAGTATTTCTCAGTCCCATGTAGGTGATGGGATGAACAACAGCCAGGTAGCGCTCCACACAGGTCAGGATGTGAAAGAATAGCTCTCCAAATGTACATATTAAACAAATATACATTCCTACCAATAGTGATGCTAAATATTGAGCATATTGGGCCCAAAGAAAGAAGGAGGTCCCCAAAACCCAGAGCAGCTCCATGGTGGCCAGGTGGTAGGTGAAGATGTCAGAGTGAGTTGCTGTTTTAGAGAAACGCTGCTGCCGCCATCGATGGTGACCCAGGTAGAGGATGAAGGTGGAGAGAGGGAGGAGGAGGAGGATTCTCAACGCAGCGATGCTATCATACATGTACAGGCTAACTCTGATGTTAGCACATCGTACACCCAGAAGAAAATTGGAGGTTGATGAGAAGTTAACAGACATATCTGCTGCATATATTGTGGGTCTGATAAGAAAAATAAATTAGGGGCACAAATAAGAAGATAGGAGGTGTCGAGAAGGAAAAAAAGAGAGAAATGGACATAGTTAGGTTTTATTTCATCTTCTTCAGGAACTGTGCTGTGAAACAATCAAGGTACCACACCCCAGGTTCAGAAGTGAAACTAACTGTCTCATCTGTTGCACTGCTGTTAATAAATAGTACCTGACATGTAATGTTGTCTTATCTGGCCATGTCGTGAAAAAAACAAACTCATTTCCAAATTAAAGCTGCAAGCAGCAATGACTAGGTCCTCCTTACACTGCTGAAGTTGATGGATGATAATGTGATCATGTTATGTAGTCATGCCTGAACTCTTGTCAATAGATGCACAATGGATTTACATCATCTTCTCTGTCTATGTAGCTTTACAGAACCCTCACCACAATTATCTGATGCTGCTCTACAACATGTGTAAAACATTGTAAACTTCATGTAAATCACATGATCCCTGTTGTGCCAGATGCCTCTTGTCTGTAGTTGGCGCTATGATTATGATGCAGTACGTGCATGTAGACCAGGACTCTTATCAAGCATAAAAACATTCTTTGACAAATTGGATAATGTTAATGTGAGTTACAACAACAAAATAAATGAAGCTGTCACAGACACACTGTTGAGTGATCAGCCGGGACCTTTGCATTACAAAGATCTTTAGATCAGACTGACCAAATATGATGTTGATCAGGTTAATTCTCTAGGATAAGCTTGATGAAGTGCAATACCTGTAAATGGCAACAAAAAAAACCCAACAACTGTGGGTTTGTGGTTTGGACCCATCCGGCTTTTGTTAAGTCTTGGGATTTTGCATGTAGTAATTGAATTTCATATATGTGGGTAAAATGCAGCGTGAGTGCCACATTGTTACGGTTTTGTTGGCGTAACTTTGAGCCATTTTTCACCAGACAATCCTGACGGCCACATCAGACATCACTTTCCACCACTTGTGCCAGGATTTTTTTTTTAAATTTTTTGAACATCCTTCACCCCTCAACAAATTTCTGTTTCTTGGTCAAACATCAAACTCTACCAGGCTGCCAGGTCAACACTGATCATTCAAAATTCATATTGAACACAATAAAGATCTGAGGGATTTTCTCATTACGTTTGAGGTGGATGTGATCAACCAGCTAGAAATGTCTTTAAAAATACAAAACCCTGAAGAGTAGAACACGCATTGAGAGCAGAGAGAGCCAATTATTAACACAAGTGTAAAGAAAGTTAGATAAATGATAAATTGTTGCTGATTGGTGTGCTCAAACCAAGATTTTATCGTGTAAACTATAAGAGTCATTTCAAGGGAACAGTTATAATAAACAGATTCACTTATTTCTGCAAAATAAAGTCATGTAAACAAGCAAATTATGTTGGGGAGTCAATCCAGAATAAGCTTTTTAAATTATTAGCTGTGTTGCAGTGTTCTCTTTAATATAAATACACATTTTTCTTTAAAAGAGGCCTTTAGATACAGTTTTGCTTGTTGGCATACAGAAATACGGAGAAAAAAAGAAGCTCTGAATTTCTAAATCAAACTCACAATTTCATGAGAAAGATACAGAAAAAGTCTTTGAGATGAGAAAATCGTAAATTTGTGAGAGAATATATCTCAGTAAAATATTAACAATTTGATCAAAACTGGTGGAGTCTCTAAGATCCAGCGTTGCTTTTTCAATCACCTACTGTGCTTTTTTTTCTTTTATTTATAATGGTCCCAATATGCCATCGTAGATGCAGAGCAGGAATTACACCCATAAATGTCTCTGAATAAACTATTTCGCTTTCTGACTGATTGTTAAACATGTCTGTTGTATTGTAAAGGTTTTATACATTTGCAATAATACTACACTATGAAAAAGACAACAGTTGATGACTGTAAGTCCAAACTGTGAACGTTATGAATAGAAACAAATTGAGATAACAAGGAGATATTTCTTCTTCTTCTTCTTTTGTTATCAGCTTCATTCAAGAATGAACAGAAATAACTACATACGGTCTGATATTGTTCAATAAACTCACCTTTTCAGCAGTGTCAGTCTTTCTGAAAGTCTTTCTCCAGAGTCTCAGAACTCACTGAGTACTGTTCGCTGGGCTTTGGTTCATATAAGCATTAATATGTGCAGAGCAGGTGGCAGCAGGACTGTGAGGATGTTTTACATGAAAAAACCATTGATGCAGATTTTCTGAAACTTTCACGGCAAATTGAAAAAGGCAAATGTTCTTTTCCTATTTCTCCTGCTGACAGGACTTGAAAAAAATTCACAGCTTATTTAATCACAGAGCATCACAACCCAAACTAATGAAGCTCCTCTGACATCAGTTGATCTTTCATGTGCTGCATGAACAAACATCAGAGATTACACAACCCAAACATGATGTCATTTATTCTGTCATTTGGAAACAATAATGTAATTCATCAGTCAATTACATTTGTACATCACATAGACACACATCAGATTTGAATACAGGATTCAAATCACCTCTTTGCTCTGTGTGTGTATGTGCGCTTGTGTAACTATCTGTCTGGGGACCCTCTATAACCGTCATGGTGTGGCCAAATCTGCACTATGAGAACATTTGTACTGGAAATCACTACTTGTTTTTTTTTTGTTGTTGTTTTTTTAGGTTATTAAGCTAAGATTTGAAACATGAAGCTATAGAAACACTCCAAAATTCTGCATTATGCAGACACACTTTAGTTTTGAATACAGTTTTCAAATCAGCTCTTTGCTCTGCGTGTGTGTATGCTGCTTGTATAACAATCTTTCTGTGGACCAGCTACAACCATCATGGTGAGGACACATTTGCACTATGAGGACATTATTGCTGGAAATCACCAGTTACAATTTTTTAGGTTATAAAGTTAAGATGAAAAATGGCACTACGCAAGAAACAATAACACCACAAAAATATGCCTAACATCAGAGATCACACAACCAAAACACAGATTATAATTGTACATGACATGGACACACATTTAAAAATAGTCTACAAATCTACTGTTTTCTCTGTGTGCGTATCTATGAGGACATTTTACTGGGCCTTGTGATTTTATAGAGCTTAGGGGGTTATAAAGTTGAGGTTAGAAATAGGTAAGTAGCAACTATACAAAACCAACAAATGCACTCAAGAAAACACCTCTAATGTTTGATAAAATCAACAGAAATCCCTGTGAAAGTGTTAGTAACCACCTTGTGATGAATGTACAATCATCCAAAAGACCTATTAACACCCTGCTAACATTCAACACTTTATCAATTCCTATATAAAATACAACTGCAATATAAAAGCTATATTTTTCTACTTTCCAAACACCTTTATAAACCACTGCACTCGTATCACATTGTTTAATTGATGACTGACAAATAATGCACCAGAACTGGAGAAACTATCTTTTGAAATCCATGTGACTTTCTTCTTCCTCAGTATTGCCCACATTGCCTCCAAAGCTGTTTAAATGGCAGTATTAGTGGTGGTTAGCATTGTAGCTTGACACCCATTGGATTGGGCAAAAATAAGGTTATTGAGGTATTCTTCAGCTATCTGTTGTTTAGGCAGTTTGATTGTCAAACCATCAGTTAGATAATGAGATTGTAAAGTTTCCTATTATAAATTCCAGTATTGAAGTTAGCAATGTGCATCCCTTCTTTGAGTCAAGTGCTAGAATAAACAATCTGCTACATATCCTGTATTACTGTGTAAAATATGATATTATATTCCAATTTTCCCATTCCCAGATCATTAGATACATGCATTTTCTGACTTCTGAAAGAATAACACAAGGTTTTGTTTGGTGTTGCAACCAAAGTCAGTATGGAATGCAGATACAAATATCAGATCACATATGAGTGCAGGTTTTCCAACCACTATTTCTTTGTCCTCCTGTGTTTTTTTAATTTACTTGAATATTTTTGTTTGCTTTTTTATCTACACTCGCATGTTGCAAGCCAAACTTGTCATTCACACCAACAATGGAATGACTGTGACGACACTCACGGTGCCTGATTCTGCCATTGTAACTCTGCATGTTAAAAAATATATATCATAAAGGCCTCCAGTGCATTCAGATGTTCCACTAAATGGTCCTGGCTGAGTGTCAGTATGTGATAAATTGGGAGTGAGACTGTGCTAAATATTTATATTCAGAATATCATCGTATGTTAACCTCCAGAACTTATCAAATGCCAATTTCGGCAAAAGGAACCAAGAAAACCTTGTTGTCAAAGGCTGGATGACATCCTGAAATGATGAATCCTTTATTAAAACAGTCGTCAACTACTTTATTCATCAACTAAGCGATTAATCATTGGATTTCTCAAGTTCAGTTTCCCTCAGCTCCCCAGGTTGAGCACTCATCATTGCAGTCACCTAGCAAGACCGCAGCTGTTGCAAAACAATCCAACAATCTATGTCACTCAATAAACATAATAGTAATTAACTACATAGCATAATATATTAGCGACCTAACATACATCAGAGTTTCTTCTGTTATCCAGTTGTTTTTACTGCAAAGGTCTGATTTCTTAAGATACGGTCCTTGTTTTCACTCATTTTTTTCCACAGCAACATAATAGTTTTCCAGCCCTGTGTAGATACAACAGAGGAGACACCAAACTGCTGGGCAGGTTAAACCAGAGGACACTCATCGGCACCAGACAGCGAACACTTTTGCTCAGCTGAGGTGACATCTCCACAGCAGTGGAAACCGTCAACCCAACAAACCACAACCAAACAGTGACTGATATAGCTGTGATGGTGTAGAAAGCTCTCTGCTTTGTTTGGTCAACCCGCTCCTTTTCCCCACCTCCTTCCCCCGGACCCGGACGGATCAGAATACAGAGAACCAACAGGCTGCAGAAAGATATGACTATTATGAAGAAAACAGTAAGGCCGAGTGTTATGATGGAGATGAAGTGAGGAAAGCCTATATTTGTAAAATTTATCCCGAAACTCAGCAGCCAAGCACATCCAATCCAGATGTTTCTGATTCTGACCCCACGAGCATTTTTCAGCCCCATGTAGGTGATGGGATGGACAACAGCCAGGTAGCGCTCCACACAGGTCAGGACGTGAAAAAACACCTCTCCACTCAATGGGACAGAAAAAGTAAACACTGCTACTTTCATCAAAACAGGGTGATCAGTGTATCTACCACTGCAGTAGAAGAAGATCCCCAGAACTCCGATCAGCTGCATGGAGGCCACGTGGTAGGTGAAGATGTCAGAATGAGCTGCTGCTTTAGTGGAACACTGCTGACGCCATCTTTGGAGACCCAGGTAGAGGACAAAGGCGGAGAGAGGGAGTAGGAGTAGGATTCTCAATGCAGCTACAGCAATGTACATGTACAGGTTAACTCTAATATCATTGCAGCGAGTCAGCGGACCATCTGTGGAGTTTGATGAGGAGTTCACTGACATATCTGCTGCATATATTGGTGGTCTGAAGAGAAAAAGATATAAGAGAGACAGAAAGGAGACAGGATGTGTCAAAAATGGAAACCAATGAACATAATTAGGTGTTCTTAACCCATGAGGGCAATTTTGGCTAGGTTAATGCATTTAGCATAACATTTGGTCTTTTCTGTTTTTCCTATTGCGCTGTCATTGCTAAACAGGAACTTACATCCAGCGTAATCTTAGAAGTGGTCAACTCATCTGTATGTTACAACGATATTTACACAAGAAGCAACAAAATCCAGCTGAAACAAACCACAAACATTCAGGCAGCAGCTGAGGTTTATAACAGCTGCTGTAACACAGGTGATGTCCCTGCTGAAAAAAACAGCATAGACCAGCATGCATTTCATGCTGGTCTATGCTGGTTTATGCTGGTCTATGCTGGTTTGGTGTTGGTTTTAGCTGGTGGACCAGCATTGCAATGCTGGTCCACCAGCTAAACCAACACCAAACCATGCTGGTCTTGTCAAGGCTCCCTCTCCACCCTCTCCCACCTGGCTCCCCCAAGACCCTCTCCCTCCTTTTTATTTCCTTTTCCTCCCTCGTATCTCCCTTTTTCTCTCTCCCTCCCTCCTTCCCTTCCTCACTCTCTCCTCTGCAGGGCATGATACGGAGTACGGCCACCAGCTGCCTCCCATCTGTCTAATCAGTGTTACCCTGGAGCCCGGACAGCTGACGCCCATATCACTAATCACCTACCTGGCAATAAAAGACCGGCTCTCTCATCCATTCTCCGCCAGATTGTTGCACTAGACTCATGAGTCAGTTGCTGTCTTGCCATTGTTAAGATCCTGTTGTATTTTGAGCTTCAAACTAACGTGTTTTTGTCCTCTGCCTACCTCAGATCTGCTGTCCGGACTCCCATACCTGCCTACCCCCAGAACTGTGTGGACTTTGTTGCCCCTGAGCTCCCTCCTTGGTTTTCCCCAACCCTCCTGGCCTCCTGGACCCCCTCAGACCCGTCGTATCTTTACGCCTCCTGCCTGCCCTGAACCACCGAGGATTAATAGCCGTCAGGGATCCACTCCCAACACCTGCTGCTGCACTCTGCTCCCCTCCAGAGCCTCTACAGCTGCCGATCCCCCGGCTCCCTTCTACCTTTCCTGCCAGAACCCTCACCCGACATGCCGCTCCCCTGAACCCATCTCCTCGTCCACTTCCATCCTCATACAATAAAACCAGTTACAACTCCATTCTGCCTCGGTAGCGTGGTTCCCTGCTCGAGTCCTGACCTGCCTTGTGTGACAGGTCTATGCTGGTTTATGCTGGTCTATGCTGGTTTGGTGTTGGTTTAGCTGGTGAACCAGCATTGCAATGCTGGTCCACCAGCTAAACCAACACCAAACCATGCTGGTTATGCTGGTCTATGCTGGTTATGCTGGTTTATGCTGGTCTATGCTGGTTTGGTGTTGGTTTTAGCTGGTGGACCAGCATTGCAATGCTGGTCCACCAGCTAAACCAACACCAAATCATGCTGGTCTGTGCTGGTTATGCTTGTCTATGCTGGTTTTGCTGGTAGACCAGCATTGCAGTGCTGATCCACCAGCTAAACCAACACCAAATTATGCTGTGCTAGTCTATGCTGGTTAATGCTGGTTTGCTCATGCTCAGTGTTTTTTTTTTCTTCTTCTTCTGCTGAATCAGCTGTCAACCGTCATGGTCATAGCTGATAAAATTTCAACTATGCTAATTCATCAGTTTGTATGTAGCTAAGCAGACAATACCTTTAAACACACTGTCTCATTTGTTGGTGAAACAATAAATGATTTTGTTTGAGATTCTGTCAACTATGTCGAAATTAAATAGAATTACAGAGAATTTAAATAAAATTTAACATCTTGGGAGAATTACTAATGAAGGCCTTTATGGAAATAAATACAAATGAGGAAAATCAGTTTCATTTAATTTATTAATACATTACAATCCAATAGCTGCCCTGACATGCAAACATGAGTTAACTTTACTAGGTTATCAAAAAAATGCATTTATTACTGATATTTATGAAGTAACAGTCACTTGAATGGTGAAAAATGCAAAAGACTTAGTGTTTAGAGTGAAGATTACTTTATTTATAGTTAAGCTCACTCGCAACAATGGCAACAATAAGTAGCAATCACAGTCTCTCTCACGACTGATCCACACCCGGGTCAGTAGGTGGCGGTAATGCCCAATGTAAAGGTGGCCAACCGCCGTTAACTCCACAAAGAAGAAGACATTCACTCTCCCGCTCAGCTACCGAGGCACCAGTACAGCACACAGGCCGGAGCAGCGAGGGCAAGCTGCCGAGTTGAGTTTTGTTTGTGACAAACGTCATTCTTTTGCAGAAAGGTAAGGCACATTATCCATAATTTTGCCTGTCAACTTGTTTTAATTACTGCTACGACCTTTAGCGTTAGCGAGCTAACGTTAGCGGGTGTTAGCATCCGCTAGCTAGCCAAAAGTTTCAGACTTCAGAGAAAAAAGTCAGTTCTGAGAAATTCTGAATTTTTTTCCTCAGAATTTTGACTTTTTGCCAGAGCAGATATTTTTTAAACCCCTGTTTTGTTATATTTTGTTCAGTGGCTCTAATACTCTTCCCATCTCTGTGCTTGCACTAGGGAAAATTTGTCTCTAACCGCTGTGGCTAAAGTGCTAGAATTTTGTTTAGCCACATTTAGCCACACTTTTTCAGTATCTGTACTGCTGCGTGCGAAGCAGGTTAGATGTGGGAGGGGTGTCCCCTCAGGGGGTCCGGAGGGTGTCCCCAGGGAAAAATTTTGACAAAAATGGAGTCCTTTTCCTGCATTCTGGTGCATTTTGAGGCCAAAAATTATGTTCAATATTGCTTCAGTTTATTTCAACATTTTAATTAAAAAGTTACTCACACACAATTTGCATCTGGACTATTTTTATTTCTAAGTAATAAGAAATATGCACTACAATTCCTGCAAAAAATCAATATATCAATCTGTAACATAAAATACATACTCATTCAACACTTTTTAAGACTAGGAAGTACTGAATCTTACTTTTCTATTGAGATTCATGATAAAAGCTAATGAGATTCATCTAAACAAAAATATTATTTTTGCCATAGAATGGCTTTCTTCTAAAACTACAAAGTATCACTGGAAAGTACTCTGTCATTAAATTATCCCTCAGACTAGAAATTACTAATTTGTATTACAAAATAATGCAGACTAGAAAAGCCTTTTATTAAACAGTCACTATGTGATATTGCAATTGTTTATGACTTTGAACATTTTCCAGCCACTGACAGATCCCTCTCCTTGTCCTCATTGTTGTATGCCTTCCCGGGGTTAGTCCGAATCCTTTTTCTCTGATTGACTGAGACGAAACACGTGACAGTGTGCATCTATTAATGATCGGAAGCATTTGGGTCGTTCCGGTTATACTCGGTAGCGTTCTTCAGTAAAGCAGCGCTCAATTTAGACGGTTGCCAGGTTGCCAGGTCGCCATTTGCGACTAAAAACCGATTTTGGCGACCAAAAATGACAAAAAACACGCTGGTTAGGGGCCCAAATATTTTGAGTTGGACTACTGACCTCCAAATCCAAGTTTCCGCCGATTTAATTTCAAATTTGAACACTTTATTGTCGCTGATGTTAACGTCGTTAACATCTCGCGGGAGTCCGCGAGACTCCGTCGGATCCAGAACCAGCCCAGAATGTGGTGGCGGCATCCGGAGGGCAGCACCAACTGAGCCTGAGCACCGCGAACGGAAAGCACCAAGCCACCGGAGCGCTCATTTTTTCAACTCGGCGGGTCCGCCGGCTGCTCTCCCCGGTCACAGACTGCTCAGACTCCCCGGCTGGCTAGCTATCCCCTGCTAGCTGCTCGGCTAACACCTGCCGTTCCTCGCCGCTCATCTGCTCGGGACAAACCGCACCTGTTCCGGCTGTCAACGTCCCCAGTCACCCGCTAGGAGCTCCGGACAATGCGCTGCTCATTCGTGGGTGACTTTTCACGGCCGTGGGGGGTTTTAAGGCACACTTTGCCCAGCGACCAGTGATAGCTCGGCGGCTCCAGCTAACAAGTTGACGTGGAAGAGGAACTGGATCTCCCCCCCCCAAAAAAAGTAGGATTAATTTTTTTGGCCACTAAAAGTTGATTTTGGCTCCTAAAAATGTCTAAATTGACGTATGCGTAGGTGGCCCAAAAAATGTCATTTGGGCGACCGGACCTCTCGGCCTTAAATCGAGCGCTGTAAAGGAGGCGCGGTTTGTTATTTTCTTTGATTATCACTCGGCAAATTACGAAAAAGTTGTAAGTTAACCCTTTTTTTTACATTTATTAGGCAAAATTAGCTTCGCCACCGTGCAGGGATGTGATTTTTCCACGAATTCCGCTTTTTTCAGGGATGGGAATTTTCCGCGGATTTCATTTATTTGAACGCTGATTTCACAAGTTTGAACACTTTATTGTCGCTGATAATCCCGCGCAATGGTAACGACGTTAACGATAGCTTGTTAACGACGATTGTAAACGGCCCAGCGATTGGAAGTCGCCACCCCACCCCACCCCCCGTCAACAACTTTCCGCTAAAATCAGAACTTGCTGATCCCATCCCTGCACCGTGGCTAAACATGCTAAAAATGGCTTCGCCATCCTGAGGAAGGTTTTAAGCCGAGACTTAAATGTAGAGAGAGTGTCTGCCTGTCTGACCCATGGAGAGAGCTGATTCCACAGACACTATCAAATAAAGCAGAAATGCCTGAAAAACTACAAATGCACTCAGAGAGCGCAGAATATTTCTTGTATCCAGACAGTGATCTGGATCACCCTCAAAATCTAATCAATTGTTCTTTGTCCCATTTCTGACATTTCCTGAAAGTCTCATCAAAATCTGCACACAGAGTTATGTTTCTAACAGACAAACAAACCCACCCAAAACATAACCTTCATGGCGGAGGTGAAAATCTTAAATGTTTTCTAGATTGATACAGTCCAGTGGCTGGCTTCCAGCTGTTAGCATCACAACTTACCTTAGCAGAAATCATGACAGTGAATATTTTGTTCACTTTTACCGAGCCACTGACTTTTCTCTGCCATTGCTTGCACTGAGTGAAGCCATGTTGTTAAGAGCTTAAAGCCAGCTACTGGTTGTATTGACACAAAAATGATATTGATCATGTCTCTCTATGAAAATAACAGAGAAAGGCTTAACTCCCAAATTGTCTGAGTATTCCTTTAATGCACAAGGCTAGAAGGCAGTGTCGTCAGGACAGTTGAAATGGGGACAATTTTTAATTGACAATTTACAACATTTTGCTGATGGAATGTTTTGTTTGATTTCATCACAGGATTGTGACACTGATGAGACGTGGGCAAAAGTATCTGTCGGGGTGCTGACTGTTGTCAGTGAAGATGAGCAAGTCGTTCCAAATCAGCTCCACCTTCACCCAATATCTACTGCCATCGTTGTTGAGGGAGGTATTGTAATGGACAATGTCCAGAACCTGCCTGAGGCACTTTGCCTTTTGTTTGGATTGTCATACGCTTTACATTTAGACTACCCAAAGGCCATGAAAAACACTTTGGGCTTCATTCAAAGAGTGATGCTTGGCCTGGGAGAGAGCAAACTCCCACCAAAATTGCAAAGTCTTAAAAATCTCTTGTTGAGTTAGAATGCAAATGCACGAGTGGATTCAGTTGTTTCTTACTGTTCACTGTATTAAAGTCAGCCCACGGGTTCATCAGCAAGTTAGAGGCTGTAGATGTTCGTACATTCATTCACACAGGTGAGATTGCCAGTCATTACCCTCTCAGGTTTTTGTGTTAAATACAGTGTTATAAAGAGAAGAAAAAGTTGATGTAAATGGAAGAAAAATAAAAGGCAATTTATATTTGAACTTTCAGCAGTTATTACCTTCATTTATTATGTTTAATTGTAATTCGGATTATTTTAAGAAATTGGAGCCTGTTTTTCATTCCTGTATGGATATTTTTGAACCACTTAAATTGCTGAAGTTTAGTTTGCATGGTTTTAGAAAATAAGTCAGATTGCTGTCCAAGTAAATATATAACTTAGAAATGCTAAGTTAGTTCAACTTAGATAAGTATGTTAAATGAACTGAACAGTGTAAATTTAACATGCAATTTAGTAGATTGAAATAGTAATTCTGAGTAGTCTTTACTAAGTCAAGCGTGTTCTAAAATGAGTTATCAAGTACAGTCTACTTGATTGTTTTAGTTGCTTAAACTCATTTGTAAGTGTACTCTACAAAGGAAGTGCTAGTTAGTACAACTAAATTTAACTTGTTCTCTTTACTTGTTTTTTTTAAGTGCAACCGGTTTGCATGCTTTTTTTAAGTAATGATAACTAATTGGATTTTACAGTGTAACAGGGTTATTTAGTATGCACTGCCAACAGTTCCTTTGGCCTGGTGTTACAGAAACATCAAACTACAAAGAAATTTTTGTCCCTTGCAGTGAATGGAAGTGTGATAACTCATGTATAAAGATCAATATTAGAGGGGTTTGCATGTTTCAGTCAATTGTGTACAAATTGCATGAGACTGAGATTACTAACATTTTGGCGTTATGATGCTTGATTGTATTTTTCTAATACACTGTGATACTTACAAATCTGTGCATGTCTTTTCAGTGTGTTTCAGGGAGTGGCTGAAAAAACAGAATGTGGAACAAGCAGAATTGGAAGCCAGGGTGGGAAAGGCTGGATGTTGCATCTCCGAAAAAATCATGGACATTAATAGACAAAACAAAAAAGGCCACTTAAGTGGTGAGTGTCTAAGTCCAAAACATTTCCAGTTGTACAGTATATTGCATTTTCATGTTTTGGATTTTCCTTGTTTAGGCCCATAGATGTATTGTGTGTTTATTTGTAATCTTAGTCATTCATCTTATTAAATAATATTATGTAATATATTTCCTAATGTTTGTTACCTTATTGTTATTAAACTACATTGTCATGAAACCTCAAATTGTCTTCATTGAACAGCAACTTGACATTAAGAAACATTAAGCACGTGATATTTTTACAACTTCTGGTCGCAATCAACATTCCAGCATCCCAACAGAGACTAATATCAACAGGTATGGTTCTGCTAATCGGCATAAAAGATTGGTGACCAGAGAATAGAATGCTTGACATCAGTATTCCATGATAGGACCACATTACCAGCTTGCTATTATTCTGTGTGGGCAATAAGCCAACAGCATCTCATACAGGTGACACAGCACTACAGACCAGCATTGTATGCTGATATGCTGGTATATACCAGCATGCCACGGTGGTCACCAGCATGAAGACCAACATTTGTTGTGTTTTGAAGCTGGTCACCAGCTTGCCAGCATGCCATGTTGGTCACCAGCATAGCATGCTGGTCACCAGCATACCATGCTGGTGACCAGCTTCAAAACACAACAAATGTTGGTCTTCATGCTGGTGACCACCGTGGCATGCTGGTCCATGCTGGTTTTTTCAGCAGGGGTGGATATAAACATGTCAACCTTTTGCGATTGAGAAAGAAGTAAGAAGAGTTAAAAACAAAACTTCTGACTGTAACTTGTTTCAAAATAATTTGCAGTATAACTTACGAGACCAGAGCAAGATATTGTTTGAGATCTATAAAAAAAGTGGTACTTCGATTTGTTTTGTAAATCAAAATTACGAACGTACATTCAGTTGAAGGACTGTTTTTCTGTAGAGCCTTATGTAAATTGTTACTTAAAAAGAGGACAGAAGTCTCTGTGTGCTCAACTCAGAGCTGGAGTGCTGCCTCTACAGACTGAGGTAGGTCGTTACAAAGGGATCCCCGAGGATAAAAGACGATGTATTGTGTGTGGTATGTCTTTGGTTGAAGATGAATTTCATTTCATGTTTTATTGTCCTTTGTATATGAATTTGTGAACTGTTTTGTTTGCAAAAATTCAGAATGCTAATCCTGATCTGTTTTGGATGTCCGAGGGAGAAATGTTAAAATGGTTATTTGAAAAGGAAATATTTTCCATTGCTAGCTATATAGAGAAGGCATGGACTTTGAGACTGAAAACTATGTATACAATCTGATGTTTATAGTGATTCATTTAACTGTATGCCGTCTTCTCTGTTTGATGACTAGTGTCATATAAGCCCATATGGGCTGGGCACTTATATGAGTGCATGACACTTAAATAAAATATATTCATTCATTCATTCATTCATTCATTCATTAACAATGTCTGAAACGATAATAAGATTCAGCTGAAGTCGGTTTTCAGTGAAATCTAAAAGTGGATTTAAATAAAAATGAACACAGTTTTGCATGGAAAAGGTGCATTTAAAAATACAAACAGTGGCTCAATAACTGAAGAAAGAACACCAACCTTGTCTGCAGTGTTTCTGATTCTCCTTAATCTCTCGTCTCAAACTCTGACTGCCGTTCACTCCAAATGTGCAGTGATGCTTCTGCCTCTGATAAAGATGTTCATGTGTCACAGCAGCAGGACTGTCTGACCTTTTTGCATGATGCAAAGCAAATATATGATTCTGCGTGACTCTCTTAATGGAAACTAAACCATGTAAATGTATCCATCCTGACATCCAAATCCCCTTTTCCTATCTCTCTCCCTCTCTCTCTCTCTTTCCTTTTCATCTCCTCGCTCTCCCTCCCCCCTCTCTCTCTCTCCTCTGCTGCACCAAGTGGAGCGCAGCCTCACGGCTGCCTCCACTTGTTGATTAGCGTCTCTCCCCAGAATCCGGGCAGCTGCGGATCATCTAGTGATTAGAACTCTCGCCATAAAAGACTGGTTCCTGCACCCACAACCCGCCAGATCGTAAACTCTGCTACAGCAGTTAGTTTCCCTCTCGCCTTCTAATACTGACAGTTCTGTGATCATTTTCTAACGTATCTTTTCCTCTCCCTCGCCTAGAGTGACCCAGCTGCCTGGATTGTCTGCCAACCTGCCTGCCTCCCTCGTGCCCACCTCTGGTTCCCTCCTCGGCTCCCCTCCTGCATCGTGTCACTCTCTGGATTCCCTCCCAGGCTCCCCTCCTGCGCCTCCGGATCCACCCGCTGCCTCCTCGCTCCCGGACCACCTGCGCCTGGCTTCCTCCCACCTCCGGCACCCACGCTATTGGCCCTCCTGCCGCCGCCAGGCGTCCGCCGCCAGGCATCCACTCGCTCCCCGGCCACCGCACTCTGTTCTTTCCCAGACCAACCTCAACCGCTGATCCCTGGCTCCGGGCCCCCACCCCTGGACTCCTCATCTCCACTCCCTCCTGGACTCTCTCCTGACTCTCCATCCCTCCACTACTCCACACCTCCCTCAATAAAACACTCTGTCAAACCATTCCTGCCTCGGTAGCGTGGTCTCTGTTTGGGTTCGCCTCTTCTTTCCGTGACACATCCATCCATCATCTTCCCACACTTCACCTTTCAGAGGACCACAGGGTGGTTAAAGTTTATCCCAGCTGACAGTGGACAGAAGGCAGGTTCACCCCAGCAGTTTCTAACCACTATGGAGACTTTATGCAGCAAAAATCTTTACTTTTTCATCCAAACATGTTGCAAAATAGAACCAACAGCAAATCTTTGTCCTGAGATTAGTGCAATTCTGTGACAAACTGCGGTTCAGGACCAGAGTGTTTATTTAACTAAGCACTGAGCGGGATTGACATATTGGCATCCTAATGGCTATGATTCATGTCATGAGTCAATTAGACTTGACAGGATTCAAATAATATGTAAAGAAAGGCAGATGCTTAGTCAAATGGACCTGACTGTAGACTGTGGAGATGACGTACAGAGCAGTTTGATAGCCACTGTTTTATGTCCTTCATCATTAAAACCAAACTTTGACACCTCATCATTCAAGAATAGCATGGAAAGTGATTCATCAAAAGAGCATTTTCTGCAAAAAGAACCAAACTGTCACTTCCACATCTGAAATTTGTTGTTGAATTTCCAACACACACAAATGTGTGTTTTCTTTTTTTCTTTTTTTTATTAAAAATTAACAATTAAGTATCTGATGATTTACACACTGGTTGGTTTGTCTGCATTGAGAATTGTCATTTCTCTGTAGTTGTATGTTTTTTAAAAAAGGTTATCCTTGGAGAATGGTCAATGCAAGTTACATCTATTCAACAGCCAGGTTGGTGATTTGAGCTTTCAAAGACAAGAGTGTGTCATCAGCAAAACCAAAATAAGATGTAAATGTTAAAACATAATGTTAAAGGCTTCCAGTGCATTCAAATGTTAACCAAATTATCCTGGCTGAATATGTGAAGAGTTGGGAGTGAGACTGTGCTAAACATTTGCATTTGTAATATCATTTACTGTTAACCTCCAGAACTTATATTTAAAAAAAAACACTTCTGCAGAAGGAACCAAAAAGACCTTGTGTTCAAAGACTAGATCACATCCCGAATCAAATAATCCATTTTTAAAGTAGTTGGTTATGAATTTATTTATCAACTAATCTATTAACTGATACATTTCAAGCAGCTCCAACACCAATCCAACAATCTGAATAGTTGAGTAAATACCACAGTAACTGACTACAAAGAATAACATCACAGCAACATCTTTGTTGCCACGAAGCAGCAACCTAGCATCTTCTTGAGAACAGAGTGTCTTCTTTTAGTCAGTCATTTAAACTGAAGTAGGTCTCATTTACTCATATCCAATTTCTGCTTTCACTAATTGTTTCTTTGGCAAAATGATAGTTTTCCTGCTCTGTGCAGATACAACAGAGGAGACACCAAACTGCTGGGCAGGTTAAACCAGTAGACACTTAGCGAAGCTGCACAGCGAACAAATTCACTCAGATGAGGTGACATTCCCACAGCAGTGCAAGCAATGAATGTGACAAACCAAAACCAAACTGTGACTGATATAGCTGAGATGGTGTAGAAAGCTTTCTGCTTTGTTTGGTCAACCCGTTCCTTTTCCCTGCCTCCTTCCCCTGGACCTGGACGGATCAGAACACAGAGAACTGACAGGGTGCAGAAAGATATGACTATTATGAAGAAAACATCAATACAGAGCAATAGGATGAAGGTGTAGTGAAGCAAGTTTACAGCTGCAAAATTTATCCCAAAACTCAGCAACCAAACACACCCAATACAGATGTTTCTGATTCTGACCCCACGAGCGTTTTTCAGCCCCATGTAGGTGATGGGATGAACAACAGCGAGGTAGCGCTCCACACAGGTCAAGACATGAAAAAATATCTCTCCATACAATGGGAAAACATAAGCATATGTGGCTACCAGTAGCATTACAAGGTTATCAGTGTATGTACAACTAAAGTAACAGAAAATCCCCAAGAATCCGACCATCTCCATGGCAGCCACATGGTAGGTGAAGACATCAGAGTGAGCTGCTGCTTTAGAGGAACGCTGCTGCCGCCATCTTTGATGACCCAGGTAGAGGACTAAGGTGGAGAGAGGGAGGAGGAGGAGGACTCTCAGTGCAGCAATGGTATCGTACATGTACACACTAACTCCTGTGAAATTGCATTGGAAAGGCAGACCATCGATGGAGCTTGATGAGGAGTTCACTGACATTTCTGCTGCAAAATTGGTCTGAAATGAAAAAGAAGTTAGAAGGAAGAAAAACGAGAAGAGATTTTTAACAACGGGTAAAGGAAATGAGAGAGATTGACATAATTAGGTTTCCTTTACCGTCATGCGCTCATGAGGACATTTTTTGTGTTTTAGATCATTTTGGCTAGGTTAATGCATTGAGCATAACATTTGGTAATGTGTGTATACTGGAGGTCATTTTAAAAATTTCTCCTCAACCCTCTAAATACATCAATTATACACTGTTTGTGCAAGAAGTTACACTCAGCACCTTCAAGATATAAATGTCCCCATTGAAACCCATTAACACTTTAATTTTTAATCTCTTTTCCAGGATATGATGAAATACAATATATTTGGCTTCAGGAGAAACAACAGGCTTTCTTAGTTATCTTTCCGTCTGGCTCTACTCTGGACAACTGCGGGGCAGTGGAATAAATGTGTGCAGATAAAAGTGTTTGGGGTTCTTGGTTGGGATGTTACAGTGTGATGAAAAGATGTGCATCCTCCTTAAAATGCTTTTTAGTTCTTCCTGGTGGATTCCGAGGTGTTCCCAGCCCAGAGGAGATATATATAATCCCTCCAGCAGGTTCTGGGTCTGCCCCATGGTCTCCTCCTGGACAGATGTGATTAGAAAACCTCCAAAGGAAGTGTCTCAGTTGGCATCCAAATGACATGTCCGATCCACCTCATGTGGCTCCTTTTAATGGGATCTAGTAGTGACTCTGATCTGAACTCCACACCCTGCCTTCAAGGCTGGCACATCCACTCCATGGAGGAAATTCATTTCTGCCGCTCCAACCCACAATCTTGTTCATTCATTCTCTACCCAGAGGTCATGACCATAGGTGAGGGTTTGAACATAGATGGACCGGCAAATTGGGAGCTTTGCTTACTGGCTCCGCTCCCTCTTTACCTTTCTCCAGTGCCTTTAATACGATCCAGCCACTGCTCCTCAGGGACAAACTGACAGAGATGGCAGTGGAAACACACCTGGTGGCGTGGATTACTGACTACCTGACCAACAGACCTCAGTACGTGAGGCTGGGGGACAGCAGGTCCGACACTATGGCCAGCAGCACAGGAGCATCGCAGGGAACTGTACTCTCTCCGGTCCTGTTCACCCTGTACATGTCCGACATTCAGTCCAACACGGAGCTCTGCCATGTGCAGAAGTTCGCATATGACACAGCCATTGTAGGGTGTATCAGGAGTGGACAAGAGGATGAGTACAGGAAACTGATCCAGGACTTTGTCAAATGGTGTGACTCCAACCACCTGCTACTCAACACCACAAAGACCAGGGAGATGGTGGTGGACTTTAGGAGACCAAGGCCACATCCAGAACCGGTCATGATCAAAGGGGACCGCGTGGAAGTGGTCCACACCTACAAATACCTGGGAGTGCCGCTGGATGACAAACTGGACTAGACTGCCAACACTGATGCTCTGTGTAGAAAGGGACAGAGCCGCATGTATTTCCTCAGAAGGCTGTCGTCCTTCAATATCTGCAAGAAGCTGCTACAGATCTTCTATCAGTCTGTAGTAGCGAGTGCCCTCATGTACGCAGTAGTGTGCTGGGGAAGCAGCTTGAAAAAGAAGGATGCTGCACGCCTGGAAAAACTGGTGAGGAAGGCTGGCTCTGTTGTTGGCACAGAGCTGGACAGTCTAACATCAGTGGCAGAGCGACGGACATTGAACAGGCTCCAGTCCATCATAGACAATCCAAGTCATCCTCTGCACAGCGGCATCTCCAGACAGAGGAGCAGCTTTAGTGACAGACTGCTGTCATTGTCCTGTTCCACGGACAGACTGAAGAGATCGTTCCTCCCCCACACCATCCGGCTCTTCAACACCAACTGGGGAGGGCGATAAAATGGACAAAATAAAACAACAAAAACTCCGGACTCACTATACACTAACACCACGCGCACACACGCACTCTACCACACACACACACACACATCTACTTGCTGGACTAAAGTGGGAAAAACAGACTGCTGCAGACTGTAACACACTGTCATTTTGCACAACTGCACTGTTGAACTGCCAGATGTTTATATTCTTATTATAGTCATATGTAACTCGCATGCTCTCATGTTATTTACCTTTCATGCAGCTGGAACTGTGAATTTCTCTTTGGAGATTAATAAAGTATCTATCTATCTATCTATCTATCTATCTATCTATCTATCTATCTATCTATCTATCTATCTATCTATCTATCTATCTATCTATCATGCTCCAGTACCAGGAAACCTGTCCATGCTCTGCTCCATTTTCCCATCACTCGTGAAGAAGATCCCGAGATACTCAAACTCCATCGCTTTCAGAAGCAACTCCCCCCAACCCTGAGGGAGCAGTCTGCAAAAAACAGAGATGGTGATCCTGAGGTCCTAAAACCAGACACCCTCCTCAGCCTGGCAACCTCTCAATGTCCCATTCAGGAACATCACAAACTGGATCAGACATAAAAGGCAGCCTGGTGGATTCCAAAACTCACCAGAAATGTACATAGTACCTCTTGGTCCCACAGTCCACTACACAGAGCTCCTCGGGGGAAACAGTTGTGGCCTTTTCCAAATCCACAAAACACACGTGGACTGGCTGATCCCCCATGATCCCCCTCAGCAGCTGTGCAATGGTAAACAGCTGATCCACCGTTCCACAACCAAGATGGAATTCACATTGCTGATACTGAAGAGACATGTCAGACAAGACAGTCCAACAATGTCCAGAGCCTTCAGCATCTCGAGGCAGATCCTGTCCACAACTGGTGCTTTCCCACCGAGCAGTTTCTTCACCACCTCAGCAACCTCTAACACAAATATGGCCAACGATTTCCCAGGGTCTTCAGGCTGCGTTTCCTCAGCAGTGGATGTGTTTACTGGGTTGAGGAATTCCTCAAAGTGCTCTTTCAACCACCTGACAATGTCCCCAGTCTGGGTTAGCAGTTCTCCCCCAAGACTGTACACATCCTCGGTCAAGCCCTGTCTCCCCTACTTGAGGCATTGAATGGGTTGCCAGAACTTCCATGATCCTTGTCAAACAGAAAGTCCTTCTCCTTAACCTCTCTGAACTCATCCCACACCCAAGTTTTAACTTCTGCAACTGCCACAGCTGCAGCCCTTTTAGTGAACTGTTACCTGTCAACTGCTTCAGGAGACCCCCAAGACAACCAAGCCTGAAAACCCTACGTCTTTGATCTTTGACCCATGGTGCTCTGGTACCGAGTGCACTTATGAGTCACCTAATGCTGGAACATGATGTTTGTTATGGCCAATCCATGACGAGCACAGCAGGCCAATAACAAAACACAACTTGGGATGAGTGAAGGCATGTCATTCCTCCCAACCACATCCCTCCAGATTCCCCCACCATTGCCCATGTGAGTATTGAAGTCCCCCAGGAGAATTATGGAATCCTAAGGAAGCACCCAGAGACTCCAAGAAGGCCAAATACTCTGAGATGCTGTTTGGTGTATAGGCAGAAACTGCAGTCAGTTTTCCCCTCCACAACATGCAGTTACAGAGAGGCGACCCTCTTGTTATCTGGGCAGAACTCCAACAAAGGAGCTCTCATTCAGGGGCTTGTGAGAATCCTCACACCCACCAAGGGCCTCTCATCCCAGGCAACTCCAACAGAGAGAGAGTCTATCCCAGGGGTCGGCAACCCGCAGCTCCGGAGCCGCATGCGGCTCTTTCAGCCTTCTGTTGTGGCTCCCTGTAACTTTGGAAAATAAATTGTTCTGCCTTACAGACATGTTTCAATGCATTTTAATATAGAGAGTTTTATTGTGAAATTACCGCTCTTATTTTGACGTGTCACTCCACCTGATGTGCTGCTGGGGGTTTCCCCTGGCTGGGACATGAGAGCGCAAAATTGATGCAGAGGAGATGGAGAAGCAATGCCTGTAGTTTCACATCGTTTTGTACTCAAGAATGGCAAGCCTGTATATTAAAGCTCCACTCCAAGAAAGACACGTCTTGTCTTTGAGTCAAAAGTATTCGTGATAGGGTAATACACGTTACTTTATTCTTTATTCATTATTCGGATCCCCATTAGCTACCACTGTCGTGGTCGCTAATCTTCCTGGGGTCCACATAAAACATCACAACATATACATACACTAATCATACAAATAAAAACTGATGTCGTCAGAATAAAAACTACATTACATTAATATACCTATCTCTGTTAAAATTCAAAAACAAACTAACAAACAACAAATACAAACATACAAGGATTGATTATTCTAATTGTACTAATTGTGTGGTCTCACTCATAAATACTTTTTTAATAGATTGTTTAAATAAGTTTTTGCTTTTAATTCTTTTCATATTTTCAGGTAGTAAATTCCATTGCTGGATAGCTCTATAAAAAACTGTTTTTTTAAGCAATTTCGAATTCGGTTTTGGAAGTTTCAAATACCCCAAACTTACTTGTCTAGTTTTATGACTATGTTTAAGACCTGCATTTAATAATCGATCACTAAAAAAAACTGGCATCCCTTCCATAATTGCATTTCTAGAAAACTTGATAATACTTGATGTTAACTTGGCCTCTACAGGTAACCATGCCAAACTGTGATGCATCCTAGCCACATTGGTTTTAAATGAGCAATTGAGTACTAATCTATCGGCTCTATTTTGAACTAATTGTAGTTTTTTTTAATGTCCATTTTAGCAGCAGAGGACCACACAACCATACAGTACTCCAAATGTGAGAGAACTAATGCCTGCATTACCTGCTTTCTAATTAATGGTGTAATATAAGGAGAACATCTACGCATGACTGCAATGCCCTGCCCCATTTTTACAACAATAGCATCAATATGATCCGACCATGTCAAGCGCTCATCAATTGTGACTCCCAGTAACTTAATTTTATTAACTTGGTGTATTGAGGTGCCTGCCATAGACAGACTCAATCGGGAATCTCTGGCCAGCATATCTCTAGTACCCAAGACAATGCACTTTGACTTGGACACATTCAAGATTAATTTATTTTCTTTGACCCAATTCGACACTAATTGTAATTCACTAGATAGTACTTCATTTAGTGTGTTACACGTAGTAGCAGCATAGAACATGGCTGAGTCATCAGCATACATTATCATATTGGCTTTCTCCAGAACATAAGGCAAATCATTAATAAAAATGGAAAATAAAAGAGGACTTAAACAGCTTCCCTGAGGGACACCACATATAACATCCTTACTTGTGGATAGACTGCCATTAAAAAACACTCTTTGCCTCCTCCCAGAGAGATAACTGTCCATCCAAAAGAGAGCCGAGGATAAAAATCCATATGCCTTCAGTTTGGACCTTAGCAGTTCATGATCAATGACATCAAACGCCGCACTAAAATCAAGCATGACTGTTCCAACCATTTTCTTGTTGTCCAATTCCTCCAGCCATTTGTCAATCATATGAACAATAGCAGAGTTAGTTGAGTGACCAGCCCTGTATGCATGTTGAAATTGTGTAATTAACTGATTACTTAAAAAAATACTGCTGAATTTGATTAAAAACTATCCTCTCCAATATTTTGCTGAGTACTGGTAGTAGACTTATAGTGTTGGCCCCACAAAATGAAGCTTTTTTGTCTTTGAGCAGTGGTATTACTTTAGCTTCTTTCCACAATGCAGGACACAAGGAACTGGCCAGACATCTGTTAAATATATGACATATAGGAATAGCTAATTCTTTAGCTGACACCTTAAGAAGTTTACTATCCAAATTGTCAATACCTGGAGATGTATCATCAGAAAGTTGCAACAACATTTTCTCAACCATAAAAACATCAACCAGCCTAAACTCAAAAGTGCAATCTTTCTCTTTCATAATTTCTTTTTTTATTATATTAACTGACATAAGACTAGTTGATGAAGGCATGTTCTCTTTTAATTTTACTATTTTGTTGGTGAAAAAAATATTAAAATAATCAACAATTTCAGGAGGTTTTGTAATATAAATACCTTCACAGTCAACATAATTGGAACTTAACTCAAATTTCCTACCCATAATTTCATTTAATGTTTTCCACATTTTCATGCTATCATGCTTAGCATTACTGATTTTCTGTTGATAATATACTTTTTTTGTGTTCTTATTCAATTTAGTAGCCTTATTTTTTAATTTACAATATTGAACCCTATCATGTAAACATCCTGACTGATTAAAAGCCTTCTTGGCATTGTCACGCTGCATCATTAAAGCCTTTAGCTCGTCATTCAACCATGGAGCACTGTTATGCTTTACACTATGCTTCCTCAAAGGGGCATGCTTGTCAACCACTGTATTTAATTTAAACATAAATTTTTTTAAGGCAATTTCAGGGTCGTTTTCTAAACATACATCTGACCATTGCACATTACCAACATCTGCCACAAATAAATCTGGATCAAACCTCTTAATTAAACCACCATTGTGTGTTTTTTTCTGTTGGTTACTCGCAAGAACACGGCAGCAGGTCAGAGAGTCAGAGGAGTGTCGTCTTGGAAAATAGGGCAGTGACTTACCGGAGAAAAGTTATTAGCTTAAGATAAATACATTTTACAAGTTAAATAGACATTCACAAAATATTGATTTCCAGCTAACATTACGTAACATATGAGGTCCAGGAGCAAAAATGACATTAACCAAGAAAGATAAATATTAGTGGAAGGACACAATTTAAAAAATGAATCTATCTAATTAGAGGCTTTGTAACTAATTAATCACGACTGATTAACAAGGGCATAGAGGTAAAAAAGCGATATATGCAGTGTTGTCTTCATTTTAAATGCCAAAAGGATTTTGCGGCTCCCGGTGTTTTCTTTTCTGTGGGAAACGGGTCGAAATGGCTCTTTGAGTGTTGAAGGTTACCGACCCCTGGTCTATCCCCTCCGGGAATTTGGTTCCAGAACCCTTGCTATATGTGGAAGTGAACCCAACTGTATCTATTTGGTAACACTCCACCTGCTTCTTCCCAATGCCTGCTGTACATAGTCCCTAACGCTGAGTTTTGGCTCTGCAGGTGGTTGGCCACTTGGTGGTGGTCCTGTGGTACTTCTTTGTCTGTGCCCAAATGAGCCCCACAGGCTCCCAAGCCTCGTCCACCAGATGCTGTCTGGTGAGTTATGCTCTAAGGCCTGGCTCCAGGATGGGACCCCAGTTTCCCTGATCCAGGTGTGGTGGCAGCTTCCAATGGAATGAATGTATGCAGATAAAAGTGTTTGGGGTACTTGGTAGGGATGTTACAGTGTGGTGTGTAATTCTGCATTAATAAATGTATGAAATATTTTTATAGGTGTGTGTGTGTTCATGTGGTCAGGAGAAATTGTGAAAGGGGCTTTGAATTTCTTCATCAAAATTAATCTCTCATTGTATTTCTGGAAGTAGCAAAATTTATGAAGTCAATGCTGTGGCTGTCAGGTCTGCCTCCGCGGGCTCTGGCTCGGGCCCCTCCTTCCCCTTGTGTGTTTTTCCTTTTTAGGAATGGGTGACCCTGAGGCAGCATCAGGTGTGGGTGATCTCATTAGAACTATCAGCAGAAGCGGGACCAGATGCTGCAGAGCCAATCAGTTCACTACTCCCACACAATAAAACCTGACTCCTCTCTTCAGTTGATGCCGGATCGTCAACTAGTCAGTGCTGATTCAGTTTTGCTTACTTCTGATTGCTTTGAGATTTCTAGTGAAGTGTTTTTGTTCTGCTCTCGGCCTAGACCACCATCTGTCCGTGTTCCCCAGCCTTCTGGACTTCGACTCACCAGAACCACCAGCCTCCCTCACATCACAACTCGCCCTCACCAGTCATATTAAGCCACTGACTCACGTCCGAGTGACTATTCCCCCTTCTAGCCACTGCCACTTCAGCTGAGTACCAGTCTGAGCAGGCTCCATAGAGTTTCTTGTTAATTGTTGAGAGCTATAGCTTTGCAGTCTTTGTTTGAGGAGTTCTTGTTTGTTGTTATAGCTTTTATAGTCCTTTGATTACAGAATTCTAATGAGTTTCAAACTCCTTTTCTAGTATTTACTGAATTTGAGTAGACGGGATTGTCACCTTTGACATTTCTAGTTTCTCCGTGGCTTGTTTAGTTGAGCCTTTCAGCTTCCTGACGGTTTGTCATATTATTGATTAGAGTGAGCGTTTAAGCTTCTTTTGCCTCACGGCCACCTTTCGTTCTTGTCTTACTCTACAGTTCTCTTGCCCAGGTATTGCTTGTTGTGGGTTTGCTTATAGTAGTGAATTCTTGTTTAGTCCGCCAGCCACTAGAGGTGTTGTAGATTTCAGGTTTAGTTGTGACCTCGTATTTCTGGGTGTTTCAGTGTTTGCGATTTGTAGTTCTGTAAAAAAAAAATTCCAGTATAAATAAACCATTATTGTTGCATCTGCCTGACTCCATCTCTTTCCTGCTCCTGAGCCTCAAAGAAAATCTTAACAATGGCAATCACCAGCTCTCAGCTTCTATCGACATGTGGCCACATACACCTGCATATGGGTAGAAAAGTTTAAAGACCTGCTGTAACTCATATCCAGAAATCTTCTCCATTCATCTGATGTCATTTGTTAAAATCTATTGAACGTGTAGGAACGTATGTGTCCATGCATGTCTGTGTAAGCAGAGGGTGGAATTTGCATTCTGGATCATTTCTATACTTGGAAATGGACACAAACACCAATATGCACACACACAACCAGATTTGTGAACAAGCACATTTACAGCACACTCAGTCCCTGCCAACACCTTAATCCATTGTATTTGCATACATTTGTTCCGTTGGCCTGCAGTCTTTTGTAATACAGCAGTTAATGAACAACGCCTGTTTTTTCTCCTTTGACCAAAATGAAAAAATGGCACATTCTGGTGGAAAACAGTGAAAATGACAAAGCCAAATCCCCACATTGAAACACAAATACCACAGAATGCATGATTAAATATTTGCTACATACATTGTAGGTCTGAAGAGAAAAGGAAATGAAAGGGTTAAAAGGACACAAAATGTGTTAAAAGGGGAGGAGGAAGACAGATTGGTACAACTACAGTCAGTAATAGTTCATCAACTTATGTACCTGGGGTGTGTTAATCACTAACTCATTATTTATCCCAATTGCCATTCACACTGGAAGTTTTTGTTGCTGCTTCTTGACAAATGATTTTTTTTTTTTGCCACAACAAATAATTTTAAAAACACATGCAGAAACAGATCTTGAACAAAATGTGTTTTCTTTTCAGTTTTTCCGATTGCAGCATCATTCCTGAACAACAATTTACATCCAATGTAATCTTAGAGGTAGTAAATTCATCGATACATGACAATGGTATTTACACAAGACACAACAAAACCTAGCTGAAACAAACCACAAACATTCAGGTAAAAACAGCTGATGTTTATAACAGCTGCTGTAACACAGGTGATGTGGGTCTAAACATGTCAACCTTTTGTGTTTGAGAAAGAAGTAAGAAGAGATAAAAAAAAAACTTCTGACTGAAACTTGACTTTAACAATGTCTGAAATGATGGTAAGATTCAGCTGAAGTTGGTTTGCAGTGAAGTCTAAAAGTGGATTTAATGAAAAAGTAATGCCAAATTTATTTTTCAGAGAAAAGGGTCCATTAAAAAATACTGATAGTAAATCAGTAAGTTATGAAAGAACACCAACCTTGTCTGCAGTGTTTCTGATTGTCCTTAATCTCTCGTCTCAAACTCGTTGACTGCTGTTCACTCCAAATGTGCAGTGATGCTTCTGCCTCTGTTGAAGATGTTCATGTGTCACAGCAGCAGGACTGTGTGAACTTTTTGCATGATGCAAAGCATATTAAAGATTCTGCGTGACTCTCTTACTGTAAACTAAACCATGCAAATCCATCCATCCATCACCTGTCCCTACCTTACCCTTCAGAGGACCACAGAGAGGTTAGTCTATCCCAGCTGACACTGGACAGAAGGCAGGTTCACCCCAGCAGTTTCTAACCACTATGGAGACTTTATGCAGCAAAAATCTTTACTTTTTCATCCAAAAATGTAGCAAAATAGAACAAGGTGCAACTCTTTGTCCTGAGATTAGAGCGATTCTGTGACAAACTGCGGTTCAGGACCAGAGTGTTTATGGTCACATTTTCATCCGAATGGCTTTGATTCATGTCATGAATCAATTAGACTTGACAGGATTTAAATAATAAGTGAAGAAAGACAGATGCTTAGTCAAATAGAGCCGTTGTTGATTTTCAAAAAGAGAACAAAAATGAATGTTTTCTCTTTTCGTTTTTTATTTAAAAACGAACAGTGAAATATCCAATGATACACACACTGGTTGGTTTGTCTCCATCCAGAATTGTCGTTTCTCTGTACTTGTGTTTTTTAAAAGGGATATCCCTGGAGATTGATAAAAGCAACTTACATCTGTTCAACAGAGAGACTGATGATTTGAGCTTTAAAATACAAGAATGTGTCATCAGCAAAACCAAAATAAGATAGAAATGTGAAAACATGATGCTATTCTGGTGCATTCAAATGTTCCACCACATTGAGAGGCACAGAAGAGGTAGAGGGAGCTAGAGGGATGGAGGAAGAGGAGGTTGGGGAACAAGGAATGTAAAACACACAGTTGGATACATGCATGATCAGATAGATGAAATAAAGTACAAGCTAACATTGAAACTGATTCATACTTTACTGTTATGATGTAAAGTTCTGGCATTAAATACACTACATATATAGCTGGTAGTAAAATTCAAACAGGGTGTAGATGAGCATATCAAAAGACCAAATTCTCTAGAACGAACCAAAAAGACCTCGTGTTCAAAGACTAGATCACATCCCGAAATAAAAATAATCCATTATTAAAATAGTTGGTAATGAGTTAATTTATCTACTAATCTATTAACTGAGACATTTCTGGAGTCAAGACTTCTATAAACATAAAACTGCCTTCTTACACTGAAGCAGCAATCTTTACCATCACCCAGAAACACCCAAGCAGCTCCAACACCAATCCAACAATCTGAACAGTTGAGTAAATACCACAGTAACTGGCTACAAAGAATCACATCACAGCAACATCTTAGCATCTTGTTTTGTCACAAATAAGTGCATAGAATAATATGCTAGCGACCTCACATACATCAGAGTTTCTTCTGTTTTCTTATCATTTAAACTGCAAGTGTCTCATTTACTCGTATCCAGTCCTTGCTTGTCACGGATTTAGGTTGGACTTGTGCAGAGGAACCACGCTAAGGAGGCAGAGGTGGAACACAGAAGGAGGTTTATAGTTAGGATGTGTTATTGGCAATGGATGAGGGTCCGGGGTACATTCGGGAGGGTAGGCGAGTGTGGCGGCGGATGGTAGGTGGATCCCTGGCGGCGGGAGAGCTCGGTGGTGGACGGGGATCCAGGGAGGAAGGCAGACGCTGATGATCCAGGCGGGGATGAGGGACGAACCGGGCTGACAGATGGCAGGTGGATCCGAGGGGGCACCAGGAGGGGGTAAGCCAGGAGGGGGTCCGGAGGGGTACATGGTGTCTGGAGGGTCCAATGGAGGGAAAACAGATGGAGCATGGCAGACAGGAGTCCGGACAGCTGGTTCTAGGCAAGTCAGAGGAGTTTTCTCCTCTGACTTGCCAACAATCTGGCGGAGAATGGAAGAGTGAGCCAGTCTTCTTAAAGCAGAGGCAGGTGATTAGTAGAATGTGCTCCAGCTGTCCAGACTCCAGCGAGGCAGCTGATTACCTGAGTGGAGGCAGCCTTGTGGCTGCACTCCACTCAGTGCATTGCTGGGGAGAGGGAGAGAGAAAAGGAAGATGAGAGAGGAAGAGGGAGAGAGAAGGGGAGAAGGAGAGAGGACATGAGACGGGGAGAGAAAAACGGGGAGACAGATGGGGGAAGGGTATTTGGATGCCAGGTAGGAAGTGAGTGAGGAGAGGGCCCTGACATTGCGTTCACTCATTGTTTTAACGACAACGTGATAATTTTCCCACTCTGTGTAGATACAACAGAGGAGACACTAAGCTGCTGGGCAGGCGAAACCAGTAGACAATTACAGTAACCAGACAGCTAACACTTTTGCTCAGCTGAGGTGACATTCTCATAGCAGTGGCAACAGTCTGACTAACAAACCACAACCAAACTGTGACTGATATAGCAGAGATGGTGTAGAAAGCTCTCTGCTTTGTTTGGTCAACCCGTTCCTTTTCCCTGCCTCCTTCCCCTGGACCTGGACGAATCAGAATACAGAGAACCGACAGGCTGCAGAAAGATATGACTATTATGGAGAAAACATAAATACAGAGCAATAGGATGAAGGTGTCATTAGGCAAGTTTGCAGTTACAGAAGTTATTCCAAAACTCAGCAGCCAAACACACCCAATACAGATGTTTCTGATTCTGACCCCACGAGCATTTCTCAACCTCATGTAGGTGATGGGATGAACAACAGCCAGGTAGCGCTCCACACAGGTCAGGACATTAAAAAGTACCTCTCCACAAAAGGGGACAGCATAAGTATATGTTACGACTTGTAGCATTGCAGGGAGATTACTGTATCTACCACTAATGTTGCAGACGATCCCCAAACATGCCAGCAGCTGGATGAAGGCCACATGGTAGGTGAAGATGTCAGAGTGAGCCGCTGCTTTCGAGGAACGCTGCTGTCGCCATCTTTGGTGACCCAGGTAGAGAACGAAGGTGGAAAGAGGGAGGAGGAGGAGGACTTTCAATGCAGCAATGGTATCATACATGTACACACTAACTCTGATGTCCGTGCACTGGGTAGACGGACCATCAGTGGAGGTTGATGAGGAGTTCACTGACATTTCTGCTGCATATATTGGTGGTCTGAAGAGAAAAAGAAATTAGAGGGAAGAATAAGGAGGAGAATCTTATGAAAGGAGGTAAAAGAAATGAGAGAGATTGACATAGTTGGGTTTTCTTAACCGTCATGTGCTCATGAGGACATTTTTTGTGTTTTAGATCATTTTGGCTAGGTTAATGCATTGAGCATAACATTTGGTAATGTGTGTAAAATGGAGGTCATTTTGAAATTTTATCCTCAATCCCCAAAATGCATCAATTATACACTGTTTGTGCAAGAAGTTACACTCAGCACCTTCAAGATATAAATGTCGCCATTGAAACCCATTAACACTTTAATTTTTAATCTCTTTTCCAGGATAAGATGAAGTATCATATATTTGGCTTCAGGAGAAACAACAGACTTTCTTTGTTATCTTCCCGTCCGGCTCTACTATGGACAACTGCAGGAAAATAGAATAAATGTGTCCAGATAAAAGTCTTTTGGGTTCTTGGTCGGGATGCTACACTGTGATGAAAAGACGTCCATCCCCCTGCCAATGCTTCTTAATTCTTCCTGGTGAATCCTGAGATATTCCCAGCCCAGAGTAGATATATAATCCCTCCAGCAGGTTCTGGGTCTGCCCCATGGTCTCCTCCTGAACATATGTGATTAGAAAACCTCCAAAGGAAGTCTCTCAGTTGATGACAAATGACATGTCCGATCCACCTCATGTGGCTCCTTTTAATGTGATCGAGCAGTGACTCTAATCTGTACTCCTCACCCCATCTCTAAGTCTTAGCACATCCACTCTATGGATGAAATTCATTTCGGCCACTGTTACCCACATTCTCATTCTTTCAGTCACTCCACAGATGTCATGACCACAGGTGAGAGTTGAAACGTTGATGAAATAGCAAATTAGGAGCTTTCCTAACTGACTTAGTTCCCTCTTCACCATGGTCCAGTTCAACACCTGCATTACTGCAGACGAAGCCGAGCTTGGAAAATCCAAACTGAATCTCCATGTAATCTCCTATCTCCATGTTAGGAGATACAGGAGAGTCAGTTTGGCATTGGGCGAATTGAATCGCGTTTCCCTCCCGGTACAGTTTGGTACGACCAATCATAGCACGGGAGGCAGGAGTTAATGCTGCGTCATCTTTAGCGCCTGGATTACCCATAAAGATGATGCCGGAGGAGGAGGAGGGGGGCCACCGCCGTAAAACAAGAAGGAGCGACAGAGAGAGAGGAGGGGGGCCAAAGCGAATCTTTTTGTGGTCTCTTGGCGTTTTGGATGGCGTTAGTCGTTGCCTCTTTTCACTTGACGTTTCCGACGATGAGGAGGCAGTGGATGGCTCGTTACTTTCGGCTTCTTGCCATTGTTTGTACAGAGGAAAATCCCGTTCCAAACATGTGAGTAAATTGAAGCAACTTTTACACATACGCACCGACTTGGTTTGGCTCCGATTTAAAGTTATTCCTAACACCGCTAATCGTTCGGAAGGAGTCTTTTGTTGCGTAGCCTTTTCAAAAATAAGTGTTGTACTTGAGAGTACCCCATGTATTCACAGATTTTTGTGACAAAAACAGCAGTAATCATTCACCGCAACGCTGTCTCGGCTGCATGCCATTGTTGTTTGGACTACATGGACTTCAAGGTCGATTTGTTTGTGCGTCACATCCGTGTTACGCTGATTGGTTCTTTCTCGTTCAAGCTGCATTCGTTAGCCCCTCCTTTTTGAAATCGTCTCCTATCATCGCAATGCCAGACTGCCTTTATTTGTATTTATATTAATACATAAATAAAGTCAGTCTGGATTTTCCAGGCAAGACGAAGCCACTTGTTCATGTTCTGCTCCATTTTCCCATCGCTTGTGAACAAGAGCACAAGATGCTTTAACTGCTTCGCTTTCAGAAGCAACTCCCCCCAATCCTGAGGGAGCAGTCCAAAGCTTTCCGGCAGAGAGCCATGGCTTGACTTTTGAGGTGCTCACTTGCGACCCTGTCGCTTCACACTTGGTTGCAAACTGCTCCAATGCATGCTGAAGGCCACGGTCTGATAAAGTCAACAGAATGACATCATCTGCAAAAACACAGATGTAATCCTGAGGTCCACAAACCTGACACCCTCCTCAGCCTGGCAACCCTTTGAGATCACGTCCCTGAACATCACATACTGGATCAGACACGAAGGGCATCCTGGTGGAATCCAACACTAACCAGAAATGTGCCCAGTACCCCATTGTATCCACAGTACCATCCAAAGAGCCCCTCGGGGGAAACAGTTGTGTCCTTTTCCAAATCCACAAAAGCATGGTAAAACATGTGCAATGGTAAACAACTGGTCCACCATTCCACAACCAGGATGGAATTCACATTGCTGATACTGAAGAGACATGTCAGACAAGACAGTCCAACAATGTCCAGAGCCTTCATCATCTCAAGGTGGATCTTGTCCACAACTGGTGCTTTGCCACCGAGCAGTTTCTTCACCACCTCAGCAACCTCTAACACAAATATGGCCAAAGATTCCCCAGGGTCTTCAGGCTCTGTTTCCTCAGCAGTGGATATGTTAACTGGGTTGAGGAATTCCTCAAAGTGGTCTTTCAATCACCTGACAATGTCCCCAGTCTGGGTTAGCAGTTCTCCGGCGTCACACCAAGGCACCTACTTCTTCCTAATGCCTGATGTACATAGCACCCAACCCCGAGTTTTGCCTCTGCCGATGAGGAACTCACGAGGCAGTGTCCATGTGTTACTTCGTTGTCTGTGCCCAACTGAACCCCACGGGGCCCCAAGGCTTGTCCACCAGATGCTGCCTAGTGAGTTACCCTCTAAGGCCTGGCTCCAGGAGGGAAGCCCAGTTTCCCTGATCCAGGTGTGGTGGCAGCTTCCAATGGAATAAATGTATGCAGATAAAAGTTTTTGGGGTGCTTGGTAGGGATGTTACAGTGTGGTGTGTAAATCTGCACGAATAAATGTATGAAATAAATGTATAGGTGTCTGTATGTGTTCATGTGGTCAGGAGAAATTGTCAAAGGGGCTTTGAATTTCTTCATCAAAGTAAATCTCTCATTGTATTTCTGTAATTAGTTAAATTAATGAAAAGCAATGCCATGACAACCACCAGCTCTCAGCTTGTATTGGCATGTGGCCATATACACCTGCATGTGGGGAGAAAAGTTTAAAGACCTGCTGTAACTCATGTCCAGACATCTACTACATTCATCTGATGTCACTTGTTAAATTCTATTGAATGTGTAGGAATGTGTGGGTGTTCATGTTCATGCATGTCTGTGTAAGCAGAGGGTGGAATTTGCATTCTGCATCATTTCTGTACTTGGAAATGGACACAAACACCAACATGCACACACACAACCAGGTGTCTGAACAAACACATACGCAGCACACTCAGTCATCTCTACCAACACTTTAATCCATTTTATTTGCATACATTTGTTCCGTTGGCCTTCAGTGCTCTGTAATAACGAAGAAAGTCTGATTTTTCTCCTATGACCAATGACAAGATTTTTTTTAACAATTTGGTGAAAAAAGTAAAAATGACAAATTCCCAGCCAAAGCTCCAGGATGACAGCCAAATAACATGAGATGCTTGATTTCAGGATGCAAATGCATGGAGAACAAGAAAAGTAGTTTTTATAGATTTCACACTTGTTTTTGTCTTTAACCCTTTGTGCGCCAGAGTTTTTTCAATAAAATATTCAGTTTTGATGTCACTTTTTCAAAAGGTTGTAACTTGAAAATGATTAGAGATAAAGGCAAACTATAAATGAGAAAAATCATCAGTATGACCCAAAGTTTGTGATGGGAGTAAATTCACTCATCTAATTTGTGTACTATGACGTCACCAGGCGATGGACATATGGATTACATAACTTTTACAGATGTTTATTGATCAAGATGGCATTGCTTGGCTCAGAATTTGTCAGATCTCTGTCTCCATGACACCCAACAGACTCATCAAAATGTCTGATCCACTTGTGATACTCTTTCTCGTCTGTCAAGCAAACCCAGTTATCATCATCATCATTTACGACGGGGCCGTGAATGCCAGTGGGCCTCCATCGTTATTATCAGTGCATTTTCTCCCGTGTCTGCTGCTATTTCCATGTCCTTTTGCACCCCCACTGTCCTCCTCATCATTAGCAGTGTTCTGACCACTCCAGCTACACCCACCACATCCCCTCCTGCCACCCCGGACCCGGTGAAGCAAAGCATCGGCTCCACTATGTGCTGCTTGTGGACTGTCATGGTGCACCGACCCGCTGCCGTTACACACAGACGCAGCGGCACTTTCTGTCTCAGTGGACGACTGAACATCTTCATCAGCGGGTGAATATTCCTCTTCAGAATCTGAGTTAGCCATTATTTGACAAAATACTTTGTCAGCATTGACCAGACCTCTCAGCATGGAAAGTTTTCTCTCGCTGAAATGCGCCGTCTTGTGCTCTGTTGCGTTCCGACTACAACCCTCCTCTCCTCGGTTTTCAAACTCTATAAACTCCAAAACTTTGAATGAAAACACGCCCACAAATGATGCTCAGATTGAAGTTCCAGATGTCTGCCATCTCCTGGTATAAAGCAGTAACTACATGAGGCACTATATTTGAAGCGATGGCTTGTTATGTTCAGCAATGTTGCTTGTCGCAATATTGCGACTTTGGTGCTTCAAAGGTTAAGGTCCTGAGTGTAACTTTTGTTTTGTGAATGCTATATTATTGTTTCAAAGCCAGACCAAATGATCAAAAAATGGCAGGTGAAATGAACATGAATATCTGTAGACTGCCTAAGGTTTAAGTATATTCCCCCAATGTCAAACCCGAATTGAACAGAATATTTTTAATTCACAAAAATGATGAAGAAGTAGTAACTTTAAAAGCATACATAAATGGTACACACACATATGAAATATTTCAAGATGGACGACTGGACAAGCGAATTAATTATTGTTTTAATGTTAAAAAAACAATCATATTCAGTGACCTCCAGTTGCTGTTGCTCCTGATTTGTAAACTTTTCTTTTGTGGCTTGAAATCTCATTCCAGAAGTGGATTTAATCAGTAAGTTGTTAAAGAGCACCAACCTTGTCTGCAGTGTTTCTGATTGTCCTTAATCTCTCGTCTCAAACTCGTTGACTGCTGTTCACTCCAAATGTGCAGTGATGCTTCTCCCTCTGTTGAAGATGTTCATGTGTCACAGCAGCAGGACTGTGTGAACTTTTTGCATGATGCAAAGCTAATATATGATTCTGCGTGACTCTCTTACTGTAAACTGAACCATGCAAAACCATCCATCCATCACCTGTCCCTACCTTACCCTTCAGAGGACCACAGAGAGGTTAAAGTCTATCCCAGCTGACACTGGACAGCAGGAAGAGTCATCCCAGCAGTTTCTAACCACTATGGAGACTTTATGCAGCAAAAATCTTTACTTTTTCATCAAAACATGTAGCAAAAATAGAACAAGGTACTACTCTTTGTCCTGAGTTTAGAGTGATTCTGTGACAAACTGCTGTTCAGGACCAGAGTGTTTATTGTCACATTTTCATCCAAATGACTTTGATTCATGTCATGACAAAAAAAATCTGAATAACTTGTAAAAACCTGAATTAAAAAGTATTAAAACTGTAATTGATTCATGTCATGAATCAATTAGACTTGACAGGATTTAAATAATAAGTGAAGAAAGACAGATGCTTAGTCAAATAGAGCCGTTGTTGATTTTCAAAAAGAGAACAAAAAATGCATGTTTTCTCTTTTCGTTTTTTATTTAAAAACTAACAGTGAAATATCCAATGATACACACACTGGTTGGTTTGTCTCCATCCAGAATTGTCGTTTCTCTGTACTTGTGTTTTTAAAAGGGATATCCCTGGAGATTGATAAAAGCAACTTACATCTGTTCAACAGAGAGACTGATGATTTGAGCTTTAAAATACAAGAATGTGTCATCAGCAAAACCAAAATAAGATAGAAATGTGAAAACAAAATGCTATTTCAGTTCATTCAAATGTTCCACCACATTGAGAGGCACAGAAGAGGTAGAGGGAGCTAGAGGGATGGAGGAAGAGGAGGTTGGGGAACAAGGAATGTAAAACACACAGTTGGATACATGCATGATCAGATAGATGAAATAAAGTACAAGCTAACATTGAAACTGATTCATACTTTACTGTTATGATGTAAAGTTCTGGCATTAAATACACTACATATATAGCTGGTAGTAAAATTCAAACAGTGTGTAGATGAGCATATCAAAAGACCAAATTCTGCAGAAGGAACCAAAAAGACCTCGTGTTCAAAGACTAGATCACATCCCGAATTAAATAATCAATGATTTAAATAAATGGGTAATAATTTATTAGCTTACTAATCTATTAACTGATAGATTTCTCGAGTTAGTACCTCTAAAAACATAAAACTGCCTTCCTACACTGAAGCAGCAATCTTTACCATCACCCAGAAACACCCAAGCAGCTCCAACACCAATCCAACAATCTGAACAGTTGAGTAAATACCACAGTAACTGGCTACAAAGAATCACATCACAGCAACATCTTTGTTGCTACCAAGCAGCAACCCAACATCTTCTTGAGAACAGAGTGTCTTCTTTTAGTCAGTCATTTAAACTTTCATCACAAATAACTACATAGAATAATATGTTAGCGACCTCACATACATCAGAGTTTCTTCTGTTTTCTTATCATTTAAACTGCAAGTGTCTCATTTACTCGTATCCAATCCTTGCGTTCACTCATTGTTTTAACGACAACGTGATAATTTTCCCACTCTGTGCAGATACAACAGAGGAGACACTAAGCTGCTGGGCAGGTTCAACCAGTAGACAATTACAGTAACCAGACAGCTAACACTTTTGCTCAGCTGAGGTGACATTCTCATAGCAGTGGCAACAGTCTGACTAACAAACCACAACCAAACTGTGACTGATATAGCAGAGATGGTGTAGAAAGCTCTCTGCTTTGTTTGGTCAACCCGTTCCTTTTCCCTGCCTCCTTCCCCTGGACCTGGATGAATCAGAACACAGAGAACAGACAGGCTGCAGAAAGTTATGACTATTATGGAGAAAATATAAATACAGAGCAATAGGATGAAGGTGGAATGAGGCAAGTTTGCAGTTACAGAAGATATTCCAAAACTCAGCAGCCAAACACACCCAATACAGATGTTTCTGATTCTGACCCCACGAGCGTTTTTCAGCCCCATGTAGGTGATGGGATGAACAACAGCCAGGTAGCGCTCCACACAGGTCAAGACGTGAAAAAATATCTCTCCACAAAAGGGGACAGCATAAGTATATGTTGCTACTTTCATCATAACAGGGAGATCACTGTATCTACTACTAATTGTGCAGACGAACCCCAAACATGCCAGCAGCTGCATGGAGGCCACGTGGTAGGTGAAGATGTCAGAGTGAGCCGCTGTTTTAGAGGAACGCTGCTGCCGCCATCTTTGGTGACCCAGGCAGAGGACGAAGGTGGAGAGAGGGAGGAGAACGAGGACTTTCAGTGCAAGAAAGGTATCATACATGTACACACTAACTCTGATGTCCGTGCACTGGGTAGACGGACCATCAGTGGAGGTTGATGAGGAGTTCACTGACATGTCTGCTGCATATATTGGTGGTCTGAAGAGAAAAGAAATTAGAGGGAAGAAAAAGGAAGAGAGACTTATAAAAGACGGGTAACGGAAATGAGAGAGATTGACATAGTTCGGTCTTCTTAATCCTCATGCGCTCATGAGGACATTTTTTGTGTTTTAGATCATTTTGGCTAGGTTAATGCATTGAGCATAACATTTGATGATGTACATAAACTGGAGGTCATTTTGAAATTGTATCCCCAACCCGCTAAATACATCAGTAATACACTGTTTTTGCAAGAAGTTACACTCAGGACCTTCAAGACAACAATGTCCCCATTGAAACACATTAACGTTCTTATTTTTAATCTCTCTTCCAGGATAAGATGAAGTATCACATATTTGGCTTCAGGAGAAACAACAGGCTTTCTTAGTTATCTCCTTGCCCGGCTATGGACAACTGCAAGTCAATGGAATAAATGTGTGCAAATAAGACTGTCTGGGGTTCTTGGTCAGGATGCTACAGTGTGATGAAAAGATGTCCGTCCTTAAAACACTTCGAAGTTCTTCCTGGTGGATCCTGAGATATTCCCAGCCCAGAGGAGATATATAATCCCTCCAGCAGGTTCTGAGTCTGCCCCATGGTCTCCTCCTGGACAGATGTGATTAGAAAACCTCCAAAGGAAGTGTCTCAGTTGGCATCCAAATGACATGTCCGATCCACCTCATGTGGCTCTTTTTAATGTGATCTAGTAGTGACTCTGATCTGGACTCCTCACTCCATCTCTAAGTCTGAGCACATCCACTCTATGGATGAAATTCATTTCGGCCACTGTTACCCACATTCTCATTCTTTCAGTCACTACACAGATGTCATGACCACAGGTGAGAGTTGAAACGTTGATGAAATAGCAAATTAGGAGCTTTCCTTACTGACTTAGTTCCCTCTTCACCATGGTCCAGTTCAACACCTGCATTACTGCAGACGAAGCCACTTGTTCATGTTCCGCTCCATTTTCCCATCACTTGTGAACAAGATCCTGAGATACTTTAACTCCTTCTCTTTCAGAAGCAACTCCCCCCAACCCTGAGGCAGCAGTCCAAAGCTTTCCGGCAGAGAGCCATGGCCTTGGACTTGGAGGCGCTCACTTGCAACTCCGTCGCTTCACACTTGGTTGCAAACTGCTCCAGTGCATGCTGAAGGCCACGGTCTGATAAAGCCAACAGAATGACATCATCTGCAAAAAACACAGATGTAATCCTGAGGTCCACAAGCCAGACACCTTCCTCAGCCATGCTGCCCTTTGAGATCACGTCCATGAACATCACATACCGGATCAGACACGAAGGGCATCCTGGTGGAATCCAACACTAACCAGAAATGTGCCCAGTACCCCATTGTCCCACAATACCGTCCACAGAGCCCCTCGGGAGAAACAGTTGTGTCCTTTTCCAAATTCACAAAACACATGTGGACTGGCTACTCGAGCTTCCATGACCCCCTCAGCAGCTGTGCAATGGTAAACAGCTGGTCCACTGTTCCACAACCAGGACGGAATTCACATTTTTGATACTGAAGAGACATGTCAGACAAGACAGTCCAACAATGTCCAGAGCCTTCATCATCTCAAGGTGGATCTTGTCCACAAAGTGGTGCTTTCCCACCGAGCAGTTTCTTCATCACCCAGCAACCTCTAACACAAATATGGCCAAAAATTGCCCAGGGTCTTCAGGCTGTGTTTCCTCAGCAGGGGATGTGTTGACTGGGTTGAGGAATTCCTCAAAGTGGTCTTTCAATCACCTGACAATGTCCCCAGTCTGGGTTAGCGGTTCTCCCCCTCAGACTGTACACAGACTGGGCCAAGCCCTGCCTCCCCTACTTGAGGCATTGAATGGGTTGTCAGAACTTCCTTCATCCTTGTCAATCAAAAAATCCTTCTCCTTAGCCTCTCCGAACTCGTCCCACACCCAAGTTTTAACTTCTGCAACTGCCACAGCTACAGCCCTTTTAGTTAACTGGTACCTGTCAGCTGCTTCAAGAGACCCCCAAACCAACCACGCCTGAAAACCCTACGTCTTTGATCTTTGACCCATGGTGCTCTGGTACCAAGTATACTTATGAGCCCCCCAATGCTGGACCATGGTGTTTGTTATGGACGGTCCCTGGCTAGCACGGCAGGCCAATAACAAAACATCACTTGGGATGGGAGAAGGCATGTCGTTCCTCCCAATCACCCCTCTCCAGGTTTCTCCATCATTGCCCATGTGAGTATTGAAGCCCCACAGGAGAATTATGAAGTCCTCAGTAAGCAACCCTTCCAGGACATGACCCAGAGACTCCAAGAAGGCCAAATGCTGTGAGCTGCTGTTTGGTGTATAAGCAGAAACAACAGTCAGGGTTTTAACCTCCACAACATGCAGTTGCAGAGAGGCAACCCTTTTGTTCTCTGGGGAGAACTCCAACAAAGCAGCTCTCATTCAGGGGCTTGTGAGTATCCTTACACCCGCCAAGGGCCTCTCATCCCAAGCAACTCAGAAAAACAAGAGAGTCCAACTCCTCCAGGAATTTGGTTCCAGATCCCTTGCTGTGCGTGGAAGTGAACCCAGCTGTATCTATTTGGTAACACTTCACCTCCAATATCAGCTCAAGTTTCTTTCTTCACCAGGAGGTAACATTCCACATTTCCACAACCAGTCTGTGAAAACAGCTGACAGCACGCCAAGGCACCTGCTTCTTCCTAATGCCTGTTATACAATGCACCCAACCCCGAGTTTTGGCTCTGCTTGGTACGTGGAACTTGGTAGGGATGTTACTGTGTTGTGTGTAAATCTGCATGAATAAATGCATGAAATAAATATATAGATGTGTGTGTGTGTGTGTGTGTGTGTGTGTGTGTGTGTGTGTGTGTGTGTGTTTGTTTGTTAGTTTGTGTGGTCAGGAGAAATTGTCAAAGGGGCTCTCTCAGCTTATACTGGCATGTGGCCACATACACCTGCATGTGGGTAGAAAAGTTTAAAGACCTGCTGTAACTCATGTCCAGACATCTACTACATTCATCTGATGTCATTTGTTAAATTCTATTGAACGTGTAGGAATGTGTGGGTGTTCATGTTCATGCATGTCTGTGTAAGCAGAGGGTGGAATTTGCATTCTGGATCACTTCTATACTTGGAAATGGACACAAACACCAACATGCACACACACAACCAGGTGTCTGAACAAACACAAACACAGCACACTCAGTCATCCCTACCAACACCATAATCCATTTTATTTGCATACATTTGTTCCGTTGGCCTTCAGTGCTCAGTAATAATGAATAAAGTTTGATTTTTGTCCTTTGACCAATGACAAAAGAATGAACAATTTGGTGAAAAAGTAAAAATTACAACTTTCCAGCCAAAGCCCCAGTATGACAGCCAAATAACATGAAATGCTTGATTTCAGGATGCAAATGCAGGGAGAACAAGAAACGTAGTTTGTATAGGTTTCACACTTGTTTTTATCTTTAACCCTTTGTGCGCCAGAGTTTTGTCAAAAAAAAATTTCAGTTTTGTTGTCATTTTTTCAATAGGTTCTTACTTGAAAATGATTAGAGATAAAGGCAAACTGTAAACGAGAAAAATCATCAGTATGACCCAAAGTTTGTGATGGGAGTAAATTCACTCATCTAATTTGCATATTATGACATCACCAGGCGGCGGACATATGGATTATATAACTTTATTGATGATTATTGATCAAGATGGCATTGCTTGGCTCAGAATTTGTCAGATCTCTGTCTCCACGATACCCAACAGACTCATCAAAATGTCTGATCCACTTGTGAAACTCTTTCTCATCTGTCAAGCAAACCCAGCCATCATCATCGTCATTTACGATGGGGCCGTGAACGCCACTGCGGCCTCCACTGTTATTATCAGTGCATTTTCTCCCGCGTCTGCTTCTATTTCCATGTTCTTTTGCACCCCCGCTATCCCACTCATCATTAGCGGTGTTTTGACCACTCCAGCTACACCCACCACGTCCCCTCCTGCCACCCCGGACCCGGTGAAGCAAAGCATCGGCTCCACTATGTGCTGCTTGTGGACTGTCATGGCGCACCGACCCGCTGCCGTTACACACAGACGCAGCGGCACTTTCTGTCTCAGTGGATGACTGAACATCTTCATTACAGGGTGAATATTCCTCTTCAGAATCTGAGTTAGCCATTATTTGACAGAATACTTTGTCAGCGTTGACCAGACCTCTCAGCATGGTAAGTTTTCTCTCGCTAAAATGCGCCGTCTTGCGCTCTGTTGCGTTCCGACTACAACCCTCCTCTCCTCGGTTTTCAAACTCCATTAACTCCAAAACTTTGAATGAAAACACGCCCACAAATGATGCTCAGATTGAAGTTCCAGATGTCCGCCATCTCCTGGTATAAAGCAGTAACTACATGAGGCACTGTATTTGAAGCTATGGCTTGTTATGTTCAGCAATGTTGCTTGTCGCAATATTGCGACTTTGGTGCTTCAAAGGTTATGTCAGGATTCGGTCCTCTGGCTGCCTCTTGTTCCACTTTTCCTCCCTTTTCCTTCCTCCCCTCGTTTGGGTTTTGACCCTTTTTGGACTCTGTTGTTTTCTGTTTAAGATGTGTGCCTGTTTGTTCCTTCTGTGTTGGTTGCTTGTCTGTGTGCATTTTTGCTGGTGTGTCTTTTTCTCCCTCTGTCTGTGGCCCTTCTCTCCTGTCACTTCTCCTGGCTTTGTCACTTACTCTGATTACGGCACAAGCATCAGCTGCCAGCAATTAGTCAATTCTAATCACCTGTCTCCTGTTATTTAAGCTCTGCCATTCCCCTCAGTCTTCGCTGGCGCATAGTTAGACAAACATGCATTTTCCTCTGCACTCCCCACAACCCTCCTCTGCTGGATTCTCTGTTGTTGGACTTTGCCATTTTTTTCCCTTCTCTGGATTACCCTCACTGGACTTGTTACTTGTTGAGACTCTAGTTTGTTTTTGTTTTAGCTGTTCGTTCTCCACCTGTAAGTCCCTCTAAGTTTAGCCGTTGTCTTTGTCTAGTTTAGTTTTTGTCTCCTCTTTTAGTCTTGCTGTGGTCTCTGTCTAGTTTAGTTTTGTCTCCCCTTTTTAGTCTAGCCGTTACCTTTGTCTAGTTTAGTTTTGTCCTTCCTTTGCCTCCAGCCCTTCTGAGTCCCCCTCTGAGTCTGCTGTTCTCCTATTAGTTTTTGTCCACCTAGTCTCGTTTTCAGTTGTTAATGGTTTTTGATTAAGTTAATAAATTCTTTAATTATGCCTAACGTTTTGTCGGTGATGTCTGCACCTGGGTTCTCCACAACCACCAATCCTAACAGGTTAAGGTCCTGAGTGTAACTTTTGTTTTGTGAATGCTATATTATTGTTTCAAAGCCAGACCAAATGATCAAAAAATGGCAGGTGAAATGAACATGAATATCTGTAGACTGCCTAAGGTTTAAGTATATTCCCCCAATGTCAAACCCGAATTGAACAGAATATTTTTAATTCACAAAAATGATGAAGAAGTAGTAACTTTAAAAGCATACATAAATGGTACACACACATATGAAATATTTCAAGATGGACGACTGGACGAGCAAACTAATTATTGTTTTAATGTTAAAAAAACAATCATATTCAGTGACCTCCAGTTGCTGTTGCTCCTGATTTGTAAACTTTTCTTTTGTGGCTTGAAATCTCATTCCAGAAGTGGATTTAATCAGTAAGTTGTTAAAGAGCACCAACCTTGTCTGCAGTGTTTCTGATTGTCCTTAGTCTCTCGTCTCAAACTCGTTGACTGCTGTTCACTCCAAATGTGCAGTGATGCTTCTGCCTCTGTTGAAGATGTTCATGTGTCACAGCAGCAGGACTGTGTGAGCTTTTTGCATGATGCAAAGTTAATATATGATTCTACGTGACTCAGTAAACTAAACCATGCAAATCCACCCATCCTTCCATTATCTGTCCCTACCTTACCCTTCAGAGGACCACAGAGAGGTTAAAGTCTATCCCAGCTGACACTGGACAGCAGGAAGAGTCATCCCAGCAGTTTCTAACCACTATGGAGACTTTATGCAGCAAAAATCTTTACTTTTTCATCAAAACATGTAGCAAAATAGAACAAGGTACTACTCTTTGTCCTGAGTTTAGAGTGATTCTGTGACAAACTGCTGTTCAGGACCAGAGTGTTTATTGTCACATTTTCATCCAAATGACTTTGATTCATGTCATGACAAAAAAAATCTGAATAACTTGTAAAAACCTGAATTAAAAAGTATGAAAACTGTAATTGATTCATGTCATGAATCAATTAGACTTGACAGGATTTAAATAATAAGTGAAGAAAGACAGATGCTTAGTCAAATAGAGCTGTTATTGATTTTCAAAAAGAGAACAAAAAATGCATGTTTTCTCTTTTCGTTTTTTATTTAAAAACTAACAGTGAAATATCCAATGATACACACACTGGTTGGTTTGTCTCCATCCAGAATTGTCGTTTCTCTGTACTTGTGTTTTTTTTTTAAAGGGATATCCCTGGAGATTGATAAAAGCAACTTACATCTGTTCAACAGAGAGACTGATGATTTGAGCTTTAAAATACAAGAATGTGTCATCAGCAAAACCAAAATAAGAGAAGTGTGAAAACAAAATGCTATTTCGGTGCATTCAAATGTTCCACCAAATGGCCCTGGCTGAGTGTCAGTATTTGATGAGTTGAGAGTGAGACTGTGCTAAACATTTCTCTTCAGAATGTCATCTCATGTTAACCTCCAGAATTCAATTCAGTGTTATTAATATGGCACTAATTACCGGTCAAATTGTCTCAAGACGCTTTACAGAACCCATATGCCTGAACCCTCAGAGCAAGCCCTAAGACGAGAGTGCCATGAAAAACACCCTTTAAACAGGAAGAAACCTTGAGCAGAACATGGCTGTTTATGTGGGGGGACCCATCTGCTGCTGGCCGGTGGGTTGAGAGGCACAGAAGAGGTAGAGGGGTAGAGGGGTAGAGAGGCAGAGGGGTAGAGGGAAGGGGTAGGGATGGGAGAAGAGGAGGTTGGGGAACAAGGAACGTAAAACACACAGTTGGATACATGCATGATAAGATAGATGAAATATACAAAGTACAAGCTAACATTGAAACCGATTCATACTTTACTGTTATGATGAAAAGTTCTGGCATTAAATACACTACATATATAGCCAGTAGTAAAATTCAAAGAGTGTGTAGATGAGCATTTCAAAAGACCAAATTCTGAAGAAGGAACCAAAATCACCTCGTGTTCAAAGACTAGATCACATCCTGAATCAAACAATGCATTATCAAAATAGTTGTTTATTAAATTAGCAGTCAACTAATCTATTAACTGATAAATTTCTTGAGTCAGTACTTCTAAAAACATAAAAATGCCTTCCTACACTGAAGCAGCAATCTTTGTCATCATCAAGAATCACCCAAGCAGCTCCAACACCAATCCAACAATCTGAATAGTTGAGTAAATACCACAGTAACTGACTACAAAGAATCACATCACAGCAACATCTTTGTTGCCACCAAGCAGCAACCTAGCATCTTCTTGAGAACAGTGGCTGTGTCATGGCATACTAACGTACTACTCATACTAAGTGTGACGTCAAAATAAGTATGTAGTGCGTTCACATTAGATAGTATGAAAAGATTGAGTACGCAAGAAATACCCGGATGTATACTATATCCGGAAAATTTTTAAGTATGCGCGGTGACCACACAAGTCATATTCAACCGCCCCATAATGCTTTGCGAGCTACCCACCGAAATGGAAGCCTCCGCGGGATATGTGGCCGGACCGGGGCGATTTTTATTTTATTTTATGTGGCTAAGTAGTCATCCTAATCACCCCACAGATTTGAGAAATAGGCGTTTTCTGACCAACGTTTTAAATTTGTCAGACGCCTCACAACGTGCTACTGAATGCTAGCAGCTAGTTGCAGCAGCTCGTTTTGCATACAGAACAAGTAGCAGCTACTTCCAGTAGCCTGCAGCTACAATTGAAACGATTCGCATAATCTGGCTAACAACTGCATGGGGAGTGCCGGCTTGAAATTGCCACATTAATTATGCGACTGTTAGCGTAAAATCGACCTGAAGCCGGCATTCAGCCGAGATATTTGATAGCCGTACTTCCGGTTTTTGTCGTCGGAAGTTTGAAATGCATTATGGGAAACGTAGTAGTATACTACAGTGTGAACAGTTGGCATTCTAATCATACTTATAGTACGTAGTATACAGTATATATTCATTGAGTATGTAGTATGTAGTACGTTAGTATGCCATTTCGGACACAGCCAGTTTCTTCTTTTAGTCAGCTGTTTAACCCTTTACGCTTCAGTGCGTCGTAGGTGAACCGCCGGCGGTACACCTACTAATTTGCATAGGAATTTCAAGAATGTCCGACGGCTGCAAACCCGATTATACAAACACTATACGCCGATGGAAAGCTCAGATTCTCATGAATCCGCCGGTATAAACCACTTTCAGATGTGATTACCACAGCGGGTGAGAAAAACACATTTGTCCGACAAAAACAAATATTCATCCATCCGTTCTCTATACACGGCTTCAACGCACACAGCGCGACTCACATTTCCGGGTTCATTATTACACACAGAAAAAAAGATTCCACAAAAACGGCCATAATCCAACCTTTTACATCCAGACAACACAAGCCAGTAACATATTTTGTCCAAAACATGTCCTGAAGTCGGTATAAAATCCACGAATCGGTCGTTTTCAAGGAAATGCACCTCGCGATGTGCGTCCAATATTCCCTGTATTTTTCGTAATTTTTTTTATTTCAAAATAGAATATTAGCGATTTTTTGTACTGAAAACGGCTGGAATTGACTGAAGCTTAAAGGGTTAAACTGAAGTGGGTCTAATTAACTCATATACAAACCTTGCCTTCACTAATTGTTTCTTAGGCAAAATGGTAGTTTTCCTGCTCTGTGTAGATACAATAGAGGAGACACCAAACTGCTGGGCAGGTTCAACCAGTAGACACTTGATGAAACCACACAGCTAACAAATTCGCTCACCTGAGATGACATGTTCAGAGCACTGGCAACAGTAAAACCAACAAACCAAAACCAAACTGTGACTGATATAGCTGTGATGGTGTAGAAAGCTCTCTGCTTTGTTTGGTCAACCCGTTCCTTTTCCCTGCCTCCTTCCCCTGGACCTGGACGAATCAGAACACAGAGAACAGACAGGCTGCAGAAAGTTATGACTATTATGGAGAAAACATAAAGACAGAGAAATAGGATGGCAATGTATTTAGGCAGGTTTACATGTGCTATAATTGTTCCAAAACACAAAAGCCAAGCGCATCCAATACAGATGTTTCTGATTTTGACCCCACGAGCGTTTTTCAGCCCCATGTAGGTGATGGGATGAACAACAGCCAGGTAGCGCTCCACACAGGTCAGAACATGAAAAAATATCTCTCCACAAAAGGGGACAACAATAGTATATGTTGCTACTTGTAGCAATACAGGCTGATCCATGTATATACCACTAAAGTAGCAGAAGACTCCCAAGAATCCGACCAGTTCCATGGCAGCCAGGTGGTAGGTGAAGACATCAGAGTGAGCTGCTGTTTTAGAGGAAAGCTGCTGCTGCCATCTTTGGTGACCCAGGTAGAGGATGAAGGTGGAGAGAGGGAGGAGGAGGAGGACTTTCAGTGCAGCAATGCTATCATACATGTACATGCCAACTCTCATGCACTGGTAAGGCAGACCATCGGTGGAGGTTGATGAGGAGTTCACTGACATGTCTGCTGCATATATTGGTGGTCTGAAGAGAAAAAGAAATTAGAGAAAAGGATAAATGGTCTGTATTTATATCACGGTTCACAAAACCTGAAATAATACCCAATGTGCTTTACATTAGACATGACATTCCCACACTGATGGTGAAATGCAAGGTGCTAACCACGACCCATCAGGAGCAGTTAGGGGTTTGGTGCTCAGGACCACCTCGACATGAGCTCTCCAGGCCAGGATTGAACCGGCAACAAGACGACCACTCTACCCACTGAGCCAAGCCGCCTCATAGCAAAAAGGAGAAGAGACTTATAAAAGATGGGTAAAGGAAATGAGAGAGATTGACTTAGTTAGGTTTTCTTAACCCTCATGCGCTCATGAGGACATTTTTTGTGTTTTAGATCATTTTGGCTAGGTTAATCCATTGAGCATAACATTTGATGATGTGTGTATACTGGAGGTCATTTTGAAATTTTCTCCTCAACCCTCTAAATCAGGGGTCTCAAACTCAATTTACCTGGGGGCCGCTGGAGACAGAGGCTGGGTGAGGCTGGGCCGCATCAAGTTTTCCACAAGAAAAGCTCTGATAAAAACATTCCAATGTTCTCAAATATCTTTATTTTCTAACACCAAATAAGATGAAAAAATAAACGAATTAAGAATTAATAAGAAAATAAATCAATCAGTAATAAGTAAATAAAATAATAATAATAATAATAATAATAATAATACAGCAGCTATAGACGACTGAAGAAACCACATATAGTTGCTGACTAGAGAAATCTAATTATTTTTATTCAGATTCAAATGTCTGTATTAACAGTTCTTTAACCTTTAACTTTCTGAACATGAATGGAACATTGACCATGAACTGTTCTGAACATGGCTTCTCTTGCCTACTTCTTGCTGCTAGAGACCTGGCAGCGCTTCTTCTCGCATAGCCGAGCCACATTTGGCTTGAGGGAGGAAGCAGTTAAGACCCTCAGTAGGGCTTGAAGATGCTCATCAGTAAGTCTGGACCTGTACTTGGACTTAGTAGTTCAAGGTGGAGAAGAGCTTTTCGCACAAGTATGTGCTCCCAAAAAGGCACATGGTCCGTTTGAACATTCGGGAAAGCTCAGGGAAGCTGAGGGTCAATTCTCTCAAAAATTGTCCAAGCTTGTCTGTTTTTCCACTCACCTCCCTGAACTTGGCTTTGAGTTCAGAATTGCACTGCAGGTCAATGAGCTCCATCTGAAGCACAGGAGGGGCGTCTTGCACATCAAAGGAGAATGGGTCAGCAAAAATTTGAAATGTGGCTCTGTGCGTCTCGAAGCCTGCAAATCTGTGATCAAATTCCTCCTGTAGCTTCAAAATGACCTCAACATACTTCTCACCACTGAATGGTGTGCCTGCATCCACGAGGGCCTTGCATGCTGGGAAATGCCAAAGGTTTGTCTGCGAGAGCTGGGCTTTCCATAACACAAGTTTTGTGGAGAATGCTCTCACGTTGTCATAGGCAGCACTGACAAGTTGCCCCTTACCTTGTAACTTCTTGTTCAGTACATTAAGCTCATGTGTGATATCAACAAGGAAAGCTAAGTCCATAAGCCATTTGGGATCACTTAGCACAGGAACAGCCACCCATCCTTCTCCATGAAGGCTTTCACTTCTGCTCTCAACTCAAAAAATCTCTTCAATGCATTTCCCCTGCTGAGCCAACGTACATCGGTGAAGTAGAGCACATCCCCATATTCTGACTCCATTTCCTCTAAAAAAGCACGGAACCTTCTGTGCTTTAAGCCCCTGGATCTGATTTGGTTGATGCAGGGGGGTTGATGCAACGACAGACATCACATTGTCAAACTTCAGGCATCTGCTGCAAAGGGCCTGCTGATGGATAATGCAGTGCAGAGCTATGGCCTCCTCCACACCCTCCTCTTCCATTTTTTTTGGAACAAGTGCCACCAGTCCATTTTTCCTCCCTGTCATTGATGGGGCTCCATCAGTTGTTATTCCAACAATGCACTGCTTTCAAATAAATTTTGCAGTTGTACATGTCACAACTGAACAGATTTTGTTTTCAAGTGTAATACATAACAAAAAGTGTAACCAAAGTAAATAAATTATGATAATTTCACCAAAGTGCATAAAATGCCAGAAAAATGTGAACAGAAAATGGGACCGTTGCCTAATAACACTAAAAACTAGTGGTGTGCGATACTGCAAGATTTGGTATTGATCCGATACCAAGTAAATACAGGGCCCTGCGCATTGTAAGTTCATGGCACCCATCTGGTCCCACCTGGTTGCTTAACAAGAGATATTTACCGACGTTCCCTGTTCCCCCTCACAGCGCAGACTATGGTACATGCTGTTCAGTGACTGAGTGATCAGACCACCGTGAGAGCAAAATGTACTTAAATTTACTTATTTAAAAGAGTCAGATGAAGTGTCCTCATTTCAGATTAGTCCAATATGACAGCGATTGATTTTGTCCATATGTTGCTTTCTGTGAGCCGAGAAAACAGCACACGTCAGTGCGCTACGTCTTTTAAAAGGGGAGCGCATTTTTACATTTTAAAGGCTGCGGTCAGTCTGATCCGTCACTGCCGCTGCAGGTGATCTGTATGAATGAGATGAGTTGCAGAACGTGACCGCGCTCCGCGGATCGCCGTGAGCGCCGGCGCGTTCCCCCCTCTACTGCCGCCCCTCCGGGAGCCTGTCTCCCCCCTCCCTCTCCGGTTGTGAGTTTCTGGCCAGTGTTGGCATTATAGTAACTTGGTATTCATTCTGTGAATAAAACTGTCTGTCCCGCTCAGCAGCAACGTAAGCTAATGTCGCGAGGTCGCAACAAGCCTGGCCGATGTCCCGCCCTCAAGAGCCATATACCCCACTGTGATTGGTAGATTCATTCAGCTCCGCGCACAACACTGAAAAGTGTCATTCACATCAAACTTGCGGGCCGCGCTAACATTAATGTTTCATATTAAGACGGGGGCCACAAACTATCGTCCCGCGGGCCGCGAGTTTGAGACCCCTGCTCTAAATATATCAGTAATACACTGTGTGCAAGAAGTTACACTCAGCACTTTCAAGATAAAAATGTCCCCATTGAAACTCATTAATACTCTTATTTTTAATCTCTCTTTCAGGATAAGATGAAATATAATATATTTGGCTTCAGGAGAAACAACAGGCTTTCTGAGTTATCTTCCCATCTGGCTCTACTATGAACAACTGCAGTCAATGGAATAAATGTGCACAGATAAAAGTGTTTGGGGTTCTTGGTCGGGATGTTACAGTGTGATGAAAAGACATTTGCCCCCCTGCCAACGCTTCTTAGTTCTTCCTGGTGGATCCCGAGGTGTTCCTAGGCCAGAGAAAATATATAATCCCTCCAGCAGGTTCTGGGTCTGCCCCATGGTCTCCTCCTGGACAGACGTGATTAGAAAGCCTCCAAAGGAAGTGTCTCAGTTGGCATCCAAATGACATGTCCTATCCACCTCTTGTTGCTTCTTTTAATGTAATCAAGCAGTGACTCTAATCTGTACTCCTCACCCCATCTCTAAGTCTGAGCACATCCACTCTATAGATGAAATTCATGTCGGCCACTGGTACCCACATTCTCATTCTTCCTGTCATTACCCAGATCTCATGACCACAGGTGAGAGTTGAAACGTTGATGAAATAGCAAATTGGGAGCTTTCCTTACTGACTTAGCTCCCTCTTCACCATGGTCCAGTTCAACACCTGCATTACTGCAGACGAAACTACTTGTTCATGTTCCGCTCCATTTTCCCATCACTTGTGAACAAGATCGCAAGATGCTTTAACTCCTTCACTTTCAGAAACAACTCCCCCCAACCCTGAGGGAGCAATCCAAAGGTTTCCGGTAGAGAGCCATGGCCTTGGACTTGGAGGTGCTCACTTGCAACCCCGTCGCTTCACACTTGGTTGCAAACTGCCCCAATGCATGCTGAAGGCCACGGTCTGATAAGGTCATCAGAACCACATCATCTGCAAAAACACAGATGTAATCCTGAGGTCCACAAACCAGACACCCTCCTTAGCCTGGCTGCCCTTTGAGATCACGTCCATGAACATTACATACCGGATCAGACACGAAGGGCATCCTGGTGGAGTCCAACACACCAGAAATGTGTCCGGTACTCCATTGTCCCACAATGCCGTCCAAAGAGCCCCTCGGGGAAAACAGTTGTGTCCTTTTCCAAATCCACAAAACACATGTGGACTGGCTACTCGAGCTTCCATGACCCCCTCAGCAGCTGTGCAATGGTAAACAGCTGGTCCACTGTTCCACAACCAGGTTGGAATTCACATTTTTGATACTGAAGAGACATGTCAGACAAGACAGTCCAACAATGTCCAGAGCCTTCAGCATCTCGAGGCAGATCCTGTCCACAACTGGTGCTTTGCCACTGAGCAGTTTCTTCACCACCTCAGCAACCTCAAACACAAATATGGCCAAAGATTCCCCAGGGTATTCAGGCTGTGTTTCCTCAGCAGTGGATGTGTTAACTAGGTTGAGGAATTCCTCAAAGTGGTCTTTCAATCACCTGACAATCTCCCCAGTCTGGGTTAGCAGTTCTCACCCCAGACTGTACACAGACTGGGCCAAGCCCGGTCTCCCCTATCTGAGGTATTAAACGATACTGGATCAAAACATGGATTCTTCAGAAAGTGGTCAATAAAGAGTCTTCAAGCATTCTTCAGAGTCTGACGCGAGTAACGTTTATTCAATACAGAGGTTGTATGAACAAACGAGCAAAATCTTGACATTTTAACTGTCGAAACAAACATTGCATCAACTTTTGCAACCAATGCAAATGTCTTCTAAACACACCTCCTCCGCCCTGGAAGCCACAACCCATCATCTTAAGACCCAATCAGGGTGCCCATGAAGTAATCATACCCAAAGTTTGGACCCCCTCCTCTCATTATTTCTGCTAGGTCTGCATTATTTTCTGCTTAGCTTAGCATGCCCTGAGTTTCAACTCATGAGTGCAGATGTTGAGAGCACATGAACTTCCTGTCTCATTCCTAATATGGGCATACCTGGGCTTCCATAGCTCCGCTGGGCTTCCGCCTTCCACAAGATTATTTAGTGCATTCATAACTTTAGTTGGACTGCTGGATCTCCACATCTTATCTTTGTAAGCTTTTACATTTGCCTCACACATTCCACTTTATTCAGTTTTATCTTTTTGTTCAATTATAAACCACAGCATTACCTACGATGCTCTGGTACCAAGTGCACTTATGAGCCACCCGATGCTGGAACATGATGTTTGTTATAGGCAAGCCATGGCTAGCACAGCAGATCAATAACAAAACACCACTTGGCTGCAAAAATGGAGAGTGTCCAACTCCTTCAGGAATTTGGTTCCAGATCCCTTGCTATATGTGGAAGTGACTCCAACTGTATCTATTTGGAAATACTCCACCTCCTCAAGTTTCTTTTCTCACCAGTGAGGTGACGTTCCACATTCTCACAACCAGTCTATGAAAGCAGGGGCACCTACTTCTTCCTAATGCCTGGTGTACATAGCACCCAACTCTGAGTTTTGGCTCTGCCGATGAGGAACCCACGAGACAGTGTCCCTGTGCTACTTCTTTGTCTGTGCCCAAATGTGCCCCACGGGGCCCCAAGGCTCGTCCACCAGATGCTGTCTGGTGAGTTACCCTCTAAGGCCTGGCTCCAGGAGGGAAGCCCAGTTTCCCTGATCCAGGTGTGGTGGCAGCTTCCAATGGAATAAATGTATGCAGATAAAAGCGTTTGGGGTACTTGGTAGGGATGTTACAGTGTGGTGTGTAAGCCTGTATAAAATGCTTTTATAGGTGTTTTGTTGTTGATGTGGTCTGGAGAAAAATGTGAGCCGGTCTTTGAAATTCTTTATCTAAGCTAATGTCTCATTGTATTTCTGTAATTAGCTAAATTAATTAAAGGCAATGCTGTGACAACCACCAACTCTCAGCTTGTATTGACATGTGGCCACATACACCTGCATGTGGGTAGAGAAGTTTAAAGACCTGCTGTAACTCATGTCCAGAAATCTACTACATTCATCTGATGTCACTTGTTAAATTCTATTGAACGTGTAGGAATGTGTGGGTGTTCATGTTCATGCATGTCTGTGTAAGCAGAGGGTGGAATTTGCATTCTGCATCATTTCTATACTTGGAAATGGACACAAACACCAACATGCACACACACAACCAGGTGTCTGAACAAACACAAACACAGACACAGCACACTCAGTCATCCCTGCCAACACCTTAATCCATTTTGTTTGCATACATTTTTTCCTTTGGCCTCCAGTCCTCTGTAGTACAGCAGTTAATGAACAACGCCTGTTTTTTCTCCTTTGACCAAAATGAGAAAATGGCACAATCTGGTGGAAAACAGTGAAAATGATATAGCCAAATCTCCACAATGACACCAATAACACAGAATGCATGATTTCATGATTTCATAGCATATTTACTGCATATATTGTAGGTCTGAAGAGAAAAGGAAATGAAAGGGTTAAAAAGGACACAAAATGTGTAAAAAGGAGAGGAGGAAAGACAGATTGGTGCAACTACAGTAAGTAATAGTTCATCAACTTATGTACCTGGATGTGAATCATTGGCTCATTATTTTTCTCAACTGCCATTCATACTGAAAGTTTTTGAGGTTTTTTGGGTTTTTTTGCCTGAATAATTTATTTTAAAAACACAGGTCTTGAAGAAAATATTTTTTTCCTTTTCAGTTTTTCCTGTTGCATAATCATTGCTAAACATGAAATTACATTCAGCTTAATCTTAGAGATGGAAAACTCATCTATATGTTACAATGACAGTTACACAAGAAGCAACAAAATCCAGCTGAAGCAAATCACAAACATTCAGGCAACAGGTGACGTTTATAACACCTGCTGTAACACAGGTAATGGGGATGTAAACATGTCAAACTTTTGTGTTTGAGAAAGAAGTAAGAAGAGATAAAAACAAAACTTCCGACTGAAACTTGATTTTAACAATGTCTGAAATGATGAAGTTGGTTTGCAGTGAGCTCGAAAAGTGGATTTAATTGAGAATAAACACCAAAACCATTTTTCAGAGAAAAAGGTGCATTTAAAAATACTAACAGTCAATCAATAAGTTATTAAAGAACACCAACCTTGTCTGCAGTGTTTCTGATTCTCCTTAATATCTCGTCTCAAACTCCAAATGTGCAGTGATGCTTCTGCCTCTCTGTTGAAGATGTTCATGTGTCACAGCAGCAGGACTGTGTGAACTTTTTACATGATGCAAAACAAATTAAAGTTTCTGCGTGACTCTCTTACTGTAAACTAAACCATGCAAATCCATCCATCCATCATCTTCCCACACTTCACCCTTCAGAGGACCACAGAGGGGTTAAAGTCTATCCCAGCTGACACTGGACAGAAGGCAGGTTCACCCCAGCAGTTTCCAACCACTATGGAGACTTTACACAGCAAAAATCTTTACTTTTTCATCCAACCATGAAGCAAAATATCACTGCAACTTTTCGTACTTAGATTAGAGCGATTCAGCAACAAACTGTGGTTCAGGACCAGAGTGTTTATTTAACTAAGCACTGAGCAGGATTGACATATTTTCATCCTAATGGTTATTATTCATGTCATGAGTCCACTAGACTTGACAGGATTCAAATAATATGTAAAGAAAGACAAATGCTTTGTCAAATGGACGTGACTGTATTCTGTGGAGAGCACGCACAGTGTAGTTTGATAGCCACCGATTTATGTCCTTCATCATTAGTAAACTTTGACACCTCATCACTCAAGAATGACATGGAAAACGATTCATCAAAAGAGCATTTTCCGCAGAGACAACCACACTGCCATTTTCAAAGACTTTTTCATCTCAACCGATTGTACAACCATACGTTGAACTACCACTTGTACTTTCATCCATGGATTTTTTTAAACCCTCGGTCTCGGTGGCTGCAGGCAAAGTCGAGCATTCCAGACATCCCAGTTCCTCCTGGGGGATCCTAAGGTGATCCCAGGCCAGATGGGATATGCAATTCCTCTGAACCTATCATCGATCCTCCTCCTAGTTGGAGAAATCTAGTAAACCATGAGGTTCTCAAAATAGATATCTTTTGTACCACAGCTGTGCATTAAGATCCTGTGCATTGTCACAAGATCAGAAACAAGGGGCAACACATTTCCACTGGATGTTCATCGAATGAAAGATAGTTGCCCGTTGATTGAGATGAGAGAGATGAGATGAGATTAACTTTATTATCCCCAAGGGGAAATTAAGACGTTCCAGCAGCACAGTGCAATAGTGTAAATAGCAATAAAGCATAAAAACATAAAAACTGAGCTAAAATCAACAAGGACACAAGAAACACAGCAGACCTCACACAGAAGACCACGGCCAAAACAAGGACAACACTGCACTTCGGGAGAGAGTTCTCAAGAATTGTACAGTTTTATGGCGGTGGGTAAAAAGGAAAGTCTGTAGCGCTCCGTTTTAATGTTCAGAAGGGTGAGCCTCTGGCTGAAGGTGCTCACTCTATCCCGCAGGTCATCATAGAGTGGATGAGAGGAGTTGGCTAGAATAGAGTCAATCTTGACCCTTATCCTCCTATTCACGACCGACTGCAGCTCTTCCATTTTTAAGCCCACCACCGAGCTGGCCTTATCGATGGTCTTACTGAGCCTGCTGCGCTCCCTGGCTTTAATGCCCCCACCCCAGCAAACCACTGCGTAGAACAGGATGCTGGCTACCACAGACTGATAAAACATCTGTAACAGCTTAGTGCAGATATTAAATGATCTAAGTCTCCGCAGAAGGTACAGTCTACTTTGAGCCCGCTTATGGACTGCCGCCGTGTTGTCTTTCCAGTCCAGGTCCTTGTTTAAGTGGACACCCAGAAATTTGTAGCTGTCCACCATCTCCACTGCTTCCCCACGGATGGCGATGGGTACTGGGGTCCTCTTTCTGCCCCGCCTGGGATCAATCACAAGTTCTTTGGACTTTTTTGGGTTCAGGAGCAGATAGTTGTGCTCAGCGCAGCCGACGAATCTCTCCACTGCGCCACTGTATTCCTCATCCCTGTCCCCGGTGATGCACCCCACAATGGAGGAGTCATCCGAGAACTTCTGGAGATGACATTATCCAGATCTGAGGCACAGAAAAGATTTTGCTTTTATTTGTTTCCTCAGTGAAAAAAAACAACCACAATCATGTTCAATATGGACAAATGAGTGATTTGCAGCATCTGTGGAGTCATTGGACATCTTGATTTGTGAAAGTTTCTTCCACTGTCGAAATATCTCTTGTTCAGATCTATCCGTTTGACCCAGTGCCTTCTCGTGAATAAAAGGCATCTGACATGCAGAGTTTTTTTTCACGGTGCCATTTTGTGGAAGAAACAGGAACAAAATAATTTCTTAATCAAAGCTACAAGCAGTGTTAATCAGCTACATGCACATGCATACACGCGTTGCAGTTAAGGATTTGATGTACATCTTCAAGCCTGAACTCTTATCAGTTGGTGTATAAAGAAGCTGTATCCTACTCACTCCAGATTTGGAGGACATTTTATGTTCCATCCATCAAATGTCAAATAATCCATGTACAAAAGACTAAAGCATGCAGTTGTTGTGTAAATGGACTTGTCCCGAGACCAAATCTAAAAAAAAAAAAGAAACTAGTAGAAAAGAACATTTGAAAACATTTTAAAAACACCAAATAAGTCTGGAGTTCCTCCTAAAATGTCATTTTTCTCTTGTCCCACCACTCTGATGACCAGATTGAATGTAAAATAAAACAATTAAAATCAAATTACATAATTTTTTATATCATTTTCACTGATGTCTCGTAACTGTGGGACCATTTTTAAAATTTCAACGTAATATTTTAAATACTAATTATTATGCATGGAACATGTGTCCACAACATGTTAGCACGACCTTTTTAGCTGGTAGAAGAAGAAAACAGTGAATCACATTATACACTAGAATTAACATCATCAAACTGTTTCCTAAAGAATGGGTAGAGCAAAGCTTTGTCCTCTCTTCTATTTTTCATCTTTTCATCACATTGTCAGTCTTGATTGAATGTCTCACTCTACCTCATATTATCAGGATCAGACCAGGAGTGAACTAACCCTGACATCAACGCCGAGAAAATGAAGCCCGGATTTTGCTACTTCCCGGTCGCCGTTTTGGATTTTTTGGAGCCAGTGACGTAAAAAGCTAGCCTAGCCACGCTAGACAACCCACGGCAATGAATTTAATTCTCTGCCAGGGTGGGTCTAGTTACCCTCCATAAGGCTCGAGGTTGGATTCTCCTAAAACTGGCCGGACCAATCACCATGAAGTGTAGAGTCAGAAGGCGGGCGTAACTAAGTGACGACAGAGGCGCTACGATTCTGACAGAAACAACCGGAAACAACTAGCCTAGCCGCGCTAGACAACAGACGGCCAGGGTGGACAACAAAAACGACAACAGTCGTTGAGCTTCATTAGCACCGACTCTGAATAATCTTTCTGTTAACATGTCTGTAATATACTTGAGCTTCACCCACTGACTGTATAAATAAGGCTTCACCGAACTACCGCATCCTCTGATTTCCGACGCTCTAGGAGCCTATTCATTGCGCTGATTGGTTGTATACCTACCCAATTGCTGCAGAGTGATTTGATAGACAACCTTTTAGCCCGCCTCCCTCCCTGTCGAGCGTGCCTAGACCCTTGTGTCTTCAGAGCATGGGTCTAGCGCGGCTAGGCTAGGAAAAAGTGTCATCAAACAGGCTGGACCGGAGAGCAGCTAGGGGCAGGATTGGCTGAGGACTCTCTTATCCCGCCCACATTTTACCGCAGAGGCTTCTGTTGCTGTCTATCAAGTATAGCCATGCCCCCTGGCTCCGCCAACTTTAACGATTTATTTAAAATTCAGCATTGATTTATTTTAAGATCGGCCACCTGATCTCTCATTTTGACCATGAAAACTAACGGGGAAAAAATCCTGAGCTGTAGAAAATCAGTCTATCAAATTTTATTTTTTCCAAAAATGAATTGGGGTCTATGGAGAAAAAGCTTTTTGGAGCCAACCCTAGCAGCCGGCGTGATATCGCAAGTTTTTGACACTTCCGGGTGGGCTTCAATTCTGGAGCCAGATGCTACGTCCACTATATATACAGTCTATGGATCAGACTCATTCTTTGGACTGTTTTCCATCAGTCAGTTTGTCCTCTTGGTCAGCAGTAACAGCTAGCTAAATATCTATCTTCTACTGCTGAGAAAAAGCTAATATTAGCATGGATTAGCATCCCTGTTACTGTGATTAGAGTAGGGTTAGCAAACGGCACAGAAAACATGGAATAAAATGTTACCATTGATGTGTAAGCTGAGCCAATCCAGCCTTAGATAGGTTTTATTTTAACTATTACTGATGAATATGGAGCAGAAAACTGTCAAAAAGGTTTATTTTTCAAAAATGTTGAAGCGCAAATGTCCTCCAATTCTGGATTGACCCATTTACAGTTTGCAATAAAACTCAACTATAATTGCATCACCTTACATAATTGCACTACTTTGAAGCTGAAAAGTTTAATTTATTACATTAAGATTTTGTTCTTTGTTCAAAAACCACAGTTGAAGAGTTTTTCAAGTTTAGTTTTCTTGATTTTTGCTTGGAAACAAGAAAAAAATACACAAGCAGTAATTTTAGCTGTTATTGAAAGTTTAAAAGGGAAAAAAAAGCCTTTTCACTGTGAGACCTGAAACCTGCTTTTGGTTTTGAAACAAAGAACAGAAACATGTTTCTTTAATCTTTTTTAAATGAAAGCTGAATTAAGAAGTAATCGGTAATACACAGACTGGTTGATCTGTTTCCTTTGTGACTATTTTTTCTCTTTTTTTTCTTCAAAAATTTATCCTTGGAGATTAACATAATCAAGTTACATCTATTCAACCACAAGGCTTCTGATTTGAGCTTTACAAAAGAAGAATGTTTCATCAGTGTAGACATGTTCATGCATTGCTAGTTCTAAATATGATATCACAGAATTTAAGTGGAAAAATGAACAGAATAGAATTCACAATTAACGCTGTAACATGCCATCCTGCGTATTGTGGCGGAACCTCTCAACATTTTTCTTGATATTTGAGCTCCAAGAATGAGGGCGACTCTTTAAATATGTCACATGGCAAATTTAATGTGCAGGATTTTCACAAAACCAAACCACAACAGCTGGCTGCCATTTAGGAATCAATGCTTTATTTCAGTGTTGAGTGTGTGTGAACATTAAGAGATAGCCCATAACAGTGAACAGACATGACAGATAGTAATTACAGAGAGCGAAAGAGCAGGCAAGTGACCGATAAGAACTGAGCTGTGTTCCAAAACACCACATATCCATTTGAGGAAAAAAATGTAACCAGTATATAATGTAGATCTATTTCATGGTGAAAACTCACACACACACGCACTCACAGAAGCCCAAAGATATTTTTCAGCGGAATCAAAGTTCTCTCAAATGGATGTGTAGCCTCCAATCTAATCTATTTATGCTTGAAATGGTTATTATCTATCTATTACTTGCTGTATGTCTACGCAAAGTTTCAAATCAAGATTACTGAGAAGGCAGTTCCATCATAACAACTTTGAAACAACATTCATATGTATTACTGACATTAAGGCTGAACATCCAGCAAACAAAGCCTGGATTACTTTAAAAACCGTGGCCAGATTTTGTTGAAACAATCAATGAGCGCAGACAAATCCAAAAATCTCCTCCAGGATTGTTGGGCGCTTGAACAAAGTCAGAAAAAGTACTTTTAAAAGACTCTTGAACAGACTGACAATCAGCACAAATGGGGAATTCTTTCCATTTTAGCCGATTATTTTCATTGAACATGCACTTTTGTCCGTTTTTTTATTTTCGTCTAAAAACTATAATGTCTTAGCTATCTGTAAAAGTGATGAGCATTCAGCATCTAAACCAATGGCAAAAATGAGCTATTAAGTTAGCCTGTAACCACATTCAAAACTGGCAGTATTAGCATTCAAAAGCAAATTGTTTTAATCAATTTGATCATTGTGCTGTACTACAGGTTACTAGTTAGCTTTTTGACCATTGGTTTTGATCGGAAATGCAATGCTAACAACCTATTCCGGCTAACTGGCAAGCTTGAATATTTTTTTGCCCCACAGCATGACAGTTTCAACTTGACAAAAATGACAACAACAAAAATAAATAAAGAACAGGAATAAAATGTAGCAAAACACACATAACAGCCACCACAGTCACATTCAGATAAAATGTACAAAAAGAAGAAATGTAATGGGCACTTAAGAATCTCAATGCACATGGTGGAACACAATCTAATGGCAAGATTAAAATGACTAATCAAAACAATAAATAATAAATAGAAGTAATAAATAACTTAGAAAATCTTCAACCCGGCTGTGAACATGGTGATTATTGTTTCTCTTAATTCCTTCTTCAAAAAAGACTGAATGTTGTGTGAATAACTGACAGGACGCCACTTCTGCAACCACAAGCATCTGGTGTTTCTCACATATTAACACTGTCCAACTCAACGATCATGTAAATAACGTAAATGTGGTTCTTGCCTCGTCAATAGCTCATGTAAATGCTCTGTGTTGTTATTATATCACACGGCACTTTTCTAAAAGTTATGAGTAAATGCTTTGGAATTTCACAGGTGTTTGATGTCCTTAAGCATACTTTACTGATGTTACTGTCATGGTTGCTTGACTCGTTTCCACATAGCTTTAGGGGGATATATAGTTTACGCAGTGAAGGACTCTGGGGAATTAAACCAATGCAGACGAACAGTGGAACATCTGTTAGTGCTGCTTCTGAATGCTAACGCAACAGGAGTCAATTTCACTCGACTGCACTCCACTACAGTCACGTTTCCATCTTGTTTATTGTGTTTTTGAATGGTCCCATTAGAAAATTAATGGCTTGGGATGGTTTTTAGCATCTTTTCTGAAGAAGTCTCACCTTTCCTTATCTTCATCTTCAGACAGCGCCAGTTTGTTTTTAACAACCTAATGTAGCCTCCAGTAAACAGGTTGATGTGTGTCTGCAAAGCCACCTTTTGTTTGGTGCCCATAATTCTGTATAATATACAGACTATGCCCTCTAGTGTTCAGTGTTATGAAATGCATCATTTCAAAGATGGACGGAAGGCAATAGGTTTTACCCCATCTAGTATTATGGAACATGAGCGTGGAACATCAGTATTTCCCGCTGTAAAATGGCCATTTTAGTACCAGGGTAAATATGGATTGACTCACTTCTGGAGCCAGTCTCATTTGGTCCAGTGGTCATTCAAGGAAATGCAGGGGTTGGCACTTAGTTTTCAGCCTTGGAGGTTGCAGTGTGGTTAGAACATATAATCATGAATCGTGCATTAAAGTAGCTCAAATTTACTATAGCACTCTTTCCAAAATCCATTTCAGAAGTCCACATTGTTCTAGATGGTCAAGGCAAACTTCAAACTGAAAAAAACAGTGAAGTAGCTCCACAGAGTTCTGGTTGACTAGCTATGTGGAAACGAGGTGTTAATCGTCTTTTGGTGCGGGTGAACAGTTTGCAAAATGGGAGCTTACAGTTGAAATCTGGTATGTCAGATGTCAACAATTACATAATAACAGAGGCATGCTTCTAAAACATTGAGGTATTCTCTTTTTTTGGGCAGAACGTGAAATTGTACAAGCAGGCGACAGCACTTCACGCAACTCTTACAGCATTCTCGAAATCCTTGGTTTCGGCAAGGATTGAATCAAACAGTCTGCAATTCCCTCCCCCACTCTTTTCTCTTTTGCTACGGAGATGTTGAGCAGAAACGAGTGTGAAAATGTTGCTGATTCCAAATATGTTGATTACTTTGAGCATTTTACATATTATTAAACGTCTTCTCACAAATATATAGGATAGATTTATAGACTTGTTCTCATTGCAACGGATTTTTCAGGAAAAATATATGAGCACTCAAACCAAGCAGAGAGAGACAATGATGCCCATCAAAGCTACCGAGTCAATCAAGCCAATCAATCGATCAATCAGTCACTCAGACAATCAGAATTAGAGTCAAGCAATCGTTTCTAATTTGTAAAGAACACTAGCATATGGGAAACAAAATAAACATTCCATATTCAAACAATCCTAAGTTACAAACAATGCACAACAGGCTAAAAGTGGCCCATGTCTTAGTCTACCGTTCAGTTGTTTATAATCTGCCAAAATTCACTGGAAATTTGACTGGGAGAAGTTGCCCCCCCCCGCCGCCCCTCCATTTTTTAGCAATATTTACAAATTAATGCGTCCCTTGCTGGGAGTTTCCCAACATGACTGCGTGGCTCTACTGCTGCACGAGTTTAAAGTTGAGTGCAGATTTAGTAGCAAATTCTAGCTTCCAAAGTTACGGGTTAAACTGCAGGGACGTTTGTTATAATGTAAAGGATCAAATAATGTCACAGACATAGACCTCTTTTAGCTCATTGGCTATTATTTTGTGGATTAAATACAATATGAGAAGGCAGAACATTAGAAAACTTTCAACCTCCAATCCATTCTCTTCACTTCATATCCTATATGTATGCTTTCATGCCTTTGATACTTCTTTGATACCTTTATCCAGCATTCACTACATTGTAGATTACGGAGGCGGTGGTTTCACAGCTCTTCTCGGAACCTTATTTTGTTTTCCCTTTGTTTTCTTAAAGCCTTTTTCATTCAATCCTCCATTGTTCCACTCATGTCAAATTGGAAGAAGAGTGGCCTCTTGATTTGGCATTGTTAATTTGTTGCTGCACTTCACATTTCGCTTGTGTCGCCCATTCTGGTGTACTTCTTTGTCAGGAATATCGTATTTTTCCATTCCATCTTATTTTCTATGAGCTTCATCCCTTCTTCAGACATCTCAAAACCATCATGGATGACAAAGTTAGATATTCCCATTGCAGTTGTGACAATGTATTGATGGCAGTTTAGCTAATCCGTCTCCTTTGCTTTTTCCTGTCTTCTGTCCATGCTTCCATCCAGAGTTACAGGCAGCAATAGAGGTTCATGCAGTAATTCCTACAATTTGACATTGCACACCGTATCTCCAACAACATCCAACAACTGCTCCCCCTGTCCACCTCTCTCCTGCCTCCTCTTCACATCTCCGTCTAAGCCTCCATCATTGTAGGTATCGGTAGACTTTGAAGCAGTGGTTGCCAGAGTCGGCAACCACCACATGTCCATCTGAGGTCAGAGCCAGACCTTGAGGCCCGTACAGAGGGTCTGCTGATGTGTTGATGTAGGATAGGAAGGAGCCGCTGCCATCAAAAACCTGGAATTATTGAAGAGAAAACGTAGTCATTTTCCAAAAGGAAGCTCATTGTCATTACATGTCGACAAACCCTGCACGCCAGCGTCATACCTGTATCCTGCTGTTGCCCCAGTCAGCTACAATGATGTTCCCATTGATGTCCACAGCTACACCGGTGGGAGCATTGAACTGGCCATTTCCTTCACCGTTTGATCCAAACTTCAACACCAGCTCTCCCTCGGGGGTGAAAACCTGACCAGAGACACAAAGAGGAAGACATCAGATTCTATATTCAGCTAATCCTAGAGCTAAACATTTATTGTTTACTTGTTTGCAAATGTGAAATCAAACAAAGAAGAACATATACTGTTTAGTACCTTGACAGAGTGGTTATGGAAGTCTGTCACAATGATCTCATTGTTCTTGTTCACTGCTGCAAAATGTGGACCTTCAGGACAGGAACACAAGAACAATAAAAAAAACAGAATGTGCTTTCAGTTAAGGCATTTCAACAAGCAAATTGTTTACATTGGTTACATTACAACTGCTGCTTTCACAATTTTCGCTTCAGTCACTTTTATGTGCTTAGACAGATCTTAAAATTAGGATTGTGGAATTTTATAGTCATCTGCAGTAGCACAATCCTGAGCCTGATTCTTTGTTTGCATCTGTTCCCACACAGAAAAGTCAAAAATAAGCTGTAAAATGCCCTTAAGATGTTTCACTAGGATGCAGGATCGCTGTCTCACAGTTTAATGAAACACTTGTTTACTGGACTGAAGTCAGTAATTCCCTTGCAAGTCTCTATGACGGTACTCCTTTAATAGCTAAACTCCCACGATGCTCTTTGTTTGCCAACATGTAAGTGCTCACCTCTGTTCCTCTGGTCCTACAAGATTAAACCATAAGACTAGCTAATCTGCAATATTTGAAGGGTGCATTATCTTGGAAAATCCAGATGGGATTGAGCGCAAAAGAAAAACCTTACTTGGGACATTTCTAGCTTAGACTAAAATTGTTTTCAGAGGTATTACTTTATCTGCTTTGATTACACCTTAAAAGAAACTTAAATTGCTTTCAGTGAATGCACTTCAACTTTCAGACATAGCACTTCATTTGACAACCGTTTTGACGATTTACAACCCCTTTGACTGCAAGTTTCGCTGCTTTCAGAGATCAAAGCTTGGTTTCTCTGAGAAAGTACACCGCAACTCACACATAAATGCTAGTTTCACAACTTACAAGTTGTTTGACACTTAAAGCAGTTCTCAGTGTTTACATGGCACTTCAACCACCTTCAGAACACTTTAAGATAAATATTTTCATTGTTGTCATGGTATCTCAGCTGCTCTCAGTGCTCACACTTTAGCAGATATTCAGTCCCTATTGGTGGTTTTTACCTTGGTAGACAATGTTTCTTTTTGACTGACCCATTTTTAGTGTATATATTCAACCAGAATTCCAGTTTTACTCATATACCATAGTATTAGTAAGTGATGTTATTCATATATGTGATTTATATCATTTGGAATATGATAATTTAGTCTACAAAACATTCAAGATTGGCTTATTTTCATATCTTTCCTGGCAACGGTTTATGTTTTTGAAACAACGTTACCTGCAAACTGCTTGTCACCATTGCCCCGGCTACCAAACTTGGTGATGAGCTTGCCAGTCAGTTGGAAGATGAAGACAGTGCACGCCTTGTTGTCCACCACAATCACGTGACCATTTTCATCCACGGACACACCCTTAGGTCCCATAAGTCTACCGGAGCCGAGCTTTGCCTGGTGGATCACAAGTACAAACATGAAGACAATGGATAATTCAACAAGGCACAAGATGCAAGAGAGTGAAAGGTTAGTTTTTATGCAACTTAGGGTCACCTTTTAAGTGTTTTTGCCCATGCCACAACAGCAGACCCACCTTGAACTTGCCCTCGCAGGAAAAGATGCTGACCCATTTGTTGTCGTAGTCGGCAATGATTATGTCACCACTGGGGTGCACGGCTACACCGGTGGGGCGCTGCAGTTGGCCCGGCGACCGTCCCCGCACTCCAAAACGACTCTTGAATTCTCCCTCGTTGGAGAAAATCTGGAGATATAGTGCAACCTTTAGATTGTCACTTAGACGCTGGGTTTTGCCGTTAAAGACAACATGACCAGAAATAAAAAACAAATGCTACCTGGACACACTGATTGTTGCTGTCGGCAATCAGTATCCTGCCAGTGGAAGAGGCAGCCACTCCTTGGAGGTTGGTGAACTCTCCTTTATTCCTGCCTTTTGTTCCTGAAGAGCACAAAAAACAGTCTCAAGCATCTATTAGACATGGTAAATCTTGGGATTCAGAAATTTCATATATAGGTGAAGCTTGATCTGTTGCAGTTCCTTGAAATTGCAATTGGACCCTGGTAGGTAATTTTTAAGGTTTTACCTTTCTGAATTTGCTTTAAAAATTATATGAGGACTTTAATCCTTCAAATCCTGTGCCTTTTGTTTTTATTCATACAATTATGATCCTATTTTGACAATATATTGAACTAGTACAAATTAGAAATACCTTGTCTGTATGTGTGACATTGTACATTACACAAGGACAGTTTCTACTTTAAGCACAGACAAAATGAGACAATCTGAGGTCCTATCATCCTGGAGTGCTTTTGGTTTTGCCTTGAGCCTCATTAATTGAACCAACACTTACATTTTGATGTAGCCATTCTTCAACAAAAAAAGACGTCACCAGGCTAAACCAGGTTCTGTTTTGTTGCCCAAATTTAGGGGTTTAAGCAGTGAACCAAGTAAAAATATCTGTAATTTCAATAACTGTAGTGCAGCAAATGCCGAAGTCCCCTTGTTTCTCTGCACTATTTCTTTCTTCCAGATGTGTTTCTCACCAATCCGGAAGATGAGGTCATCCTCGATGGGGTTCTGAGTTTTGCGTCGCGGGGTGCCCAGGGCACTGCTGGCCCTCTTGGAGCCCTTCTTCTTTTGGCCAGGGGACTTCCCTCGTCTCTTTGCCCCCTCAGAGGAGCCTGTGGATGGGGTGGCATTGGCTGCTGAGTTGGTTGCTGTCGTGGTGGATGGAGATACCTGGAGAGGTGGCAATGGAGGGAGAAGGCGCTGCTTACAGGTATGAATTCAACTGCTTAATCCTCATTTGGGTCGTGGGGGGATGGCGCCTATCCCAGCTGGCTTAAGGCAAAGACGGGACACCCTGGACAGGTCACTTGTTTATCTCAGGGCTACATATTGTGGCAAATAATCACACTCACATTCCCACCTATTGACAATTTAGAGTTACCAATTAACCTGAGCAGGTTTTTGGACTGTGGGAGGAAGCCAGAGTACTTGGAGAAAACCCATGCATGCACAGGGAGAACATACAAACTCCATGCAGAAAGATCTCAGGACAGGATGTGAAATGGGGACATTCAGCTCTAGTACCCTCATAGATGCGTGAAGAGTCCCTTTTGCCCTATGCTTAGTATTTATATGTTCCTCACAGGACAAATTCCATGTCTGTAAAAAGTTTTCACTCAATGTGCAACCCCCATAGTTTTCACCTCTTTCCCTTCTTTATCACAAATGAAAAGATAGCTCTACCTACCTCTACTTCTGCCTCTGAGACCCTGGTGATGGTCAGTTTGAAAGGACTTCCCTTGATGTGCTGGTCGTACAGTCGAAGTGCCAGGGAGAAGTCGCCCTCCTTCGGCACGATGTACACAAACTCATATGTCCCGTTCTTGTGGTCCACGATCTCACCATCTACGATGCTGCCATCTGGGGTGAACACCTGCATGAACACACGAGTGATGTTTTGTAAATTTCTTTTACTCTTGTTTCCACAAAGCTGTGATAGATTGTGGGTGTAAAAACTAACCTCAGCCGATAGGATTGCGTTACCACTCTTGCACGCTCCCCCAGACTTGTCCCTTGTTACGATAGTAACCGAGGCAGGATGTCCGACTACACACTGCTCCAGGCCGGCGCCCATGGCTTCACTTTGGCTCGCCACCGCACTAAGGAAGACAAGACAAGACAAGACAAGATAAACTTTATTGATCCCACAGTGGGGACAGTTCACCACTACAGCAGCTCAAAAGATGTGCGGTAAAAGAATGTTATAGACAGTACCACAATTGCAGAGAAACATTATATACATGTGATGACATTTTCAAGAACACTATATACAAAAGGATGGACAAGGAAATCTGTACCCCATGTAGATATTCCATTAAAAATCAACTGTTTTCAGTTAAAAGAGTCATCTACCACATTCATTCAATGTCATCTTTATAGAAAAAAATGCTTTTAGTTTTAAAAAAAAGGATATTTCTAAGTGACCCCAAACTTTTGAATGGCAGTGTAAGTCAGTGGAATGTGTAAGTAAGAAAAAAAAGTGCAGCAGTGAAAGAGGTAGACCAGTGAAGTTATAATGTGTCATTGTAGTCTGACTGATGTAGGGATGAAGGACTTGTGGAAACACTCGTTCTTACACTTAGGGTGTAATAGTCTGTCACTGAAGGCGCTGCTTAAGGAGTTTATGGTCTGATGCAGAAGGTAGAAGGTGCTTCCTGTGATGGACAGTTTGGCCAGAGCCCTCCTCTCAGACTGAGCTGGTTCTTTGAATCAATCTGTTGAGTCTGTTCTCGTCCAGCACACCTATGTGGTCAGATAGGAGACCACCGATGCCACCACAGTGTCATAAAAGGTCTTCAGCATTGGCCTGCATACACCTAAAGATGTGAGCCTCCTCATCAGGTATAAATGACACTGACCCTTTTTATAAAAAGAGTCGTTGTCTGTCCAGTCAAGCTTGTTATTTAGGTGAACGCCCAGGTACTTCATGCTATCCATGTCAAGTCCCGGGATGTTCAGTGGAGGAGTGTTTCAGGGTTTCCTGAAGGAAGGGTGAGATGGTGTTAAGTGATAATGATAAGCGTGGTCTCACCTGGTGGTGACGATGGTCCCCAGGTTGTGTATGGACTTCCTCAGCCCGTCCGTCTCCATCACCAGATCCAGCTGGTCGTTCTCCTCCGGCTGGCATGGCAGGCCCAGGCCCACCAGCTCCCCCAGCTTCTCCCGCAGCTCCTGCTCCACCTGCAGGCTCGCCACGCAGGCCTCCCCAGCCAGGGCCTCCTCCGTCTGGGTACAGGTGGCCATGATTTCCCCCTCTCCCCGGACAAGGCTGTCTACCTGCGCCTGAAGGACCTGGAGACACAAAGAGCTGATCTTTATGGGGTTTTGTTGTTTTGTTAGATGTATTTTATTGAGTGAAGTTTCCCTGTAGTGTAAAACTTGTGTGCAGATGCCTTCTGTTTGAGTCCGTATGTGACTTCTAGCTCCATCAGCAGGACACTCTTCCGGACATCCAGCTGCTTGTGCAGGTCCTCGAAGCTCGACTGGATGTCCTCCTCAATGGAAGCTCTCTGATTGGTCAGCTGCTGAAGGATCTCCTTGACGAAGGACAGGGCATCTGAAATCTGAGGGAGTCTAGAACCGGAGTCAAAATCAAATGTCAGGTAAACAAAAGATGAGGCTTCATCTGCGCTTTAACACTTTAATTATTCATGTGTGCAACAAGCATGAATATACAGTTTACGCTTTGTTTTTATTGTATATATGAAATGTCAATGTTTCTGTCTAACTTTCACATCTTGATTCATTCTTGTCCTGCATTTCTTTGGCTGTGCACTAGATGTCAGCATCTCCCTACTATTCCACTAACTGTACCTGCACTTTAGATAGACAGGTGTATAGAATATGTGTGTGTGTATATATGAATATGGATAGATAGACAGATATTTATTTAAGTATTTTAATTTTAAACTATTATATTTTTGTCTTGCGCTGTGATTTGGAGGTAAATGACATACTTTTCTCTGTTACATTTGAACTACATTGATTTACATAGAAAACCTGTTATAATATCGGAAAAAAATTGCAGTTTTCCAAATGAAACTCTCCAGTGGCATGTGGTTTTGTCAGAATTAGCCTCACTCGTAGTAACTGCAGTTACAGGAACAACAATAATTCAGAAAGATCTGGTAACTTTTTCCTTTCTTGTCCTTATGTATTTAAAAAGGCCCTTTTTGCTATTTCAGAACTCTTACATTTGTGTGGAAAAAAACTCAGAAAGTCACCAAAATACTAGTAAGCTGTTTGAGGAGCAGGGTTTTTATTCCTTTTATGGATTTGTTTTGAGCTACAGATTATTGATTTTAAATGTGAATTCTGTACTCCGGACTCTTTTGGGATATTTCCGGGCTTAAAATCCTATTGTTTAACAACCGCTGAGAGAAATTTCTGCAAACACTGAACAATGTTAGTGAATGTAAAGAAAATATCTGAGAAATTAGCATCTTGGTGATTCTGGATTTTTTTTTTTTCTTATTTTTGCAAACTTTTTTGCTTTCTTTTTCTGCCTCTGTCTAGCTCATTTGCTGTTGAGGCTGCGTTGGTGATTTATAAATGGAACTTTAGAGCATTTTGGGTGCAAATTCAGAATTCAAGTGTTGTTACGCTGCACAGAGACCAATTCACCAAAAAATTCAATTCTCTTCAAAAGAGCATCATCTTAAAAAATGATTAATGCCACTAAATTTGAGTAAAGCACAGACTTTGCTTAACCTGAGCCAATGCAGAGCAGTGAGAGTGCAGTTTCTAAATCGAGAGGTTACACTAGTCCATCAAAAAGGGCTTCAGCTCACTTTAAATCTTATGGCACCACTATTTAAAATCATAAATATCCTTGAAGGATTAAGCTTAAGTGAGCTTAAGTGAGTATAGAACCTTCACCAAACAAGTGAAAGATTGGTTTATGGAGAACCAGAGATGTGAACATTAAGAGTGTGTGATGTGTAGAAGTGAATGTTACCTTGTACGTGATGAGTGAGTTTATTAAGTTTATGAGATTATAAAGGCATTTGCTTGGGATGATGAATGGCTGACATGTTACGGAAGTTTTTGAAGAATAATGAGTTTTAATTCTGCAACTCTATGAATGGGACTATTTGACAATAGTCAAAGGTATTTTATGTGTATTTGCACCTTGGCCCCCGTCCCTTTCCCAAAGGACTACAGATGGAAAAAGGTCTGGTACAAACATCTTTGCTCTTGAGCTTAATGTCACTGTACACTGTCCTGATAAATAAATAAATGAAATGATTCATTATACCACACATTATCCCCCTAAAACATTTCAAAACCCCACCAATCTTTTAGCTGAAGACAAATTTCACATCCAATCACAAAACATCTGCTGTCGAAGAGTTTTGTGCATATTTCAGCACCCACACTTTCCTGGAGAATAACCTTTCTTCGCAAATTTGATATTTTTAGCAACTACTGACACACCAAAGCAGTTTAGAAGACTAAAAGTAACTTAGTTGTTTTGTTTTTTAATAAATGGCTAGCGATCCAGGACCTGTTGTTGACAGATCCCAGCCTCTCCTGCAGGCTGCTGCGATGCTGCTCCAGGGCCTGGGTGAGGGCCACCTTCGGGTGCTCTCCATGGTCCGACACACAGTCTTCACACAGCGCAACCTCACAGGCCGAACAGTACAGGTCCGCCACCTGCAGATAGAAAGGCAGAAGAGAGGATGAAAGCTAAATTCACAGGTTGCTTTATTCAGACACAAGTCAGTCGACACAAGTCTTTGTCGTGGTGCCCCTTGCTAGCTAAAATGCTGTCTGCTGACCGACATGAACTGTAGTAAGCTTTATAAGCTTGTAGCTTCTTCAGGGTGTCCATTTTCACAATGTAAAAACTGACAAGACTCCATTGATCTCAAGTGGAGATTTGACTTGTGTAACATTGTGAAATAAACAAACAATAAAAAAATGATAATAGTCTGAGTGACGCCTCTTCTGGTCTCTATAGTATCAATCAGGTACTACAGCTGATCTACAATTAGCTTATTTTACTGATCACCTACGTAACATAAAGGAATAGCTTGGGTGCAGTTTTTTTTCGTAATTTTATTAACTTTAATGTACTTGAAGTGTACATTTTCAAGGAAATCTTACTTTATATCAGAAAAAAATGAATATTAAATAACTAAAAATGTAACCTTATCAACACTACGGTTCAAAAGTTAGAGGTCACCCAGACAATTTTATGTTTTCCATGAAAACTCACACTTTTATCCATGTGCTAACATAACTGCACAAGGGTTTTCTAATCATCAATGAACCTTTCAACACCATTAGCTAACACAATGTAGCATTAGAACACAGGAGTGATGGTTGCTGGAAATGTTCCTCTGTACCTCTATGGAGATATTCCATTAGAAATCAGCCACTTCCAACAAGGATAGTCATTTACCATATATCTTTGTAACGAAAAGTTTTTGAAAAAGTTTTTATCATTTCATATTCTAGCTATTCCTCAAAAAACATGTTTTTGGTATCATTCCATTCAATTTTCAAAATTAACTTCTATATTTTTAAAGAAGCTGTAAGATTTGTGTTACTACTCCAAGTTCTTTGTCACTGATAATATCATACAACAGGTGATGCACAAACTTTGAGGGATGGACATCAGCAACAGCTGGAGGAAAGGAAGTAAGTAAGTAAAGTTTATTTATATAGCACTTTTCACAGATATAAAAATCACAAAGTGCTTTACATTAAAAGAAAAGAAAAATAAAACATGAAAATACAGTAAAATAAGCCTCCACGATGTAAAACCACATTTCTCATAAAATCACACACATGAAAACACACGTAAAATAAAACACATAAAATCATGCACATAAAATCACACATGTAAAATCACATAAAATCATCCACATAAAAGCCCTCTCTCAACTAAAAACCTGCTTGTATAAAAAAGTTTTCAGCTGTTTTTTAAAAGAATCAGCTGAGTCTAAGCATCTCAAGCAGACAGGCAGCGCATTCCACAGTCTAGGAGCTACTGCCTGAAAGGATCGGTCACCTCTAGTCCTAAAAAGCGTGCATGGAACAGATTGCAATCTCTGACCTGAGGACCTCAGTGCACGAGCTGGTGCATGAGGAACAATAAGGTCAGAGATGTCAGAGGGAGCTTGATTATGCAGAGCTCTAAAAGTAAGGACTAAAATTTTGAAGGAGAGGAAAAATGTCAATAAAATGGATGATGACATTCTTCTATTGCTCTTCTGGCTAATATTCTTCTTTTTCAATTATCAAAATGTTCAAAATATGTTATAAAGTGAAAAATAAAGATATTTCAAACATGAAATCCTTCTTGTGAGGACAAAAATACAATACAAACAATAATACAAATGATTATTTTTAACCAAAATGATCCAAATGGCATTAAAGCACTTTCATTCTTATACAGATAATTTTTGATCCACTTTTGAAAGAGTGCATGTAAGGGTTAACAATGCCTAGACTGTATTTCTAATTCATTTCATGTCATCTTCATTGGGAAAAATGCTTTTGTTTCAAAAATAAATACATTCCTAAGTGAGGCCAAACTTTTGACTGGTAGTGTACATTAGACTGTTATTACTGACGCATTAATGTGAACGCACTCTCCAGGAATAAACTGATTGTTTGGAGAAATTCTGAAAATACTGAGAAACACCGTCACAATGGCCCCTAGCACAAAGTGACGTCTTCACAATGCAACATTATTTAAGTTTTCTTCTGTTTTGTGTGAAAAACTCTAAATTTTTAAAGTAACTGAAGCTGTTGGATGACTGTGGTGAAGTTAAAAGTGTGATGTTTTTGAATGGAATTTTAAAACATCATAAAAAAGAGAGACTCAAATAAAGCACAAGTAACTAGAATCTGTGCTTTGTATGCACAGTGAGCTTTTCATCTGGCAAACACTTCACGAAGAAAGAAACGAGCGTTGTCAGTGTTGCACTCTTACCTTCCCTGCATGTTGTGGGCAGGCGTTTTTGACGGGCGGAGCCTCCAGGACGGTGCACTCCTCACTGCTGCTATCTGGGGAGTGTTGGTGGGCCTCCATCTGCGAGCGGCAGCCTGGTGGGGGTGAACCTCCGAACACACCCCTTGTTCCCCTCTGCAGCCAGGGGAAGGGGCTTTATTTTCCGATACAGCTACTGTCTTTCTGAGCAGCTTGTTGTGGTTCTTCTTCTTGTGTTTCGGGGTTTATTCCATCGTACATTCAACGGGAGGGAGTAAAACATTCAAACAAACTCCTTATGGAAACCCTCGGCAAAGTCTAGCTTGACAAAAATGCTCCGTTCTTGACGTGTCCACCACTAAGAAGAGAGGCTAATGGTCTTTATCTGAGCCTGTAGTCAATCAATCTTGGCATACGTCATTCCATTAAATTCCTGTTGGGCGACAAAAGGCTCCAGGCATTAAAATCTTGATAAATTTCCAATTTAAAACATCCTTCTGCTTTTACGTGTTGTCCGCTCCCAGAGAAATATTAGTCTCTTGAAACCACAAGAATTATAGTGTAAGAGGAGCGGTCTGGTCTTCTTCCAGTCTGTTTTCGGGAAAGTGACAAGCCTTGGCGTTAGTTTAATTTACAGTGGGTTGAAGATGAAATCCAATGTGTCCTGGAAAAAAGAGACAAAGAGGGATCAAGTTAGTTAGCTGGAAAAACAGACAAACACGGACAAAGAATGATTTGACACTTTCATTCTTCTTCATTGGTCTTATTTAGGAAGTTTAGTGATAATCGCTAAATGATTAACTGACATTAACAAATTATCGAAATAAAACATTCATATCAACCGATGAGGCAGAAAATGAAGGACAAATGAATCAGGACCTGTACTGTGCATAGCTGCAGTACCTAGTTGAGCCACCAAGTGGAGTCTCTGCTTGATGAGATGGCAGACTAGGGCTGGTTTGTTTGTTACTGGAGCAACCAGCTTGGACTACAGGAGATCAGTGTTGACAAGCAGAGAGCATTGTGGGGCTTTAGCTAGCAATGGGCACCATGACAGAGACTTCTGTGGTTTGTGGCTGAGGGTCAAAGAACATTCCTACAACTCAATCCAGTCTTACTCTGCATGTCACAAGTCTGTGGTCCAGAATAGCTTCATCAGAACATGGAGATATGTCCACAGTGCTTCATTCACAACCAACTGATTATGGATTTATATTGCTGCCGACTAAGACAACTTATTAAACTTTGCATCCCCGTTTGTGATTATTAGGTGCATTTCCCCCATTGGGTAATAATAATAATTTAGGTAACATTAAACAAAACACAAACTGCAACAGCTGGGAAAACGAGCCCAAAACCAAAATAAAAATAGTCCGTCTTCCCCACTATAGGAATGCCCATATGTTCCTACCAGGTGGCTCATTAGATCGCTGCGTTCCTCAATTAACTCCCACATGGTACGGTCTACAAAGATTAGGCTGTGCAACAAGCCTTGGGACAGGTGGTACGATCCACAGATGGAGGAGGGAGGTGGTGTTGTTGCTTGTAGGACCTACAGGAGGCATGAAAAGTAGGAGCAAGGTACTAATAAAGAGCTCCAGGAAGCAGCAATGTAGGTCACCAAAATGTCTTCAAAGAGGAAGAAGAAAGAGGGGGTGAGGTTGTGGTTTCTATGGTAACAGACTGCTTGGAGAGAAGGGGGCGGGTGGTGGCGTTGCGGACAACGTGGAAACACAAGAAAACGTGAAGCAACCAGGAGCCTTTTTAACCCTGACATCCTAAATTTAGCCGCATGTGTGCCGAGAGCAGAAATGACGCCAGCGCTGGCGTTACAAAGTGTCGCAGTTCACAGTTTTTAGGCACCCGGTTGGTGGTGATGATGCAGCAAACTGCCTCGATTTGATTGGATTTGACTGTATCTCGATGTGTGAAAATGAGAGAATTGAGAAACCTCGAAGATACAACAAAGTTAAATGTATTGGACAAATTCTGCAGAGGCACACTGAAAAAAAAGTTTTTAGCTGTCATTTCTCCTAAATAACAGATATTAACTAGTAAAAGAACAGAATCCTGTACCAGATCACATGAGCTTTCACAGATTTAACCACATATGATGTACATTATCCTCTGTATTATATATTAGATTTTACATTTCTGTCCATTTGTATTTATTATTATTATCAATACAAATGTGAAGCTTTTTTTTCATAAATTTTTGTCTTTGTTCTCTCTTTCTGTCCATCCTCTGGGTTTGTTTTTCATCGTCCCGCTGCCATCCAAGGTGTTTTTCTTCTCACATGTGCGTGTGTAAAATATGAACCCAGTGTTGTCGTGAATAATTTATCGAGGGGAGGGATTATGGATATGAGTTCTGTGTGAGCTTGTCCGTAATCCCGTTTTAACACCTCCTCCCCCAAATATTCCGTCCACGAGCCGCCACAACCCTGTCTGACATGAAAGCTGCTTTACAAAGACGGACGTGCAGTTAGTGTCCGTCTGAAAAAACTAAAAGCTCGTCACAAATGCACACACGACTGAGAATGAGGGAAATATTTTCAGCTATTTTTTGTTTTTATTTATTAATTTGTCAGTGCAAATGAAGAGGATTGTATTTCCTGTCAGACACTCAGTGCTTCTGCACCCCCACTCCTCCATTCAAGGATTCTCTGCAGTACAATGCTGCAAAGGATTATGGGGCAACAGCGAGCCTCTATTTTTTTGTGTGCAGTGACTGTCGGTAACTGTCACAGTGCGCGACACAATTGAACTCCTTCTTTCTTTCATTCCCGATATTGACAAAGTTCATCTATTCATCGCTGTTTTGGACGCATCCACATGTTTTGTGGAATCAGACGCGTTTGCAGCCAATTGTTTTTGGGTTTGTTTGTGTCCAAGTCTGGCATCTAAAGATCAACCATATGCTTCTGTAGTTTGAACAAATCTAAGTTTCTGACACTGTTGATGCTTTTCAGAGCAGACACTGTATCAATAATTACAAAGACTGTTTTGAAAGTACAGGACTGAAAGTAGAAAGGAACTCATTTAAGCCTGTCTGTGATTTACAGTCAGTCTACCAGCATGAACATGGTTCTGAAATGAGCAGTGGACTTCCTCAGTTTTGGACCTATGGACTGTGTCTATGTCTTCAGCGTGGCTTCACACGGAAAAGAATTAAACAGAAGAAGTGAAAAATCCAACTGAAACTTCACAAAGATGGAAAGGATGGAAATAAGTTCAAATTTGGGCTGAAATAACTCAAAACTGTTTGGTCTATAATTACTTAAAGGACTCAAAAATGTGGAAAAATGACACATCATACAACAAAACAATAAACTACAATTACTCAAAAATTCTCCAAATTTGTTCAGAATGGCTCGAAAATGGTCAAAAATGACTTCTTAGCAAAGCTGTGATAGGAGACTGAGTACATATGAGCATGAATGTCTGTGGATAAACCAAAACACTGGCTGACAAGAAGATTGAGGAAAAGCAATATTCCAGGATGAGAGCCATCCAAAGAACCAAATCACTCAAGAGAACAAAGTGAAAGCTACGACCTGGACAAGTTTGCGACCTGATTTGAATCCAATAGAGAACACCGCTGAGGTTTTCAATTTTACATGAGAACAAATGCTCCATGGTCAGACATAGAAGTATTATTGATGCACTAATGTGTAAGTAGCATTTTACTGCTGCAGCTGGTTGAGGTGGGCTGTAATTAAACTTTATCATCATCAATTATTAACCTGTTCATTTTTGTATCAATTAGCAGGAGAAAACCGTCAAACGATCACATCACGGATCTCCAAATGACAGTTCAAAAACTCAAAACATTTACTTCATTCTTGTGTTATTACCAAAAAAATCCCAAAAAGTCCATTAAAACCATTTTTAGTCAATGATCAATCAATTATTAACATAGCTCTCTATGGTCTGAGGGATGAATAAACAGCACTAATCTGGACACAACACTCTTTGCTAATTGAAGACCTACTTACATCACCCTGCTTCAGACTCCATTACATCCCAGATGGACACACAACTGTAGCTGTGAAACCAGCTTCTGGAGAGCGGCTGAGTAAATTCACAGCGTGACGTCACACCGACAGCAGAAAATACAGCTGACACGCCAGTAACCTGAGCTTCCTCCTCATATATTCCCATGAAAAGGTTGTTTTCCTCTTGACACCTGCAGGTTTTGTTCTTTTGGTGATTTCATAAATGAAATGTCGATTTGACAAAATCAGCCTGTTGGCTGTTTGCACCTTTTTGCATCTGTTTGTTTGTGGATATTTTGGATTTTGTGTCGTGGTTTTGTCTTTGCCATTTTTGTGCCATTTTTTTTGTTGTCATTTTGCATCTCTTTGCCATCATTTCACGTCCCACACTGATCCTCTGTAGCTTTGTTTTGTTTCATTGTGGTTGTCTCACTCTTTATTGTCGTTTTGAAAGTCTTTGTAGTTATTTTGTGTCTCTTCGTAGTTCGTTTGGGGCTCTTTGTTGCTGTGTTACGTCACCATGCTCATTTTGCACATTGTTGTAACTGTTTTAGGTATCTTTACGGGAATTTTGCGAGTCCTTGTAGCTGTTTTGTTTATCTTTCTTGCTGATTTCCTTCTCTTTGTAGTTGTTTGTAGCTATGTTGTGTCACCATAATAATTTTGCATCTTGTATCTGTTTTGCATGTCTTTATCGCTGTTTTCTATCTCTTTACAGCAATTTTGTGTATTTATAGTGGTTTTGCATGTCTCTAGCTGTTTTGTGTCAATTCATAGTCATTTTGTGTGTCTTTCTAGCTGCTTTGCTTCTCTTTGTTGTTATTTTGCGTCTCTTTGTAGCTATATTGCATTGCCATAATTGTTTTTGCATCTTGCTGTACCTGTTATGCATGTCTTTATAGCTGTTTTCTGGCTTTTTGTGGCTGTTTGGTGCCGGTTTATAGTAATTTTGTGAGTGTTTGTAGCTGGTCTGCATCTCTTCATGGTCATTTCTGTCTCTTAGTAGTTCTTTAAATAGTTATTTTGCGAGTCTTTGTTGCTGTTTTGTGTGTCTTTCTATCTGCTTTGTTTCTCTCTGTGGTTGTTTTGTGTCTCTTTGTGGTAATTTTGTGAGTCTTTGTAGATGTTTTATGCCACTTGCATCTTGTTATGGCTGTTTTGTGCCAGTTTATAGTCATTTTATGAGTCTTTGTAGTTCTTTTGTGTCTCTTTGTAGCTATGTTATGCCACCAAAATCACTTTGCATGTTGTTGTAGCTGTTTTGGATATCTTTATAGTCATTGTGCGAGTCTTCGTAGCTGTGTTATGTATCTTTCTTGCTGCTTTGCTTCTATTTCTTGTTATTTTGCATCTCTTTGTGGCGATGTTGCATTTTTGGTTCTTCTTTCTTTTGGTCTTTCTGCGCCTTTTCTAAGGTCTCTTCATTGGTTTTCCAAGAAGCAGCCTCCAGCGTTATTTCATGTGGACCACTTGGACCAATCAGCCTTGACGTTCACACCTCTTCGCAAGGTAAACTACACACCTGACCGTCCATGATGCAAAGAAAAGATGATTCATCGGACCGGACCCCCTTCTCCCATTGCTCTGTGGTTTCGTTCGGTGGTGGACACTCTGATCCAGCCACAGTTTGTCTCACCTGGTGGTTCACCTGCCGCCCAGCACCTCCCAACCACCGTGGAGAGAGAACCAACCCCATCCACTTCCCCCGACGACGGTTTTAATGTTGTGGCTCGTCACTGATAGAAATCAGAGTGGATCAGCCCAGTTTTCTGTTCACAGAAGTGACGTACCTTCTGTTACTGTTAGCACCCGGGATGCTAACGTGCACATACAGGCCTGACACACATATGCACACACGCACGCACACACACACACACACACACACACACACACACACACACACACACACACACACACACACACACACACACACACACACAGAGAGACCTGTATTTGCTCTGCTGCTTTGATCAGTCCGCATTCATTCATTTATCCACTCATCATTTATGCTGCAATCTGTCCATCCTCAATCCCTCTGCTCTTCCTCCTCCCTCCCTCCCTCTCTGGCAGGAAAACACAGCATGCTACAGCTGCTACTGTCATCCTCAAACATTCCTCCATCCATCCACCCATTCGTCCACCCATCCCTTCATCCTCTCATCCCAGATTAAACGCAGAGCCACCACTCACCACGTCCTCCTGAGGCGATCGCTGCAAGTGTCTGTTTTGCAGCCTGAAGCCATCGCGTCATGATAGCGTCTTGTTTGCTGCCTCTCCTCAGTGTGTGTGTGTGTGTGTGTGTGTGTGTGTGTGTAGGAGGGAGGGGGAGGAGGATATCATCGTCACGGCAACACCAGCAGCTTGCAGCAGCAGCAGCATCACTTTGAGGATGGGGAGGAGGAGGAGGAGCATCCATCAGAGCACTGCTGCTGCATCCTCCAATCAGGAGCAAGATACGGAGGAAAGGCCGCAGTTGATTGGTTCATCCGCCTGTCAGTCATAAACTCTCTCTCTCTCCATGTATCTCAGTGTCTCTCTCCCTTCACCTCTCACTTGCACCATCACCAACCAACCTACATGAAATACATTTGTATCAAATACAAAATTAAATTAAAGATCAAATTAATTCACTCATCAATTCATCTGTATGAGTAACATTTAAATTATTGTTCATATTTTGACTATTGATCATTTAGCTCTTATTATCCAATATAAGTGATTATATTTCTAAAATATAAACATGTAAAATATTCATATTTATATTAAATACCAGGTATAGTCTAGCTGTTCAGGTGAAGCTCATTTTAAAAGTCTTGAACTGCATTTTTCTCCTTCACATTGTGTTGATATAATTTCATTAAAATGTCTGATAGTCGTACATTTAACCATCAAATACACACAGTTATATCAATCTAATATTTGATTGATATAACTGTGTATATTTGATTGATTATTATAACATTTTTGTTCACCAATTCATTTATTTTTTTCTGATTTACTTTTTCTTTGTCAATGATGATTTTTCTTTGTCAGTAAACTGCTTTTGTGCATAATTAATTGTCTTTATCAAATATGAACAATTATATTAAGAAATAAACATGTTTGGATTTACATGTTGATTGTGCATTAGCTTGCTAGCTTTTAATGGAGAATTTTTTAAAATTAATTATGTTTATTTTTGGGCTGCACAGTGTAGTAGTGATTAGCACTTTCGCCTTGCAGCAAGAAGATACCGGTTCAAATCCCGGCCTGGGATCTTTCTGCATGGAGTTTGCATGTTCTCCCTGTGCATGCGTGGGTTTTCTCCGGGTACTCCGGTTTCCTCCCACAGTCCAAAAACATGCTGAGGTTAATTGGTTACTCTAAATTGTCCGTAGGTGTGAATGTGAGTGTGATTGTGTGTCTGTATATGTAGCTCTGTGACAGACTGGTGACCTGTCCAGGGTGTCCCCTGCCTTCACCTGAGTCAGCTGGGATAGACTCCAGCACCCCCCATGACCCTAGTGAGGATAAAGCGGTGTATAGAGAATGGATGGATGCTTATTTTTGATAACATTCAATGTTTGTTTTATTATTTTTGCAATATGTGATATTAATATTGGGATTATTCTATCTGAAATCACCTTTCTGCTCGACCGTGCAACTTTTTTTTAATCATAACCTCTATGCATTTAAAATGCTGTTTGTAAAATCTGTGTGCACTTTGCAATGTTCTATTTAAAATAAAAAAATACAAAAAAAATTGCTAGTTGAACCACTTTCAACACCGGCATTGTTTAAGAAAAGTTGATTATGGCAGTGCGATGGTATATGAAGCTAAAGTTCTACAATTATCGTTGTAAATTTTCATATTTTGTGCTTAATTTGAATAAATAATCTAAGGATTATGCCGTCTATATGTCCAAGATTGCAGATTCTGAATCAGTGGAATGATGTGAAATAACTATGTCAATTGTTGTACTAAGAATGTACCAGCAATTGTATTTTATATATAAAACACAGTATATACTATTCTCATTTCAGTGTCATTTTGCTGTGTCTCTGTAGCTATTTTTGTATCCTTTTGTAGTCATTTTGCTTCTTTTTGTCGTACATATATATCAGTAATGATACATAATAATGATTATGATGAATTTCTTATCATAAATACATTAGAATACATGCTACCTTCGACTTATGTTCAGTCTTTGCAATAATAATACTATATCGGTAATTTTATTCATCAGAAAACCCCAGCAATCCCACTGATATGTGCAATAATGTTTAGAAATAGTACACTCCTGTTCAAATGTTTGGGGTCACATAGAAATGTCTTCTTTTTTTTTTTAAAGAAAAGCAGTTTTCTTTCAAAGAAAATAACATCAAATGAATGATAAATCCAGTGTAGACATAGTTAATGTGGTAAATGACTATTCTATCTGTAAACAGCTGATTTTTAATGGAATATCTCCATAGGGGTACAGAGGAACATTTCCAGCAACCATCATTCCTGTGTTCTAACGCTACATTGTCCTAACTAATGCTGTTGAAAGGCTAATAGATGATTAGAAAACATGAAATTGTCTGGGTGACCCCAAACTTTTGAACAATATTGTATATACTTCATTTCATGAATATCTCTCCACTGTGGGCTTACCAAAAGGTTACCTTTTTGGAAAAATTCTAAACACATTATGAAATATTTTTCTTTAACCTTTTATGGGTCATTCCAGAATTGGAGGACATTTTGGCTTCAAAATCCTTGAAAAATAAACCTTCTCTTATATAGTTTTCTTCTCCATATTCACCCTTCTCTAATCACAGTAACAGGGTTGCTAATCCATGCTAATGTGATCTTTTTCTCAGCAGAAGAAGCTAGATGTTTAGCTGGCTGTTACTGCTGACCAAGAGGACAAACTGACTGATGGAAAACAGTCCAAAGAATGAGTCTGATCCTGATAATATGAGGTAGAGTGAGAAGTTCAATCAAGGCTGACAATGTGATGAAAATATGAAGAATAGAAGAGAGGACATACATTTGCTCTACCCATTCTTTAGGAACACTGTTTGATTATGTCAATTCCAGCATATCACGTGATTCACTGTTTTCTTCTTCTTCTACTAGTTAAAAAAATTATGCTAACAGGGTTGTTGTGGGACGCACGTTCCATGCATAATAATTATTTAACCCTCTATGGTACAGCGTTGCCACATGGCAACACCCACATTTTAAGCTTTCTACACACAGATAATACATCCCCAGTTATGATGCAATGCATTAAAAAGAAGTGGGGTTCTAAGTTAACCAATAGCAGTGTTTAAATTTGTCACATGACTTTCTGGAGGCCAGTTTGAAACCCTTTTCTGCAGACATCTTTGTCGGGAGGAGCCTCACTATTTGACTCCTAAAAATTCACCAAAAAAAGTGTTTTTTCGAAATTTTTCAACGGGGAAAAAAATATACACTCAATAATAGGTGAGTTAAGTTCATTATTATGTAGTTTTTTGCACTGTACTTGATCAATAAATAATAGAAAATGTTAAAAATGTGTACGTTGCCATATGGCAACACCGTACCATTACAGATTGCTAGCCTGGTATGTTGATAACATTTTGTATTTAGTTATAGGCCTACTTTGCAATTGCACTGGTGTACACTGATCTTCTATAGTCTATAAGCTATAATAATGCACTTTGTGAGTCCTTTCCACATTGCATATGATGATATTTGACACATCTTTCTTCCATTTACACCATGAATGCAATTTTTTTTTTATGGTAAATCACGGAAAAAAGCTGAACGAGCCCTCCCACTAGATGATAGTGAAGATGACAAAGGATTCAGTGACGAGAAAAATGCGCTGCTTGAAACACAGTAGAGTGAGGTGATGAAGACAGTGAGATGGATGAAGACTATGAGCCAGAGAATGAGGACAGTGGAGACAGTGAGGGCAGAGACAGTGAAAGTGAAGTGACAGGTATTACCAGTAAGAGAGTGTAAAATGTATATGGCAATCATGTTCCAGTCTCCATTTATGTATTGCATTAAACTATTAGTTTAGTTAGCTACTGGGGATTGTTTATACTACAACATGAGTTTTAAAATAAATGTTATATACAATTTCAAGCAAAACTCTCTTGTTTTCATTACTTTCCATTATGGTACGGTGTTGCCATATGGCAACGAACCCTAAAAACTACTAAAAAAAATCATATTTATTGAAAATGTCTCTTAATTATGTTTACTTGATCTGTTTTAAGACAAAAAAACACCCCAAACATTTTTTTTACCAACTGGGATCATAGTGCGTTACCATAGAGGGTTAAAATATTATGTTGATTACATTTTTTTTCCTGCAATTACAAGAGACATCAATGGAAAAATATACCAAAAATGAGGATTTAAATGTCATTTTAACAGCTGCATGTTTTAGTATTTTATACATGGATTATTTGAAATTTGATGGGTGAGACATAAAATGTCCTCCAGCTCTAGAATGACCCTTAATTCATTCTTGTTCATTGATTATAATTTAGGCTATTCTTGTAAACAAATAGAAAATGATTACCTTAAAATAGCATGATTACCTTCAGTAAACATTTGTATTAAATATACCTTCTTGCCACATAGCTTTACGCTTACCGTTTTAATGTGTGAATACTTTAGTTGCAGTTCGTCCTCCGGACCAGCAGGGGGCAGTAATGAGACTCAGCGGCGCTGCGACAGATATAAAACAAGCGGCAACGGTCCGAGCCGGTCCTTGTAAACCGACGGCAGGAGGAGAGACGATGGAGCTGCGTTACCTGGTAAATATGGATTTAATCTTCACTTTAGCTCACAAATTTAACAATATCCTGGTTACCTACAGTATTCTGAGCGTCTCCGTTGTGATGTTTACCGGATTTCACCGGTTACTTTAACGGATGGTCGCAGATATTTTCACCGTCGGCTTTGGATCTCTTATTTCAACTTTTATCTAACATCAAATATTTGCAGCTTTTTTAAAAAAAATGCATATAAGCTTCGTAGTGTAATTATTTAACGTTTAAAATGTCAGTGAAAGCTGTTAATAAATGAACATGATAGCTAAGTTGTGCTACTGTACTAAACTCCATTCAAAAGTGGAAAACTTTATTTAAAACTGCGGTTAGTTTCGGTTCGAGTAACACGTGGTGCAGCTTTTTACAAAGAAGAAGGTAGCTTTTAGCCTCATTAATACTTGTTTTATTCAACTAATTGTTTCCAAAATAGACTTAAAAACTAGTTTGACTATTATTGCACAAAGTCCTGCACTTTTAAATCAACAGCTTCCCGAATTAGTCAATTATATTAAGTTAAATGTCTATTTTGTGCTCGTTTTTAGCAATAAACTGTTTAATAAGTCAGGTTGTGAATGGTATTTGACCAAACCCCACTGGAAAAAGGGAAGTTTGAGATTTTGTTCACAATATAAAGAAAAGTTTATTTTAACTAAAATCACAGTGAAACCCCCACAGTTTTTGTTTATTTCAGTAATCTCAACAATGATTCACTATTTAGCTCAAGTAACTGCAGCTTTTTTGCCTGACATAATTGCTGTTATTGGGAATTATTTCAAACAGTCAAATGCTGTTTCCTGATTTATTTATTTATTTTTCCTTTTGTGTCCCCACAGATTCTATCAGCCACCACTGAAAATGACCTTCAGGGACACCCGGCTCAGCGGTCATAAAATGGAAAATGTGGTCAATTCCTTGATGACGAGACACCAATCAGCAAGTCTGAACCTGTGGACAGGTCAGTTGAGTGTGTATTCCCTTTTGAATTGATGCGACGCCCCTCCAAAATTTCACTGTTTGTCGACAAGAAACTGCAGCAACAGATTTTGTATAACTAAAATAAAAAAGCAATTGGCTACTAAGATTTAGGCACTAAATTTTGTTTTTAAAGAAGTCCCAAAAGTCAACAACTTTACATATCCCAGGGAATGTTTTGTAGTTTCTGAAAAGCAAAATACAATCTGTTTAAATCTGTACCTTAAAAGAGCCACTAAAGTTTTTTTTTTTTTGGCATGATTGAGTTATTTTGCTTGCAAACTATAAATTACTTGTCTCAAGTTATATATTTTTCACTCTGCAGCACACAAACTCACTGCATCAAATGGAGCAAAAGCTGTGGTTTTGTGCTTTATAATCTGGGAAACTCTAAACATCCTTGATGGCAAAATAAGCTTTAAGATTTCAAACATAGTTTTGTTTCTACAAATTTTGTCACAAAAATGTTTTTTGTAGATGTATCACATGTAACTTGATTCTATGTGTAGTTTTTCTTGTTTTATTTTGGTTTTGTCTGCATATTTGGCAGCATCTCGTGTGTAGTTTCTGAAATTATTCAATAAAGCTGTACGGTTTCACTCTGGATGGGCTGTAGAATCATGTTTTGAGAGGATTTCTGTTTTGGTGTGTAATCTTACATCTGCATTAGCTGCTCGCTGTGATGACATGTTTTCCTGCCATTCGTAGTTTCCACCAGAGGTCTGCAGACCAAAGATGGTCCAAACCTTCCTTGGATGTCTGAGCGAACGTTTGAAGTCTGTGTCTCTTTTGCGTTTCTTGCTTTCGAACCTGACTTTATCTCGATCTTAATTTCAGGCTGAATCGATGCTGTCCAGACGTGGAGATGAAAGCTGTCAAAGCTGGTAAGGTTTACATTTGTGCTTCAAAATTTGTGTTTCCTTAAGTCCTGCTCGCTGTGATGATGCTTTTCCTGCCATTCGTAGTTTCCACCAGAGGTCCCCCAGACCAAAGATGGTTCAAACCTTCCTTGGATGTCTGAGCGACTGAAAGGGAATAAAGATGATTTTTGTCCTCGTCATTTTAATAACTAAATAAATCTCAAATCTCACTTTCAGGCTGCCAGTGAACAGACGTGCTTGGGGCTGATGGAGGTGTTTCCATCTGGAAAAAGCCCACGGATGACCTCCAAGATGATCTTACAGGTGTGTTTTTGGCTGAGAAGGGAACATAAAAATGCAGTTGCACCAACACAGATAACAAAGAGCTTAACGCTATCCAGTGGCTGCTCCAGAAACCATCAAATATCCAAAAGAGACAATGCTGAAATGCTTATAATGCACCATATTTGATATCAAGTGAGCTAAATCAGAATTAAAAATAGCATGTCCTTAAATCATGTTGACTATTAAAGATCTCTGACTGGAAGCCTCTGGAAGTCACGCTGCAGTTAACTGAGCATTAATCACAACTGTAAATTTAAATCAACATGACGGATTTCGTTCAAAGTGCTACACTGCCAGAAAACTGCTGATGCCTTGGTTTCAATTTACGTAAATCTGACATTTAAGCAGCTTGTTTCACTCTTTTGGAAGTCTATTTTGGTCTCTGTGTATATAGCCCCCTAGCTAGCATTCAGGCCTCAATCATGCATCTCTGTTATTATAAAGTGAGTGTGTTAGAAGCTAAAAATTAGCTCATTTCTAGTTCTAACCTGTGATTATTTGGCAAAATGAATAAGTTATCAATTACCATGTTGATTACAATAAATTTATCAGTTAACAAGATGAAGAATTGTCCATAACCGCACCACTTTAAAGTTGGACTCTGTTTACATGGCTAAAAAGGAGGAGTTGTTTTGTAGGTAATGCTTAAATTGAGCTGAAGTATTATTTTTATTTTTCTTAAATGAAACTAACAAAACAAAGTCTGAACGACAAAAAGCTTGAGAAAGTAAGAGCTGAACCATGTTTGGAGGTCGGATTTGTAAAGACGCGTCGTTGCCACAGTAACCCATGTAAGACGCTGATGCTGCGTCGACATGCCAAATGCCAAAAGTTCAGCCACGTTCTGGAAACTACTTTGATCCATTGGCCACAATTCGCTGTGATGATGCTTTTTCCTGCCATTCGTAGTTTCCACCAGAGGTCTAACGACCAAAGACGGTCCAAACCTTCCTTGGATGTCTGAGCGAATTGAAAGAAATGAGTAGAATCTAATAAGTTAGTGTTGTTTGCCTGAAAACTAATGCATCTCTTTCATGTTGCAGGTCTGTGCTGTCCAGTGGAAGGAACTGAGGCGATGATGTACGTTGCCAGGTTGGTATTTAGTCTTTCAGACCAATGAAAGTTTAGTAGTTCAGCTGTAATTAACCCTTGTGTTGTCTTGAGGTCAAAAATGATCCAGCCACTGTTTAATAGCATAGAAACCCCCTATATGACCTTTTTCAACTTGAAATTCGATGACTTTTACCTAAAGTGATCCTAGCATTAGAAAAAGTGAAACAGTCTTAGTTCATATTTTCATCAAAGCTGTACATGAACAGTGTACAAAGATTGTTAGTCATTTTTGACCCTTGGGACAAGGGGAGTGGACAGAATCTTAGGACAACACGAGGGTTAAAGAAAATGGATAGTTGAGTTCGCTGTGATGAGGCTTTTTCCTGCCATTCGTAGTTTCCACCAGAGGTCTAACGACCAAAGACGGTCCAAACCTTCCTTGGATGTCTGAGCGAATTGAAAGAAATCAATTGAATCTAATATTTTAGCGTAATTTTCTGGAAAACTCATGTCTGTTTCGTGTTGCAGGTGTGCTGCCTGGTTAATGTCCAGTGGGAGGAACCGAAGCAGTGATGTATGTTGCCAGGTTGGTATTTAGTCTTTAAGACAATGAAAGTTTGGGAAGCAAACTAATTTAAAAAAAACATGGATAGTTGAGTTCGCTGTGATGATGCTTTTCCTGCCATTCGTAGTTTCCACCAGAGGTTTAACAGCCAAAGACGGTCCAAACCTTCCTTGGATGTCTGAGCGAATTGAAAGAAATCAGTTGAATCTAATTTAGTGTTAGTTGCCTGAAAACTAATCTCTTTCGTGTTGCAGGTCTGTGCTGTCCAGTGGAAGGAAGTTTCCTTTCAACCTAAAGGTCAACTGGATGACGAGCGCTTCTGTCAGCTGTAACGGACAATTTTTTTTGTTTTTAAATTTCATTTTGTTTTTATCAGGAGATAAAAACCGAGCAGACCAGCTGCAGACAGTTTTTTTTTTTTTCTCCCCCACAGTGTAAAAATGCCAACTCATGACATCATTGGTATCTGAAGATGTAACTGAAGAAATAAAAGGGGAAAACTGCAAATTCAGACTCTATTGTCATTCAGTAATTAACTTCACAGATGCTGTCACAGGACGAAACTGATGCACTACACTGACAAAAACACAGAATATAAACAGTAAAAGATGCACAAAATGAATGCCATGAACGGAAGGGGTCTTATTAAAGATACCTACGCAAACTGAAATGCTACAAGATTTGGCACTTTATTTCATAGATGTATAAACACTAAAATGTTGCTAATCTGTATAGATTAGTAACTATGTATACAGTAATATATTACCATGTATATAGAATAGCTATATATTTTAGTGATGTATACATTTATGTATTTGTAGCATATATTAGTGTATATTTATATATATATATATATATACATATATAATACACGTATGTGTGTAGGTATACACAGTATGGATAATGTTTTTTTTTCAGCTGTAGGGTCTGATTTAGTATCCTCATTTGGATTATTTTTTCAAATTCTGATAGTTGAATACATCCAATTTATTCCAGTTTATTCTGATTTTGTCAAAGTTTGTCAGTTGTAGCAGTCTCAGTACAGTAATTCTCATTCCGTTAATCTTTATATGCGAGATGTTATTGTAACAGCAGTAACAGGAGAGTTCCAGCAGAGGGCTCTAATGTGATGAGCTGCCCCTCTCAGTCATTACACACATGGCCTGGAAAGTGTGTGCATTCTTCACTCATTGCTCCCCTTTTCAGGGCTTTTACATACAGGTATTTAAAAGGTCAAAGCTTTGGGAGGAGAAGGGAATATTTAGTAACTATCAGGACTGTTTGAAAAAAAGAGCAGTGGAAGTGGATGTTTTTTAATGCAAATACATTTTTTTATTGACACTGCATTTAAAACAAATAACCTAAAGCTATGAGTAAAAAAAACAATACATTTTTATGTGTTTTAGGGATCACAATCCTCAAAATGAATGATTATTTTTTAGTTAAAAAAATTTAGTCATTGAAGATTTATTTATTTTTTGATGGACATTTTTGTCTGTAAGGTCCAGATTTTATTTATTTTTTATAATCTGACACCTCATAAATACTGTTACAATCAATATTGGTGATAATCATGAACCTTTTGATGTTACCATTTATTATATTAAATATGTTTATTTTAAACAAAAAATGAGTGGTGTCATGTAAACAAAACGGTGCTGTGAGGGTCAACATCTTGAAAGTGAGTTAATATTTGATAATTAGAATTAAAGCAAACAAAATAATTTTGACATTTTATTTTGTATATTATATATCATATATATTTTATATTAAATATTTTATTGGCAGTTGTTCTGAGGAGGATGTTTGTGATTCTGAGGTCCTGATTATAAGGTTTTATTATATATATATCATAAAAGAAAACTTTTTTCAACATCTGGTTTTAGTCATTCTGTATTTATTTTCTCACTCTGTCTGTTTCTGGTTGTTTTTTCCTGATTTTGGCCATTTTTGTGTCACATTGGAGACATTTTGTGTCTGATTTTAGTTGTTTTTCATCTCTTTGTTGTCATTTTGTCTGGTTGTGATTAGGATTTGGTATCGTTTTGGTTGTTTTGTGGCTCATATTGATAATTGTGCCTATATCTGTGGTTGTTTTTGTTAGATTTTGGTCGTTTTGTCTGACATTTGAGACATTTTGAGTCAGATTTCAGTCATTTTACATCATTTCATTGTCCTTTTGCCTCTTTGGGGTTATCTATTGCCGCATCTTGGTAATTTTGTGCTTCGTGTTGATAGTTGTGTGTTGTGTGTGGTTGTTTTTGTCTGATTGTTGATATTTTGTGTCACATCTGAGACATTTTGTGTGTTCAGTGATATTTTATTTGACCCATTTTGTTCATTTTGTGCCACACGTCGGTTGTTTATATTTCGTTTTGCGTTTTACGTCACCTGACGTTTTGACCCTCCCAGTCTTCCGTAGTCGCACCGGCTGTCACAGAGGGCTATCGTATCGGCTGGCTTGCACCTAGAGGTGGGGTAGAAAAGTCGACAATGGCGGATGTGCATCCCCAGGTGAGTAAAGGCGAGCGAGCATTTCCGCGGAGCCCATATTTTCACCGTGTACGCTGATAAAAACTGTGGTTAGCTCGCTAGCTAGCTGGGTAGCTAAGCTAAGTAGCTAGCTGAGTAGCTCAGGTCAGCTGTCAACACTGAGGCTGCAGCTGCTGTTTCGACGTGGCAACACGGAGAGTAATATCAAAGGCACTAAATGGGAAATAAAAGACGCCTCCTTTCATTAAAGACGGTTTTAGTTTGTTTTCTGTGCGTAGTTTCCCCCTCAGGCTGTGTTAACCTACATAAAGACGTCCAGTGAGACCCACTAACCTCCCAGCTGCTATTTCTGTTCTTCATTTCAGGACGACCTGCTGAAAATGACACACAGAGAGAACTGGAAGTGAGTGTTTCTGCTTTATTTCTCCATCTTTAAACCATTTCACACCCACACAGGCATGCACGTGGATCACAGTTTGGAGATTTTGTCTGTTTGGGGTTATTTATTTGTTCTATTTCAGTCATCTTGTGTCTTTTTTGTGCTTTTTTCTGTTTTCTGTTAAATTTTGGTCGATTTGTGTGTGATTTTGGTCATCTTGCATGTCTTTGTTGTTGTTTTGTCTCTAGGGTTATTTATTTGTTCCATTCAGTCATCTTGTGTCCTCCTTGTTGGTGTTTTTCAGAGTTTGGTTGGGTTTTTTGTCATGTTTGAGACATTTTGTATCAGTCTTTATTCATTTTACGTCACTTTGTTGTCGTTTTGTCTGGTTGTGTTTATTTCTTTATCCAATTTTGGTTATTTTATGCCTCATTTTGATAATTGTGTTCCTCTTTTTGGTTGTTTTTGTTCACTTTTTGTTGTTTTGTGTGTGATTTTAGTCATTTTGCATGTCTTTGTTGTCATTTTGTCTCTCTGGGGTTAATTATTTGTTCCATTTCAGTCATCTTGTGTCTCATATCGATAATTTTGTTCTTCTTTGTGGTTGTTTATGTCAGATTTTGGTCGTTTTGTGTCACATTTCCAATTGCTGTCCAATTTCGTCATACAGTGACAGGAAAGGCTTTGATTTTATACAAATGCTGTGTTTGCTTTTTTTTGGTTGCAGGGTGCAGCATGAGCGTCTGCACGTGAAGCACCGGGGACACGAGGCCATGCACGCCGAGATGGTGCTGATCCTCATCGCCACGCTGGTGGTGGCCCAGATCGTCCTGGTGCAGTGGAAGCAGCGGCACCACCGCTCCTACAACGTAAGTGGGGGAAGGAGGACCATTCATCCACAGTGATGAGGACTGTGCTTTAGGCCCTGTTTACACGACAACGTTTCACCTGAAAGCACAAAAGTATTTTCTTTGCCTTGTTTGGTTTCCACGACAATGGAGCGCAAAAGAATCTATGTTTAAATTGGAGCTCTGGAAATGCAGAAAACGCTGTAGTGTGCATGTCAGGCCAGTAGTCAGCGATGTAACTTTGTAGAAACGGACCCCTCGTAACCACGACCCATGCCGCTGATGTAGAGGCGGCCTGATTATCTGGCATATATGTTGAATGCGTCTTTGCTGACTACAGTAATGGTGCAAATGCAACCAATGCACACTTTGCTGAAGGAGATTAAATAAATTCAGTAGACTCAGCAGCACAAGCCCAACACGGTAGTCCACCGCTGCTATGCTACATGTCCACAGGATCAGTTTTTCTTGCATGGAAACGCGCTGCATCTGAATATTGTCAAACCAACACGGCGGCTTGGTCACAGTCTTTCTCTTTTATTCCGAAAATAGTTCAGCGACAAGCATTTCTGAAGGAATTTGAGGCGAAAAATAAGCTGCTGAATCTGTCCTCATTTTGGTTCAACAATGGCTAGTTCAGACGTTTTACGAAAGTTTCGCGATGCGTCAGACCTCCACTTGCTGAATTTGCATAAAGTCAAAGTTGAGTTTACTTTATGCAAATGAGCTACAGGGTGATTAGAAACTGATGGGTCGTATGGACTCGTACCAGAAGGGTACGAATTCACAGGACCCATCAGTTGCATCCGAGGGAATCAGTGACTTGAACAAAGTTCTTCCTCCAGCTCCCTCTGTCCAACGTTGCAGTCAAAAGTTTGCCTTCCTGACCAGTGTTGTCTTCTGGCACCCTTCTAAATGTTGTGCTCGAACTGCCAGCCTTCTGATAGTATCAGGTTTCCACGACCACGACGACCAGCTGCTTCATTGTGTCTCACCACATATCCAGCAAGATTAAGTCTACGTTTTCTAATGATGGTTGACGAGCGTGAATATGAGCCGTATCGCGACTTGTTGATGAGGTGTGATTTCCAGGAGATGTTTTGTACTATCCATAGCATAGCAGAACTAATTCTGTCTCTTTCTGGTTGTTTTTGTTAGCTTTTGGTTGTTTTGTGTCACATTTGAGACATTTTGTGTCTGATTTCAGTAACTTTACGTCACCTTTTTGCCATTATGTCTGTTTACGATTATAATTTCTTCTGTGTTTCCGTTTTAAGGGTGTCATATTGTCAATTTTGTGCCTCTTTGTGGTCGTTTCTGTTCAGTTTGCTCGTTTTATGCCACAGTCAAAACACTACACACATGGACAAAATTGTTGGTACCCCTCAGTTAAAGAAGGAAAAACCCACAATTCTCACTGAAATCACTTGAAACTCACAAAAGTAACAATAAATAAAAATTTATTGAAAATTAAATAATCAAAAACAGCCATTACTTTTGAATTGTTGATTAACATAATTATTTAAAAAAACAAACTAATGAAACAGGCCTGGACAAAAATGATGGTACCTCTATAAAAGATTGAAAACTATTTGACCAGAGTGACATGATTAACTCAGGTGTGTCATTTAATTGACATCACAGGTGTTTCCAAACTCATAATCAGTCAGTCTGCCTATTTAAAGGGAGACAAGTAGTCACCCTGCTGTTTGGTGAAAAGGTGTGTACCACACTGAACATGGACAACAGAAAGCGAAGGAGAGAATTGTCCCAGGACATCCGAAAAAAAATTATAGACAAACATCTTAAAGGTAAAGGCTATAAGACCATCTCTAAACAGCTTGAAGTTCCTGTGACAACAGTGGCTCATATTATTCAGAAGTTCAAGACCCACGGGACAGTAGCCAACCTCCCTGGACGTGGCCGCAAGAGGAAAATTGATGACAAATTGAAGAGACGGATCGTTGGAATTGTATCCAAAGAGCCCAGAGCAACCTCCAAAGAAATTAAAGGTGAACTCCAAGGCCAAGGTACATCAGTGTCAGATCGCACCATTCGTCGTTGTTTGAGCCAAAGTGGACTTCATGGGAGACGACCAAGGAGGACACCACTGCTGAAAAAAACTCATAAAAAAGCCAGACTGGAATTTGCAAAAATGCATGTTGACAAGCCACAAAGCTTCTGGGAGAATGTCCTTTGGACAGATGAGACCAAACTGGAGCTTTTTGGTAAGGCACATCAACTCTATGTTCATAGACTCAAAAACCAAGCATACGAAGAAAAGAACACTGTCCCTACGGTGAAACATGGAGGAGGCTCAGTAATGTTTTGGGGCTGCTTTGCTGCATCTGGCACAGGGTGTCTTGAAAGTGTGCAAGGTATGATGAAATCTGAAGACTATCAAGGCATTCTGGAGAGAAATGTGCTGCCTAGTGTCAGAAAGCTTGGTCTCAGTCGCAGGTCATGGGTCTTCCAACAGGACAACGATCCAAAACACACAGCCAAAAACACCCAAGAATGGCTGAGAGAAAAGCGTTGGACTATTCTAAAGTGGCCTTCTATGAGCCCAGATCTGAATCCCATTGAACATATGTGGAAGGAGCTGAAACATGCCATTTGGAGAAGACACCCATCAAACCTGAGACAACTGGAGCTGTTTGCTCATGAGGAGTGGGCCAAAATACCTGTTGACAGCTGCAGAACGCTCATTGACAAATACAGAAATCGTTTAATTGCAGTGATTGCCTCAAAAGGTTGTGCAACAAAATATTAAGTTATGGGTACCATCATTTTTGTCCAGCCCTATTTCATTAGTTTGTTTTTTTAAATAATTATGTTAATCAACAATTCAAAAGTGATGGCTGATTTTGATTATTTAATTTTCAAAATTTTTTTATTTATTGTTACTTTTGTGAGTTTCAAGTGATTTCAGTGAGAATTGTGGGTTTTTCCTTCTTTAACTGAGGGGTACCAACAATTTTGTCCACGTGTGTACATGTCTGATTTTAGTGATTTATACATCACTGTTTTGCCATTTTGTCTATTTGTGGTCACTCCCCCGCCCCCCCCCCCCTTTTTTTTGGGGGGGGGGGGGGTCATCTTGGATCCCACATTACTAATTCTGTCTCTTCATGGTTGTTTTTGTTAGATTTTGATTGTTTTATGTCTAATTTCAAGTCATTTCACATCACTTTGTTGACACTTTGTCTCTTTGTGGTTATTTATTTGTCCCAATTTTAATCATTTTGTGTCAGATTTTCTTGAGTTTCTGTTTATCGTTGTTTTTTTTTTCCAATTTGATGATTTTGTGTCACATCTCAATAGTTTTATGTCTCTTTTTGTAAACATTCTGCATTAATTTTGGCCTTTTTATCATCATTGTTTGTTAGGTTCAGTCTGTTTCTCCTGCTGCTAATATCACTAGATTAATCCCAGAAGGCTGTTGGTGTCAAGCTTTTCTCTTTATGCTAAACAAGCAGCAGCACATGGAGAAGGAGAATAGTGAAAAGAGTGAACACAGTTTCTGGTCCGTGTCCTCCTCAGCTGGTGACTCTGGTCCAGATGTGGGTGGTTCCTCTTTACTTCACCATCAAACTGTACTGGTGGAGGTTTCTGTCCATGTGGGGGATGTTCTCCGTCATCACCAGCTACGTCATCTTCAGAGCCACCCGCAAGCCGCTGGCCTGCAGGACGCCCAGGTACGAGCAGTTTGTTGGCACCAATCACCAAAAAAAAGTGTTAAATGTGGTTAAAGTCAGCTGGTCCAACGTAAAGACCCATTAAATCAAAATAAATGTCAACTTGTGGCTTCTTAGCATGAGTTTGTCCACGTTTTCTTTCCAAACAGGGAGCATTTTATATTTTTAGGATAAGTTTATTTTGACTTTTTTATTTTCTCCTGCCATGTTTTTCCTCACTCTTGGCTCATTTTTCACTGCAATTCAGTGAAATATGTACGAATTCACAGCATATGTCACCTCACAGCGCTTAACATGGTTGGAATAAAGTTCTCTATGGAAACAGAACAACCACGAAGGAGAGAGATTCAGAATTGTTTTCTGTGTAGCACGGCACAGTTATGATGCCACAAATCACAGAAAAACAATATTATTTATCATAAAAACGTTGAAAAACAACCGTAGAATCAAGATGTACATTTTTTCAAGTGCCCACAAATGTTAAAAACAATGAGCACTGTTTGCAGTTCATCCACAAATTATCACAATTTTTGCTATATGACCGTTCGTTGCAGGTCAGTCATTAATAGTTACACAGTTACGACAAAGACTGCAGAATTTTTAGCTTTTTACAAACTTCTTAATGCATACTGTTCATTTTTAGCAATTTTTGAAAATTTAGACCTTTAGAATAAAGCGATTGTAGGCTAAGATTTGGTTGATTTTCCCATTGAATCTAAAAGTCACACATGAGGAGTTCAGAGACTGGCAGACCAAAGTAAATAAGTTCACTGGGAGAAAAAAAAAACAACAATTTTTGCTATGCTTGAATCTGTTATGCGGCAAAAATAGAAAACATGGAAGTACACCCCCTGTCAAAAGTTTTAGGACACGTTCTCATTCATTTGAATGAGAAAGCTTCTCAGACCCCAAACCTTTGAACGGTAGTGTATACGCATATAAATATTCCAGCTCCCAGATGTGAGCGTTAGCTGCCTTTTCTTTGTCTTAACATTAAGCTCATTTGGTTTTTACGTGGTGGTGGAACAAAACAAGGTTTTTAAAAATGTTACTTTGATCTCTTGGAGGTCATTTATGTCGCTTTTGTTCAGCCAATAATTCAGAACCCCAAACGACCGACACAGTCCATGTGCCTGTGGCAGTAAGATCCACGTTTATAATAAGTTATCTAAACTCCTAATTCTTAGGATGGTCTACAAATGGTTCCTGTTGATCTACAAGCTGAGCTATGCGGTCGGGGTTCTGGGCTACCTGGCCATTATGTTCACCATGTTCGGCTTCAACGTCTTCTTCAGGTGAGTCACTGCTGACAGCCAGGTAATGTTGCTTATCTTTTTTTGAAAAAAACATCATAAAATAATATTTTTAAGCTCAGATGTGGTTAATTTCACCTGAGTAGCTCACGGACAGTTGGTGATTTGTTCTGTTTTCGCTGTTTCTGCCTGATATAAAGTATCATGTAGGTGGTTTTTGTGAAGGTAACTTACAAACTTAGAGATTTGGACTGAAAGTTGCGAATCTGGCGACGTATTGGGACAAAACCAAATACGTGTTTGCTGTAAAACTTATTCCACTTTGATCTGAGCACCTGTAGACAGTCTTTCTACTGAAAGCCTAGTAAACACTATAAAGCCTGATGTGACTTGGAGCCTTTTCAGTCTATTTAAATTGACAGCAAAAGAATGATTTCCTGACTTTGTGTAGGATCAAAGCGGAGGACTCTATGGATGTCGGCGTGATCATGCTGTTCTACGGGCTTTACTACGGCGTCATGGGCAGAGACTTTGCTGAAATCTGCTCTGACTACATGGCCTCCACAATTGGGGTAAAACACTATATGCTTTTTTCTTAAAAATGACTTTCATTTCCATGTTAAAGGTATTTAAATATATAAAATGTGTCGAATCTAATGGTGTTTTAAAGTGGAATGCAGTTTAGATCAATATTTGCAGCCCTACTTGTGATTAAATGTGAATAAATGCACACAACAGAGGCCTCGATGTGAATTTCTGTCACACTTTGGTAATTTTTTGTCCCATATTGTTGAGTCTGTTTCTTTCTGGTTGTTTTTGTTGGATTTTGGTTGTTTTGTGTCGCATTTGAGACATTTTGTGTCTGACTTCGCTTTGCTGCCATTTATTCTGTTTGCGATCAGTTTCTTTTTACGATTCAATTGTTTTCTGTGTCATGTTGATACTTTAGTGTCTCTGTGGCTATTTTGTTTTTGTCCCAATTTGGTAATTTCTTTGTCATATCTTGATTATTTGGCATCTCTTTGTAGCAATATGTCCTTTATTTTGCTCATTTTGTGTCTCATATTTATAATTTTGTGGCCATTTGTGGTTGTTTCGGTTCAGTTTGGGTTATTTTGTGTCACATTCAAGGCACAGCATGACTGGTTTTAGTGCTTTTGCATCGTTTTGCTGCTATTTCGTCCCTTTGTGGTCATTTTCCTGTCTAAAGAAATGGCTCATTCAGACTGAATGAGGGTTTTTTTTGACTGGTCTCCCCAAACTCCTGATTAAAACACACCAAGAACCTGATGAAGAATCAAATCTGAGTCAGAAAGACAACAAATTTAGTTGAACCAATTCTATCTCAAGGAGGTGTAGTTGAGGTGAAAATGGATAAATGACTAATCAAATATTAACATTATTATCAGATTTTGTCATATTTCCAGAAGACCACCTACATTGAATCAAGCCAGGTTACTGTTCCTTAGGTGTCTTGTTACATGTCTAGAGGTTTCCAGTAATTCTGGTGCGTGTTAAGTACCAAATATATTTAAAGAAAATAGTCAGTGATTCATAAAACTTCAGTATTTATGTAATTTAACAGTGAATTTCCGAATGTCTGACGTTGGGGAAACCACAAAATCGTGTTCATCTCAAAACACTCGTGTGGTTTACACACGTGGACAAAATTGTTGGTACCCCTCAGTTAAAGAAGGAAAAACCCACAATTCTCACTGAAATCACTTGAAACTCACAAAAGTAACAATAAATAAAAATTTATTGAAAATTAAATAATCAAAATCAGCCATCACTTTTGAATTGTTGATTAACATAATTATTTAAAAAAACAAACTAATGAAATAGGGCTGGACAAAAATGATGGTACCCATAACTTAATATTTTGTTGCACAACCTTTTGAGGCAATCACTGCAATTCAACGATTTCTGTATTTGTCAATGAGCGTTCTGCAGCTGTCAACAGGTATTTTGGCCCACTCCTCATGAGCAAACAGCTCCAGTTGTCTCAGGTTTGATGGGTGTCTTCTCCAAATGGCATGTTTCAGCTCCTTCCACATATGTTCAATGGGATTCAGATCTGGGCTCATAGAAGGCCACTTTAGAATAGTCCAACGCTTTTCTCTCAGCCATTCTTGGGTGTTTTTGGCTGTGTGTTTTGGATCGTTGTCCTGTTGGAAGACCCATGACCTGCGACTGAGACCAAGCTTTCTGACACGAGGCAGCACATTTCTCTCCAGAATGCCTTGATAGTCTTCAGATTTCATCGTACCTTGCACACTTTCAAGACACCCTGTGCCAGATGCAGCAAAGCAGCCCCAAAACATTACTGAGCCTCCTCCATGTTTCACCGTAGGGACAGTGTTCTTTTCTTCGTATGCTTGGTTTTTGAGTCTATGAACAGAGTTGATGTGCCTTACCAAAAAGCTCCAGTTTGGTCTCATCTGTCCAAAGGACATTCTCCCAGAAGCTTTGTGGCTTGTCAACATGCATTTTTGCAAATTCCAGTCTGGCTTTTTTATGACTTTTTTTCAGCAGTGGTGTCCTCCTTGGTCGTCTCCCATGAAGTCCACTTTGGCTCAAACAACGACGAATGGTGCGATCTGACACTGATGTACCTTGGCCTTGGAGTTCACCTTTAATTTCTTTGGAAGTTGCTCTGGGCTCTTTGGATACAATTCGAACGATCCGTCTCTTCAATTTGTCATCAATTTTCCTCTTGCGGCCACGTCCAGGGAGGTTGGCTACTGTCCCGTGGGTCTTGAACTTCTGAATAATATGAGCCACTGTTGTCACAGGAACTTCAAGCTGTTTAGAGATGGTCTTATAGCCTTTACCTTTAAGATGTTTGTCTATAATTTTTTTTCGGATGTCCTGGGACAATTCTCTCCTTCGCTTTCTGTTGTCCATGTTCAGTGTGGTACACACCTTTTCACCAAACAGCAGGGTGACTACTTGTCTCCCTTTAAATAGGCAGACTGACTGATTATGAGTTTGGAAACACCTGTGATGTCAATTAAATGACACACCTGAGTTAATCATGTCACTCTGGTCAAATAGTTTTCAATCTTTTATAGAGGTACCATCATTTTTGTCCAGGCCTGTTTCATTAGTTTGTTTTTTTAAATAATTATGTTAATCAACAATTCAAAAGTAATGGCTGTTTTTGATTATTTAATTTTCAATAAATTTTTATTTATTGTTACTTTTGTGAGTTTCAAGTGATTTCAGTGAGAATTGTGGGTTTTTCCTTCTTTAACTGAGGGGTACCAACAATTTTGTCCACATGTGTATGTTAAATCCGATCAGTTAAAAATAACCGTGATCGATCCCTTGATAAAACCCTTAAATACTGTCACTGTGTGTTTTCAGTACTACAACAAGGGAGGCATGCCGAGCCGGAGCCTGACCAACGACATCTGTGCAGTGTGCGGTCAAAGGATCCTGGTGGATGTGGAGGAGGAAGGATTCATAGAGGACACCTACCAGCTCTCCTGTGGACACATGTATCCTCAAGTTGTGTTTGGTCACTACAGGAGAAGAGGCTTTTTGTCATAGCATTTAAACCAAGGGGTGGTTTATTTTGCATCAAAGTTTCAGGAAATATTGCCACTGCACAAAAATACAATTTGTCCAAATGGTATTGACAGTACAATGTAATACTTTGGCACACATACAGATGTACACTACAGTTTACGTACACTTGTAAAGACCATGTATATCATGGCAGTTTTGAGTTTCTAATGACTCTTTTAAACCCTGAATTTTCTATGAATGAATGACTGGAGTCTTTGCCATGAAATACAATCTTGGACTTTTTTAGGAGTAGTTGGTCCCAATTTTGTACTGGTTGTTGACTGTTTAGGACTGGTTTCAGACTGTGTTCTGACTGTTTTTGAACATTGTTTTTTGGACTGCTTTAGGTTTGATTTTGGTCCTGGTTTTTGACCTGTTTAGGGCTGTCTTGGGCGGGTCTTTTATTAAACCCCAAGAACACCAAACATATCATCAAGCATGATGGTGGCAGTATCATGCTCTGGGGCTTTCTAGAAGTGCTTCTGGACTGGTTTTTATGTTGGACTGGTTTTGGACTTTCTTGGGACTGGTTTATGTTTGGTTTCAGCCTTGGTTCTCCTGGTTTTGGATATTTAAAGTTGGTTAAGGATTTATTACCTCCGCCAAGGAGGTTATGTGACACCTGGCATTTGTGTGTCCGTCTGTCTGTCTGTTAGCAAGATAACTCAAAAACGCCTGGGCAGATTCACATGAAATTTTGAGGGGATGTAGACTATGGTAAGAGGAAGAGCTGATTTAATTTTGGTGGCAATCCGGAAAGGATCCTAGATTCTGGATCACTTTGAATTTTTTAGTATGTGGTTTAGTATGTGGTCCAGAATATGACAAAAACATCATAGGTTAGTATGTCGTCCAACAAATTGGAGCAAGGTGTCCAGATAGCTCAACTGGTTAAGAAGGTGATTCGTAAACAGAACTGTGTCAGAGACGCAGGTTCAATTCCAGCTCATGATCCTTTACTGCATGGGTTTCCTGTTTTCCTCTCTCCCTGTTGATTAATTAAGAATGGAATAAAATTGTTCATGAAAATATGTGTCTTATGTTTCCATGAAAATACAATACAATACTTCAATTTCTAAATCGTACATAAATGTATGTGAATGCAATGTTGCATGGGAACGTGAATATCCTTGGCGGAGGTCTGCGCTCTCTGAGTCATAGTTTGGTATGTTGTCCAAAATGTAACTGAAACGTCTTAGTTTAGTGTGACGTCCAAAATGTACTAAATCGTACATAAATGTATGTGAATACAGTGTTCCATGGGAATGTCAATATCCATGGCGGAGGTCTGCGCTCTTTGAGTGCTTTTCTAGTTTTATGCTGAATCTGGTCCTGGATGAGGGCTGGTTTCAGACTGTCTAGTGCAGGTCTTGGGAGTTTTTTTAGGAGTAGTTTAGGTTTGGTTTCGGTCACAATTTTGTACTGGTTTCTGACTTTTAAGGAGTGGTTTCAGACTGTATTCTAACTTGTTTTGAACATTGTTTTTTGGACTGGTTTAGGTTAATGTAATCGATTTTCTGTAACATCTCTAGTTGCTCCATTGTAGGGACAATATACCAGTCCTTCCAGGATTTCGCAGGCGTTTTTCGTGATTGTTGCGGCCGAAAATGCCTGAATTCTGAATTTTCTAAAAAATTGCGATAAAAGTTGCGATGTTTTAAGCTTATTTTTTGTGATGAAATTGCGGGAGACAGTGACAATTGCTAAAAAGCTGCATTTTTTTCCAGCTTGTAGAACATGTTTCAACACTGTAATTGACAATGTTTATTCCGAAATTAATTATTTAACGTTACAACCCATTTCCACAAAAGCTGTCACACCATGGTGGGACATTAGCAGCAGCCAGATACTGGTTTAACATGACGTGACCTAAATATGTAGCCGGCGACGGGAATTGATGGGACTCAGAAACACCCCCACAATTTAATCAGTTGTTCTTTGTGTCATTTCCAATACGTCCATAGTAGTAGATTTGTTGTAGGATCACAATCATGTGATCGTCAGCAGGCCGCTGCGGTAGCGTTCACCATGTTGCCATGGTTACCGTGCCGCTATGAATCCTTAACAAATCCGTGGATCCAAACTTTAAGCCGTATGCCATTGTGCCATTTCTGACCGACCATGAGAATTTCATGCACATCTCTGAGTCTGTTTTTGAGTGATGTTGGTAACAGAGGAAGGATTCACACACGCTGATGGTCACAAAACTCCGCCGTGTTCTTTGGTGGAATAATTAATCTAATTTACCTTCATTCTTTCAGTGCTCTAACAGATCTGGATGCAACAGTTTCCATCATGGTGATTTGTCTGGTCTGTTGTCCGCTCATTTCAGCCGTTCTAATATGTTTCGTGTTTTTTAAAAAAAAAAGTGTGTATCAATCAATGATTTTTTTTTCTTTTTTTGTATTCCACCACAGTATTGCACGATTGTAAAACAGTTTAGCTGCGCTTTGGTGAAGAACATCACTGAATTAATTGTTTATCATGGTCTTCAGCAGTAATTTTTGTTGGTAAATGAGAGACATTAGTATCGCACATGTCAAATCATAAACAAGGAAGTGAATTCGGTGACGTACGTGCATTAAGTTTGTGCTGGGAGCTGCTATGATTGGTGGAACTCACGGGAGGCGGGCCAAAATTGTGGGAAAGTTGCAGTGATTGGACAAAATTGCATGACCATGCAAAATTCGCGGGGACTGGTTGATTTCGCACAATCGCAACTTCGCAAATTCCTGGAGGGACTGATAGACCGTGTTCAAGTATATTTGTATTGTTTTGTAAAATCCTGAACAGAACAAGCAGAAACATTGAATATTGAATTTCCCAGACAGGTTTCTTCCTTCCAGTTTGCGAGCAAGGCCAAGCCAACTGGCTGTCAGCTGTTGCTTTGTGTTTACTGCACAGACATGAGTGTTTTCAAGTCGGTTTTGTGACTATAAAAGTGAGGGGAGTCTACGACAGGATGCTGTAATTACCAACATGGAGCCTTGAGTAAACAATGTTGATGTGTGGCTGTTTTCCATCCTTAACTTGGCTCGTCCCTCCAGATTCCACGAGTTCTGCATCCGCGGCTGGTGCATCGTGGGGAAGAAGCAGACGTGTCCGTACTGCAACGAGAAGGTGGACTTGAAGAGGATGATGAACAACCCGTATCCTTTAGTCCAACCTGTGCAGCTTGTTCTGTCCACCCCCCACACAATCAACAGATTTTCATGTACAACTTAAATATATGTAAAGAATCTGCACATTTTTCATCTGCACACTAGGAATCTTTTCTGACTTACTGGCCCTTGAAATGGTGCCACACTTTACAATTCCTGTCGCATTTTTGAGTCCTCATGAGTTCAGGAGGTGAACACATGAAATTCAGTTTTCAGGGCTAAAAAATACATTTGAGTTCTGTCCAAATCAGTTCTTGGTCATTGCATGTCAAATAATCAAATCTTACAGCGCAAAAATATGGATATTTTTAAAGATTTTAGCTTCATGCATGGCTGTTTGTAATTTCTCACATTGAAAGTTACTGACTATTTAAACAACAGTACCTCAGCAACTATTAAAGATAAAAGCCTGAATCTTGGCACTGTTTCGCTGTTGCTCATCATGTCTTTAAATCAGACAATTGTTTTGGTAAATTGTGACAATTTGAAACTTAATTTGTACATTTTTGAAAATATTTTTTGTAATTTTGCACAAATTATGAAACTTTTTTGACTCTTTTTTTTTGTAATTTTGACCAAACAAACACATCCAGGGTTCTAATGATTGTTTCTATGACTGTATGTCATAGACAGTAAACTGTTCAAACTATGATAGATCCCATAATACTGATGCTCAAAGATGGTTGTAGAGAAAATGAACAAAAAAAACACAAATTAGTCTTTTAGGCTGTGACAATTTTTTGCTACCTTTTGACCAACTTTATTTGTAATTCTGGAAAAACTGAAATAATTAGACAAAATTTGGCGAATTTCGACCATTTTTGACTATTTGTGGCATAATTTGTAAATTTCTGATACATTTTTTTCATTATTTTGGGCAAATTATGAGAAATTTTGAAAGGCTTTTGACTCATTTTGGACTTTTGTCTTCTATCACAAATTAGGGACAATGTTTTTTGAAATTTTGGATGAATTATGTGACATTTTGGACAACTCTTGGCTAGTTTTTGACTAATTTCATTTGTAATTTTGGATGAACTGAGACATTTCGAGAAAATTATGCTGCTTTTGACCATTTTTGACTATTTGCAGCTAATTTGTATATTTGTACAAAGGTTTTTTTTTTGTCAGACATTTTTCTCAATTTTTGTAACACATCCAGGGCACCAATGATTGTTTCTAAGACATAGTGTCATAGATTCTGATTGAGTTCGGCCACATTTGCAAAATGTGTTTCTGTTTTCTGATAATTCACCAGAGAAATCTTAAAAAGTGCATTCTTCAAGGCTTTCAAGGCTCATATCGTCAGGTGGTTCATCAGAACCAGTTCTAGACAATGAAAAGATCCTTTTACACACAGAAGATACCAGAATCATCTTCTAGACAAGAGTTCTTCTGTGGCAAAATGACATTCTATTGTAGCCATTTGTTAACACTTGCAAATGTAGTTTTACTGAAATGGAGAAACAGCATTCACAAGTTTTTTAGAACAGGACAAATTTCAAGGGTCAAACTAGTCTGCAGCATCCAGAGCTTGTTTGAGTCTTCCAGATTCTCTGATGGCGTTCGGTCATTTTGTCAGTTTATTCTATCGCCCTGTTTTAGTTTGAACAGTAGAGATGACGTCTGATGTTGGCATTTTGTATTTTCTACAGGGCAGGAAAATGACGGTCTGCAGATTATTGTGGTTTCAATCTCAAGTTTTACATTTTGTCAGTGTCGGGCTTTGAAAACATGATTTTTGCCTTGACGCGATGCAACGCTCCTTAATTCTTTGACCTCCTTCCAGCTGGGAGAAGACACATGTCCTGTACGGGCAGCTGCTCGATTGGCTCAGATACTTGGTGGCCTGGCAGCCCATCATCATCGGTATCGTTCACGGGATTAACTTCACCCTCGGCCTCGAGTAGCACCCTGAGGAACGCCGACGTAAGTACGCCTGGAGTCGAGGAAAGCGCGATAAATGTTCAGCAGCACATGGAGGAAGTCCCCGCTATGAGAAACCAATTCTGGCTGCTTCCCGAGTCTTTTGCTTTGTGTTTTTGGACTTGCACAAGTTTACTGCTCGCAGGCGGTCTGGGTCTCTGCGTGCAAAAGGACACCAAGAACCCAAAACTGCTGCCAAGTTGAACAAACCCAGTCAAGCACAGATTCAGCTTCGGACTGTTTGATGCTAGGAAGTTTGGAGTGTCGCCACGCATGCTGTTCGTGTCGAGGCGACGTTGCCACTTTGCGGTTTTATTTGCACACTCCTCCCTGCTGGTTTTGTCGATTCTGCTCGTCAGACTTTTCTGTCTAAAAAGCTGTGGAAAACCTGTTTACATTTCGTACGCCTTTGTTTGTTGCAGAATTCTCATTTTATTTTTTATGGAGCTGCAGTTGTTGCTGAAAATGTTCAACTTAATGTAGCAGCTGATTAACAGCTCCGTAGGCTTGTGGCAGCCAAATCTTCACGATGACTCAAGGGGTCAGTTCAAGTGTCATGTTTTATAATGGCTTTGCTGGGATTCGCCCAACACGGCAGCTCAAACAACTAACCTGTTGACATTTGGTGGTTTAATTTGGAAATGTTGGAAGTTTCCCGTCATGTAACGGAGCTTTCTTTTGCCAAATCGGACAGAGATTGCTTCTTTATGAAAACTGCTGCTGATGAAAACTTTTTCAATAAATATTTATAAAGTTATGTTCTGATGCTTTAGGTTTAGTTTTATATATTTTTTTTGACTTTTGTATTTGTTCTGCATGTTTTGTGTTCATGCTGTCACTTGCGTTGCATATATGACTGATTTTTCAGTTGTACTGATATGAATCCTGCCAAAAGGTGAATTTCTCAAACTAAATGATTTCTTGTAATTGCGTATCAGCTTCACATTACTCTGCTGCCTTGTTTATATCTGACAATACAGAATTTTACAGAGAAAAACAGCAGTTCAAAGTAAGAAAAAAATAATAATAGTAAAGGGGAGAAACTGAAATAAATTGTTACAAAAACAAAAATGACTTCCAGAACCTCTGTGGAAACAGCAGAACCACAACTAGAAGTGAAGATGTTCTGTTTGCATGGTACATTTAAAGTCACAGAAGTCATAGAAGTAAAGCAGTTCATTAGTGATCGGTGGAGCATTTACCCCCCCACACAGTTTTACTTTCTGTTGGCTTGTTTTCATTAAATTTTCAGTTCAACATAACTGTGACTTATACCAGCAGACCCTGAAGAAACTCAGACATCCAGTTTGGTGAGTATGTTTCTATTTTCCACTTTTAAAGTACTTTGAAATGCAATTTTTTGCACAGTGTAACGTACCATGTACCTTAGTTGTTGCATTCCAGTTCATATTTAAATACCGATGCACCGTGCTAGCCAGACTAGCTAACCAGTCAAAAACTGATGCGAGGTTAAGCTAACAACAGGTGTTTGTGTCGGGTGTTGTGACTCAGTATGCCCGCTAAAGGCTAGTGACAGTCAGGCAGCTTTGTGTCAAGCATGCAGTCAAAAGAATCACCTCTGGATGAAATGTCTTCAGAAAATAGGTTCTCAAAAGAAGAGTCTTGAAACAGTCGGAGGCTGTAAGAACAAACATGAGCACATGACACACAAAGCGTTATGTTATCTGAAGTACTTCTGCAGACTTCTACACACTCCTCTTCCTTCCTGAAAAGCCAAAACCCATCATCTTCAAACCCAGACAGGGTATTTCTATCATCTTTATGTTTGAATTGATTCACATCTGTGGGGTGTATGATATATGCTAGAATAATCGTTTCAAAAGTTTGACCTTCTCCCTTTCTTAAAAAAAATCTCCCAGTCCTCTACTTCCACAACTATTCTTGGGTTTTCCCTGTTTCATTTCTGTTTAGCTCATCTTTCCCTTGATTTCAACTCACGAATGCAGACAGAGACTTTGTTGTCTTGTTTGGGTTTCTGTTTAGTTGTAGTTTACACAGATTTTTTCAGTGTCCATGAACAAAGTTTACATGTCATGTTTTCCAGTTTTGTTCTTGTTAACCACGCCTGACGTATGTCAGCGGGGTTACTGCATTCGCTTCGGTATCTGGCTGGGTAAGTATGTATGTGTGTATGTCCGTTCCGATATCTCTGCAAGTGCTGAAGTCAGGATAATCAAACTTGGCACTGAAGATCAATCTAAGGTCCCCTGCTCAGTTGTGGAGTTACAGGTCAGCAGATCAAGTAGGAAGGGATATACGTAGGATGATCAAAATTGATACAGAGTATCATGCATGGGCGTGGTTCTGCCCTCTGCTGAGGGCTCGTCTAGTTTCTACTTGAGTCTGGTTTAAGCAGCCTGTTGACCTAGTTTTAACATATGTGACCAAGATCTGTGGGGACGCTGGTTCAGGTTAAAGTAATATTTGGGAAGTTTAAATGGGGAAAGCTTAAACTAGCAGGGAAAAAAAGCTGATTTAAAAAAAAGATGAGACCAAAATTTAAGATATAAATAGGATAAGATGATTAAAACACATTAGTAAACTGAAAAAAACAAAGCAAAAAAAAATTGGGATTGGAAGAAAATGAAGAGGATATTTGGTGAGACTGTGGAGGTCTATAATCTTTACTATATTGTTTCAGAGTTCTTCCTGTGCAATCATAGTTTGTACATTTAGTGTTTTTTTTTTTTAACCCTTTGGCTTTCCTAAGATTCTTCCTTCAGTTTGGTTGGATATGGATCAGCACAAAATCAGGGGGTCAGTGGAGATGACAATATTAACAATAAACTGTGTTTGTAGTGCTCTGTGGAGGGAGAGGGTGGTTATATCATTTAAATCGGTGATATAACCAAAATTGAAGATTTACATTGTACATGATGATTGATAACGCACTGCATTAGACTGACAATAAAGAAAAATAAATTAATAATCTTGGACTGGTAGAATATAAAGAATATTTTTGATGCGACTTTGGAGGTCTGTGGTCTAAACTACATTGTTATAGAGTTCTTTCTGTGCAGTTATGGTTTATACATTTAGTTTTAAGGTGAAAAATGTTCATCCACACACCCAAACTGAAGATAGACTTGATCACTGATGGACTTTCCTTTGATTTTTTGGGGAAAATTTTCAATGGCATGTTTAGAACAAAGTGATTTGAATAAAATATAACATTATTTATGCTTCTGTTCAGTGAAGTTCTTCATGGATGAATAGTCAATGGGCAGGTTTAGGCGTTCTGAAGGTTCATCTATATTTGATCCCACGAGGTCTGACACGTTTTCACACAATGGGTTTATGTCACTGGAGGAAAGCATTTCCTTTCCTTGCTTTCCTGGGGGAACAAGCAAGTGGAATGAAGGAGGTACCGTCAGACGTGGAATTTCTGAAGAGTAAGCGCAGATCAGGAGATCACTGCTGTTGATTACTGCTGCTGACTGTAGAGCAAGTACAGGCTAAATACTATCGGTGAGGCTGATGATGCACATCTTCAAGCTTTCTCTCTCTAAATTTAAGGATTCACGCTCTGCCAACCAAAGGATTAAATTTGTCTGCTCAAGGCTGCAAAGAAGAACAGAAGTCGATTTTCTTCTGTCATCACTACGACGACCAGAACCTCACAAGTTCCTTCACGACTAACGGGTAAAGTCATTTAAGTGTGTACAAACGCCTGATTTCTGACTTGATTTCAAACCATTTAAAAGCAGCTATGAGTTGGATTTGAATCTACAAGTAAAATGTTTGTCAGGACAGAAAACTTCTGATATGCGTGTTTGTAACTGTAGTTCAGAAAAGTTCTGTCTTCAATGTAAAACAGAAACAGTCGTGTCTTTAGAGAAACAGTTTCTCTGTTGCCATCCTCTCTCCCTCATGGACAGGAAATGTCCCAAACATTGCTGTTTCTCAGACATCAAGTATTTGCAGATGTTGAAGAAAACATCCGTTGTCAGTATCTGACTGTTATCTGGTCAGATACTACATAATAAAATAGGAATGAAATACAGAAACTCTACGCATGAACACAACATGGTGACAGAGATTTTGCAGATAGCTGCACCCAGTGAGGTGAAAGGGGGGTGTTGATTCAAAGGTCAGAACATTGACAGTGTAAGAGATGTTTTACTTTTCATTTTTTATTACATGAAGGTCATCTGGACTTAATTTTCACTCAGTCAGATAAGGCCAAATAAAGTAAGACACAGAATTTCTTGTTTCAAAGCAGAATTCCAAGAATCATCCTCATCTGAAAAGTTACAGGAAGTGGCCATCCATTTGGCCACATAGACACACTTTGTGCAGAGCAGCAGGCAGAAAGAATGGTTGAAAAGAAACAGCGGTGCCTGGTGGTTACAGCCAGGAATGTCCCAAACATAGCAAAATAGGAATAAAATACATGCACACTACAGATAAACACACCACGGTGACAGATTCAGAAATGCTCTGCAGAAATGGAGGGATGACAGTTTCTTCAGTTCTCCATCAATCAGGTCTACAGGGTAAAGCAGCCAGAGGAAAAAAACACATGACAGTCCATCTGGAGTTTGTTCAGCTGCATCTAAAGGCTCTGACAGTATCAGGATAAAGGTGATCTGATCATATATAACAAAAACTCTTTAAGCAGAAATCACTAGCTAACAGCGTCCCAATAGTGCAGGCATGGTGGTGGTGGCAGCATCATGGTAGCTTCAGAGCAGCAGAGATAAAAAGGCTGGTCTGAACTGAGGGGAGTGAGAGAGATGTGGAGGGACCTGACCATAGAAGTTCAGATGCTTCACTAGAGTCTGATGGAGTGTAAGAAGCAAAATGAGATGTACTATTAAAATCCTAGTGTACAGACCCTAACTGGGATATGGAAAATAAACATTTTGCATTGCTGTATAATAATTTATTCAAGACTAATCAAGGCTTCTTCTTCTTCTAGAGAAGTGCGGAAGCTACAACTGCCAAAGGACTGAATTAAGACCCTGAAAACTTTCTATAGCAGACATACATCATCTCAGGTGAGTTCATGAAGTAACGTTATGGAGATTACAACATATGGGAGTGCAGGACAACAGCAACACAAACCTTCAACTTCAAGGTAGTGTCTAGTTTTGTGTAAAGGTTAAAGTTCACGAGGCGCTATACAAAAAAAAATCTCAGTTTGTGCCTTCAAGAAACAAAATTTTTGCATGAAACTCCCTGGAATTCTCAGTTCTTCTTGCTTTACAGATGGATGCACCCAGTCAGGTGAAAGAGGAGGAAAGGCAGGAGGAAGAGGAAGTAGAAATGGAGGAGAAGGAAAAGGAAGAGGAGGACAATGTTGATTCAAAGGTCAGTACACTGATAGAGTGCATGAAATATGTTTGGTTTTTAATTTTTTTTTATTCCATAATGGGCTCAAGTAACATTAATTTTCTCACTCTGATTTTCAGCAGGGTCGACACTCCCATCAGTTCACAGAGAAATTCACAAATAAAGACAAGAAAATGTTCCGCATTTCCTCTGGTCTATCTCGTTTCTGGAATGCAACAAAAAATTCAGGGAAAAACTTGCAAGGACTGAGCAGAAGAAGACGAGTGGAACCGGGAGCACCAACATCTCTGACAAGAGTTGTAGTGATATTAAACGGATGCTGAGTGAGTTCGATGGCAATTCCTTTGGAAAGCGACTGGAGCTGAAGAAGGAGAACTTTGGAAAGATCCAACAGTATTTCAGTGAAATTCACAGACTCAGTAAGCTGCTCAAACTGGGCAAATCAGTTTGTAAAGTCATTGTTAGTGATGTTTGCCAAGGAACAGGGTTTGTGCTATTTGATAGGTTGATCCTGACTAATGCACATTTATTTAAGGATTGTGTTAAAGAAAACAAGCTGCAGGAGGATATAGAAGTTTATGCCCTGTTTAACTTTGATGAACCTGAGCCTAACACTAATTACTACACCTTTACCGCAGAGAAAGCGTTCATTGACTTTGACTTGGAGCTGGATTACGCCATTCTGGAACTCAACCCTCGGGGCCAAATCTCCAACCAAACAGCAGAAACAGAGGAAGCTGAAGTACCACCAGGGCTCCTGAGTAGATTTGGTCCTCTACCTGACAATGGTGAAGCCTGTCTGATTGGTCACCCAGCAGGAGCAGTGAAAAAAATAGATCCTACATGCATCATTCCAATGGAGAAGAGAGAGGAGGCTGTGGACAAACAATTACATTCCTACAAAGAACACTCTTCACTCTCCAATCAATCATTACCGTAATCAAACAAGCAGGCATTGACAGCATAATGATAGGAGGAAGCAAAGCAGATAAAGTTGTGACCTACAACACTTTCATGCATCACGGAGCTTCTGGCTCCCCAGTGTTTGATGTTAGGTGCAGAGTTTTTGGTTTGCACACTGCAGGATTTTGCTATGGGTTTCCAAAAAAGAGAGAGAGTGTGATTGAGTTTGCACGACCTCTGCTGACTATATTTGAGAACTTTGTGGGCAAAGTGAAGAAGAATGGGAAGGCAGAGCTGCTGGAGAGAATTCAGGAGGAAGGAAAGGGAAACTCATTCTTGAAAAAGATCTTTGAGTGTATAAGCCAAACAGAACAACTGAATGATGAGGAGCCAATGGAAACCAGCTAGCCAACATGATCAGAAGCTCCTCAATGTCAAACCACATCTGGTTGATCATTTTCTGCCTCATAGAATCATTTTACTCCAAACATCCAAACCACCAAGTGCATTAGAGGTGTTTTTTACTCTGCAACTCATCAGATCCAACTTTGTATTTTGAGATGCCAATGTATGCCAATGTGACTGTTAAATGTCCATACATCTTTGGTTCTACAGATTTTAAAATTACAAATGTTTCTTGTAGTATTGTACAGCAGGATTTTCAGAGTATATACTAAATTTTAACGTTCATGTTACTAACCTACCTTTTTGTTATTTATGTTGCGTATGTAAGCTACCGAATACTTCTATCCATATCTATTGTGAATCTCCCTAAAATTGATCCTGTTTAATTGCCTGATGCTTCAATTGGATTTATTTTCAGAGGGTTGTATTGTTCTGGCTTTTCTGTTCTGTTCTGTTCTGTTCTACCCCCAGCATGGACGACAAACCAACAGCTCCCCCTAGTGGCCATTTGACCACATTTCCAGCAAAAAACATCCCATATTGTGAGCGAAAAATATGATTCTGTTGTTGTATTTGACATGAACACATACAGCTGAGAACAAAAGTTTTCATCCACTTCAAAAGACTATCTGTATCATGACAGTCTTAAATTTCTAATTATTTATGTAATTTGATTTTCCGTGCAGAACGTGTTTGCCAAAAAAAAAAAAAAAAACAGTCATAGATTTTGAATCTTTCCTGTGGATTTATTAAAGGTCTTCTGGAAATCTGACTAAATCCGCTGGATCTATTTCAATTGTCAGTTTTGTGGATGCTAAAAGCTGTGTTTTCTTACTCTTACTTACAATTTCAAAGCAGCTTCAGACCCTATAATCAGCTGTAGAAGCAGCATCTTCAGACTCAGATGAAGTTTGCTGCTGATCACATGGAGAAAGAAAAGGTTTTCTGGAGGAACATTCTGTGATCAGATTGAACAAAAATTGAGCAGAAATATGTTTGGAAGAGAGACGGTGTCCTTTAACCCAACACTAAACCAACCATCAAGCATAGTGGTGGCAGCATCATGCTCCTGGACTGGTTTTAGACTGTATGTCGGACTGGCTCTGGACTTTCTTGGGACTGGTTTATGTTTGGCTTAAAGTTGGTGCAGAATTTGTGGTTTCAGACTGGATTTTGCAGTGTTTGTAAGAAAAAAATAATTTAAGCTTGGCACAATGGGTGTCAACGCCATGAAGTCTCACATGCAATGTGACGGACACAAATCAGCCGTAAGAGACAGACAGCAGTTAACTGTGGCTAGTTATTTTTCTGTGACCAACAACGTAGCGTCTTCGGGATCTACTTCGACCACCACAAACGGCACACATGCAGATGTAGCGACCACTGCTACCGTTGGAAAATCAAACAGTCTTCGGGTATCTTTTGGATTGAATGCAACGTTGCAGGCGGGGGTGCTCTGGTGTCTGGATTGTTCCAGGCCATGTTTCTGGATTCAGAAATAGTAAAATGTTTCACATGTGGAAGGGACAAAACTAGCTCCATGTTAATGTTTGGACCTACCCCACACTTTAAAAATGAACTGATTTCTGCAGTGAACAATGCAGGACCATTTGTTCTGATGTTTGATGAACGTTCCAACGAGTCAACAAAAAATAAACAACCGGATGTCCATGTTGGATTTTGGGGGGCTGGTGGAGTCCAGTCACGTTATTTTGAATCAAAGTTCATGGGACACTCAAAGACTGAAGATCTTCTGCACCATTTCAAAGTAAGTATAGCTGTACTTTTTGTTCATGGAATGTTATTTGGATGAATTAAAGATTCAAGATATGATCGATGTTTAGCACTGAATCTTATTGCATTGAGAAGCTTTAAAAATGATTTTTTTATTATCATTTTTTAATTATTAGATCACATTTGCAATCAAATAGGTTGTCACCTTTTCAATTTCTCTTTTTCATGTCAAGTAACTGTAATAAAATATTTCTATTCCTTAGACTTGTGTGCGCCTGCTGGACATGAAGAATCTCCTTTCCTCTCCTTGGGACAAATGTGAACTTGAAATTCCTCAATAATTTCCATCCAGACCATGCTGAACTCCATGGAGGTCGGCAGTTAATTAATGTTGGGAGCTGTGGATTGCACACGCTGCACTATTCACTCAAGACTGGGTTCTCCACGTGGAACGTTGAGAAACTGTGGAGAACAATGCACTTTGTTTTTCACAATGTCCCTGCAAGATGAGAAGATTTTTACAAAACTTATTGGTTCATCTCTTTTTCCACTCCCTTTCTGTGGACACAGATGGGTGGAAAATCTTCCCTCGGATATAGAAAGGACTATATGAAGTGTCTTGCTAGAATTGTTAAGAAAATACAAGAAAGGAGCCTTTTGAAATACCCCACTGTAGGCAGATTGCTTGTTTGGACCCCTCCATCATGAGCAGAGACCCAGAATGGTGCAAGGGAAAGATGAAGTCTTGAGTGCAAAGATTTTTGCAGGACAAACGGTTGAGCAGAGGGATTTCTGCTGGTAGGAATGTTACAGGGAGAGCTTCAAAATAAAGGTTTTGCACAACTTTTTATGCATGAACTCTAAATAATTAGAATATTTGTGATTTCTATATATTAGTCTTCCTGATGCAGAAACTTAAATTATACAAAAGTTTTAAACCATTCATTTAAAGTGATCAGATTTAATGACTGTTTTGTGTCTGCTTGTTGCAGGGGATGCTGTTGTGCAACAGTTTGACAGCTTTCTCTCTGCATGGAAAAAGTGAGGAGTTCCTCTCTTTCAGACCCATGGAGCAACGACTTGATGCTTTTCTTCATGACACTCTCAACCAGTCTTATCCTGAACTCCAGACTTTGCTCCAACTCCTCCTGCTCCTATCTCATGGACAGGTACAGTAGAGAGAGATCCTTCTCTGTGAACAGGGAAGTAGAGATGTGCAACGTAAAAGAAGAAACTGTTGAGGCCCAGAGACTAGTCTGTGACCATGTAAGAGCTTGTGGGGGTGTTCTTAAAGTGCCCCTTATAAGGGAGCTATTGACTTCTGTAGCCTCATCCAGGACAAGATACAAGAAAGACGGAAGAGAGAGGGTGCCATGCATGGACTTAAGAGAAAAGCTTTGGAAGATGAGCTAGAAGACCTGAAGAAGAAAAAGGAAGTGTTGACAGCTGCGTGTGTCAGCCTTCAGAAGGATGCCGATCAGCTGACTGAGCAGGATGAAAACAAATCCAGCACACTCATGGCTCAAATGATCACAAAGTCGAACACTTGAAGGAAAAGATACAAGGACAAATGCAATGAAGTGAAAAATATTGAGACAGAAATGGAAACAAAAACCAATGAGCTAAGGCACATCCCTTAAAGGGGAACTCGTTGTCAGTGTTTTGCAAGTGTTCTCACAGTTCTGTAAGTTCTGATGTTTAAGGTGAGATATTTGTAGCTACAGCTGTCATTACAAAAATCTTTTTTTTTTTTTTTTTTACAATTAAACAAACCTGAGTAACTTTTTCTTGAGTTCACGGTCATGGCATTAAAAAAATTACAGTATAGCATTAAAATGGCATTAAAAAGCATGAAATTGGACTGGCTGATGTCTGTAGAAACCCTGATACATCTGATCCATAGGACCAAAGAGCTCTAGTTTGGTCTCGTCAGTCCATAGAACCGTCTCCCAGAACTTCTGTGGCTTTGATAGGTTGGTTTCAGCAGACTGGAGATGATTTTTCTTGTGGCGTGTCTTCAGAAACGGTGCCCATCTAGAGGATCTGCCATTACAATACAATACAACACAAAACAATACAAGAACTTTATTCATCCCCAAAAGCAAATTCAATAAGCCCTGCAGCATGGAGTGTGTCCACAGAAACATCAGATCCTTTTTCAGCCAAACCTTCTGCCAGTCCTTGGCAGTAAGCCGAGGGTTCTTGTCCATATGTCTCTGCTGATAGCTTCTTTATGTGACCACGACCATGTAGTGTAGCCACAGTACCGCTATCTTTGAGCTTACCAATGATGCTTCCAACAGAGTCTCTGGGAACATTCTAGAGCTTTTTTTTTATTTTATTCATTCATTTCAGGCGATTTCAATAACAACGCAAAAAACAAACATTCCAATATGGTAACATGCATAGAATGCCTGAAAAGGGAGTAGGAGGAAGAAAACTTATTAAATCCTACCCCCAAGCTCATCTACGGAAACACTATGAGCTGTGACTCATCATAACAACGTTATGTTACAATGACAATTACAATATAATACATAAAAAACAATAAACAATTGGACAAATACCAGCAATGGTAATTGACAAATACCAGCAATGGTAATGGACTAATAGCAGAAATGGACAGATACTAGAAATGGACAAAATACTGGAAATTGACAAAATACCAGCGATGGTAATGGACAACACCACAATAGGGACAATAGGGACACATTGATCAGTAACTGTAAATGACAAGGTGAATTACAGCATGCAGTGCCTATAATTAGACCAGATCTGATGTTTATAATACAGTTTGAATCTGTTAATATTTTGGCATTGCTTGTGTTGTAAGTCCAGACTGTTCCAGAGTTTCACCCCACACACAGACACACAAAAACTTTTACGAGTAGTTCGGACTTTGGGTAATGTAAAATTAGCATAACCTCTCAAGTCATATGTTTGCTCTCGAATTATAAAGAAGCGCTGAAGATTGGTTGGTAATAATTTATTGAAAGCTTTAAAAAGAATGATTGATGTGTTGTATTTTACAAGATCATTGAATTTAAACAACTTTGACTGAGTAAACAAATTATGTGTGTGTTCAAAAAACCCGCCTTGTGAATGATCCGCACAGCTCGTTTTTGTAACAGTATTAGAGGATTAATTGTGCTCTGGTAGGTGTTTCCCCACACTTCAACACAGTATGTCAGTTAAGGGAGGATTAAAGAGCAGTAAAGTGTGCGAAGTGCAATCACATCCAGGTAAGGTTTTGCTTTGTTTATAATTGAGAGACTTTTGGAAATTTTGGTTTTAATGTGTTTGATGTGTGGTTTCCATGACAACTTGTTGTCAATTACAACGCTCAAAAATTTAATTTCACGAACAAATTCAATAGGTACACTATCGACAGAAGGTTGCATTTCTGAGTTCATTTGTAGATTCCCAAACGTCATTGCCTTGGTTTTTTCAATATTTAAAGATAACTTATTTATATCCATCCATTTCTTTATCACTTTGAGTTCTTTATTTACTACAGTTATTAATTCATTATAATTATCATTACTATAGAAAATGTTTGTATCATCGGCAAAAAGGATAAGTTTCAAGGTCTGAGATACATTAAAGATATCATTTATGTAAATATTGAACAATTTAGGTCCCCAGACAGACCCCTGGGGCACACCACAAGCAATCCCAAGCACATCTGATCTAGACTGTCCCATTTCAGCATCAATATCTTCTTTTACCCATTTCCTTTCTTGTGCAAAGCAGCTATCTTGTCTCTAAACTTCAGAGATATCTCTCTGGCCTTATGTTGCTCACTGGAGGCGTATGAGGAGTACTGACACAAAGTGTGCCCATTTATAGACGTAAGTATTACTCAGTGTTTACCACATGTCACCACTGAATTCACCTCAAAATGTATACATATAAGTGTATGACATTTGAGGTGTACTGCAATTATCTGTATTTACCGAGCATTGTTTATAATAATAATTTTAATAATTTTATAAGAATAACTTTGCAACCTGCTTTTTGTAATAAAAAAAAAAGTTGAAGTTTTGGACGGATAATGAATTAAATCTTGTTTTTTGCTTTGGTGTTACATTTCAATAAACTAACTGTTCACCTCTTATATGATTTAGTCACCTGCAGTTGTAATGTTGCTCATATTTTTGCCAGAGTGTCAGAAATGTCAGGGGGGTTGAATCATTTTGCATGCAACTGTATAAAAACACAAATCCTAAAATTTAAGTTTAGATCTGGTTATGTTTTCCATCGTAGCATCACATCATAGATGAGGAGTTCATGGACTGCTGGAAAGTTGATCATCTGATGTTTTTTTGTTGTTGTTACCATTTCTGATAAATGTCGTTATGTACTCACATTTTTAAAGCTAAAATGCTTTTCAAACAGGTTGTTTTGTTGTTTTGGGTTTACAAGGTTAATCTCCAGTGTCTAGACTCAGTCCTCCCTCGGTTAGTACACAGATATGTCCATATCTCTTGGCACACCATTCATCCAATCAGCAGGAACCACACCCTGTAAAAAGAACTCTCCTTGCAACCACTTCCAGCTCTTGACCAATCAGAGACTCTTAGGAGGGAATGAGGGCGGTGACTTCAGTGATGTGGAGTTATATGAGAGAGTCGTGAGTCGGTCAGTCTATCTATTGAGCTGACCATTCACATCTTTAAGCTTTCTCTCTCTAAAATTAAACATCCACACTCCATTTGCCCAAGTTAAACAACTAAAATTGTGTTCTTGGGGCTGCAAGGAGGACCTGAAGTTGATCTCAGACTGCGCTGATCGCCACGGTGACCAGAACATCACAGATACCTTCACTGCTAACAGGTAAAGTCACATTATCAAAACACATTCTTTCTCACAAATTCCTCATTGTTTTACATAATGAAAGTAACAAGGTGGGTTTGAATGTGTTGGTGAAACATTTGCCAGGATGATTAATGTGTTTGTGTTGTGAAAAGTTCCACCTTAAATATGAAGCGGAAATGTGTTTGTGGAGAAACCATTTCTCTTTCAGTTCCAGTGAGTTCTCAGAACTTTGGCAAAATAGAACTAAAATTAACAAGTGAAATAAAATATTTTTCACTGTTTGGGTGGATCAGAGAGCAGAGGGAGTAAAACACAAGCTGCTTTTTTCTTATGTTACAATGAAGTCACATTAACTGCACTCATCAGGAAGTCAGTGTCCTTTTGTCCACGCGGGCAGAAAACTAACTTGTCCATAAATGTGTTCACACAGGAAGCACAGTGTGGCAAGAGAGAAAAATACACAACATTTGTGAGAACAAAGCAGTTTCACTGGAGTTGGTTTGTAAAGAACAGCTGTAAAAGACCACAGCCTGAGTGCAGCAAAATGATGAAATACCTCATGTTGTGTGAATGGTGCCAAGCTACATACTTCATCATGTCTTATCTGCCCTCAAACAGACAGAGGGGAGACATTTGAGATCTGACTTGGTGCCATCTTTGAATAAAGTCCTATCCTCTCACAATATCTGCTGTTATTAGCTGTGAGCTACACCACTGTCCAATGGCTGCAGCCAGAAATGTCCCAAACACAGAAAAATAAGAATAAAATACAAGATCTCTGCAGATCAATACATCACACATTAGAAGTGTTGAATCTGATGGAAGTGTAGATGGAAGGACGACACTTGAGGCACGGTGGTGGCAGCATCATACAACATCACCAGTCACAGTTCATTAAAAATAACCCACTACGACTTTGGTAATAGACATAAACCTTCAACCTTCTGATAATGTCTGCAAAAACACAGCGTTTTTCTGCCTTTGTGAAGATTAAAGTGCAGGAGATGCAATCAAAACTCTGAGATTGTGCTTACTAAAAGCAAAAACTGTTGGTGAAACTTCCTGAAAATGTCACTGCTTCTATTCCTTTATAGATGGATGCAGCCAGGGAGGTGAAACAGGAGGAAGTAAAAGAGGAGGAGAAAAAGGAGGAAGAAGATGCTGATTCAAAGGTCAGTACACTCATATACGTGTTTTCCTTTGTTGTTTATAAAAGTGATCAGGTAATTCTTATTTTCTCACTCTGATGTCCTGCAGGTTCGACACTCACATCAGTTCACAGTGAAATTCTCCAATGAGGACGTGGAATACACCATTGACTGTGATCAACCTCACACAGTGCTGGAGGTGATAAAATCACATCCAAATGAACAGATGAAGGATAACATGAAGGGCTGCTCTGCTTCGCAAATCATCATTCAGCTGAGTGATCAGTCTAGCATTGCAACACATTTCCCCTGTTCTTGTATCAAAGACAAAGAGAGTCTGACCATAGACTGTCAAGTGGTCGAAAAGACCCAAAGCCAACCCGATGAAATATTACCAAGAGATAAATATTCTGTCTTCTACGTTTCTAAAGAGGGAGGAGAAAACATGACTCAAACAAAATTTTTGAGATGCAATCCTGGCCGAAACATTAAATATGTCCGTGTCTATGCAAAGAAAGGAACTTCTGTGAAAGAGGCTCAGGAAAGAGACGGTCGCTTTGTTGGCCTTGAAGACTTCAAACTGCTTGAAGTCGAGAATTCAGAGGAACCCATTCAATGCACAGAAAGGGTCGACAATCTGGATCAGAAAAAATTCAAGATAGGCCGAGAGAGAAAAAAAGCAAAACAGCAGGAACAACCAAGTGCATCACCGCAGTCACAACAGAAGCTTAACACCAAGTCAATGTTAGATGCAGCACAGAAGAGTGGAGCGATGGAAAAGACAGGCAGTGAGGATAATACTGAGAAGATTTGTGATCTGCTGTGAAAACTGTTTGAGGAACTAAAAATATGGAAGGAGAGTAGACTTCATGGTGGTTCTTATCAGAAAGCTTTGGAGCCGAAGGAGGACGACTCTGGAAACATCTAACAGTCTTTCAGTGAAGTTCACAGAGTCAGAGAGCTGCTCAGACTGGGTGGATCAGTTTGTAAAGTCATTTTGAAGGGTGTTTCCAAGGGAAGAGACTTTGTACTGTTTGATAGGTTGATCCTGACTAATGTTGGGGATATTTTATTACATTTAATTAATATCTTAATCACATTTAATCAACAGTTAACTCCATTTAATCATAACTCATGTAAAGGCATTAGAGGAGATTTAATTTCCTACGACTTTGAACGTAGCATGCGCACATACAACCTCTCCCTCACCCCCTCTAACCTCCCCCCTCTTAACATTTACGAAGAAACGCCCCCCTCCAGAAACTTGCGTAGGACTCGTGAAGTTGTCTTTTACGGCTGGGTCCCCCTGGATCTTTATCTGCCATTATGTCAAAAAAGATGAGCAAAACAAGTCGCCAGCTAACTACGAAGCTATACCAAAGCAACACATACAGAAAACACGTAAGTCCAAGGCGTACGTAATCTACGTAACTAGGCCTGAGCCAGAAGATTTTTGATTGACAGGAAAGGGAGCAAAGCAATCACCTCGGTCCGAGCGCGTTGATTGGCTGATGTTTTTCAGGTCCTGCCATGTCCACAGTTATTTTTTTTTTTTTTATTCTTTTAGAAACCATACATACAAGTCCACTAAAGGTCAGTATATTCATTTTATGTGAATCAGACAAATTAAACAAAAAAAACATCCTCCATAGTGCCTTTAATCCTCATTTAACCGCATTTAACCACAGCTTTTTCTATCCTACAATACATTTTATATTAATGTGTTGTTCCAACTGCAATTTATGATAACCAATGCAATCAAATATATTACAGGTGTGCTTATAATCTGCTATCTAAGCATTGATCTCTCACACACAAACTGAAATGACAGCTTAAGAGAAATGCTTTTAACGCCTGTGCAGATGTCAGATACTTTAGGGGAAAGTAACCTACACTAAACTCCAGGTAGCGTTTCACCGAGATGGAGATCTCAAAATGACAAACGGACCTGACAGGCGTCACCTGCTGACATAGATATGCTGAAACAACAAAACGGTCTATTTCATAGAAGGGTAAAGACACAGCATCTCAGAGAATTGACAGGATGTACCGCAGGCAGTCACTTTGTTAGTCAAAGAGAAGCTCATCCTTGTGCAAGAAGCAGGAAGCCACACCTGAGTTACTTTTGTATCCTTAGAACACACACACACACACACACACACACACACACACACACACACACACACACACACACACACACACACACACACACACACACACACACACACACACACACACACACACACACACACACACACACACTCTGATGAAGATGACTCGGATTGGACGAAGACTGAAGACAACTGCGGAAACTTCCTTGTCATGGACCAATCAGACAGAAGCACGTTTCCATTTAAAGCCTCTGTATAACGTTAATTTAGGCATTCTCTCCTGTGAAACTTGGCTGATCAAGACAGAATCTGCATGCATACATTCTGATCATCCAATGCTTACTAAATATTCTTCAACAAACATTTTTGTTTTTGAGTCTTCATTGCTTCAGAGTGATTCAATAGCAAATAACGAACACGCACGACACTAATGCACATTTAATGATTGTGTTAAAAAAAACAAGCTGCAGGAAGGTACAGAAGTTTATGCCCTGTTTAACTATGATGAACCTGAGCCAAACACTAATTACTACAGCTTTACCTCAGAGAAGACGTTCATAGACTTTGACTTGGAGCTGGATTACGCCATTCTGGAGCTCAACCCTATCGGCCAAAAACAAAACCAAACAGCAGAAACAGAGGAAGCTGAAGTACCACCAGGGCTCCTGAGTAATTTGGTCCTCAACCTGTCGATGGTGAAGCCTGTCTGATTGGTCACCCAGCAGGAGAAGTGAAACAAATAGATCATACATGCATCATTCCAATAGAGAAGAGAGAGGAGGCTGTGGACGAACATGTGGATCGCTTCAAATACTCAATGTTCATCATTCAAACAATCAATCAACGGCTGGAAGATACAGACATTGACAGCATAATGATGGGAGGAAACGAAGCAGACAAAGTTGTGACCTACAAGACTTTCATGCATCACGGAGCTTCTGGCTCCCCAGTGTTTGATGCTAGGTGCAGAGTTTTTGGTTTGCACTCTTCAGGATATTGCCATGACTTTTCAGACCACAGTGTGATTGAGTGTGCACATCCTCTGCTGTCTATTTTTGAAAACCTTGTGGGCAATCTGAAGAAGAGTGGCAACCAACATTTGCTGGAGAGAATTCAGGCAGCAGGAAAGGGAAACTCAGACCTAGAAGAGATCATTGAGTCTGAGGTTTGACCGAGACAAACTGGACATGAAGGACAGTTGGGGGAAATACAGGAGGAATCACAGGAGAGTGAATCCCTAACAGAGGGACTGAAAGTTGAGCCAGAAGATCCTGGTGAGTCCCAGCAGGGCAGTTAGTTAACCAGATCAGACACTCCTCAGCAGAGCCACAAACCAAGATAGTTCACAAAATCATTTTCCTCCAAATAATCACAGTGACATGCATTAGATGTTGTTCTTTTTCTCTGAAACTCACCAGCTTTGTATTTTAGAGGATCTTTTATGTTTTGTTTTCATGTTCAGCTTCTGCAACTATAACCACCAGTGTGAATGTTTGTTGTTGCTTTGATATCACTGATGTTGTGTTCTGGATGAGCTGGAATCAGAACCATTTGCTGCCGTTGGTAACATCCTGGTATTGTATTAAACATTTTCATTAGCTCTCTAACATACTTGATTATGGGGTTAATACAAGTTGCAAGCACACTGATATATAATTGGTTACATGATGGGATCAAATGATGATTTATGATTAATTGGATTATAACTAATGATTGATTGTTTGATAGATAGGTTGAAATGAATATTCCCCACACACAATGGGTATCAACGCCATGAAGTCTCTCATGCAGTCTGACGGACACAAATCAGCCATAAGAGACAGACAGCAGTTAACTGTGGCTAGTTATTTTTCCGTGACCAACAGCGTAGCGTCTTCCGGATCTACTTCGACCACCACAAACAGCACACATGCAGATGTAGTGACCACTGCTGTGTCTGAAAATCAAGCAGTCTTCGGGCATCTTTTGGATCAAATGCAACGTTGCAGGCGGGGGTGCTCTGGTGTCACCTGTGGAAGGGACAAAACTAGCTCCATGTTAAAGTTTGGACTTACCCCACACTTTAAAAATGAACTGATTTCTGCAGTGAACAATGCAGGACCATTTGTTCTGATGTTTGATGAAAGTTCCAACGAGTCAACAAAAAATAAACAACCGGATGTCCATGTTGGATTCTGGGGGGCTGGTGGAGTCCAGTCAAGTTAAGTGAAACATTTGCCAGGATGATTAATGTGTTTGTGTTGTGAAAAGTTCCACCTTAAATATGAAGCAGAAATGTGTTTGTGGAGAAACCGTTTCTCTTTCACTTCCAGTGAGTTCTCAGAACTTTGGCAAAATAGAACTAAAATTAACCAGTGGGAAAAAAAAAAAGTTTTTCACTGTTTGGGTGGATCAGAGAGCAGAGGGAGTAAAACACAAGCTGCTTTTTAATGTTACAATGAAGTCACATTAACTGCACTCGTCAGGAAGTTAGTGTCCTTTTGTCCACGCGGGCAGAAAACTAACTTGTCCATAAATGTGTTCACACAGGAAGCACAGTGTGGCAAGAGAGAAAAATACACAACATTTGTGAGAACAAAGCAGTTTCACTGGAGTTGGTTTGTAAAGAACAGCTGTAAAAGACCACAGCCTGAGTGCAGCAAAATGATGAAATACCTCATGTTGTGTGAATGGTGCCAAGCTACATACTTCATCATGTCTTATCTACCCTCAAACAGACAGAGGGGAGACATTTGAGATCTGACTTGGTGCCATCTTTGAATAAAGTCCTATCCTCTCACAATATCTGCTGTTATTGGCTGTGAGCTACACCACTGTCCAATGGCTGCAGCCAGAAATGTCCCAAACACAGAAAAATAGGAATAAAATACAAGATCTCTGCAGATAAATAATCACACATTAGAAGTGTTGAATCTGATGGAAGTGTAGATGGAAGGACGACACTTGAGGCACGGTGGTGGCAGCATCATACAACATCACCAGTCACAGTTCATTAAAAAATAACCCACTACGACTTTGGTAACAGACATAAACCTTCAACCTTCTGATAATGTCTGCAAAAACACAGCGTTTTTCTGCCTTTGTGAAGATTAAAGTGCAGGAGATGCAATCAAAACTCTGAGATTGTGCTTACTAAAAGCAAAAACTGTTGGTGAAACTTCCTGAAAATGTCACTGCTTCTATTCCTTTATAGATGGATGCAGCCAGGGAGGTGAAAATAAAAAAGGAGGAAGAAGAGGAGGAGAAAAAGGAGGAAGAAGATGCTGATTCAAAGGTCAGTACACTCATATACGTGTTTTCCTGTGTTGTTTATAAAAGTGATCAGCTAATTCTTATTTTCTCACTCTGATGTCCTGCAGGTTCGACACTCACATCAGTTCACAGTGAAATTCTCCAATGAGGACGTGGAATACACCATTGACTGTGATCAACCTCGCACAGTGCTGGAGGTGATAAAATCAGATCTGCCAAAACAGTTTCAGAGGATGAAAGATAAAATGAAGGACTATTCTGATTTGAAAATCATCATTCAACTGAGTAAAAAAGGTAAAGAATCTATCGTTGCAACACACTTCCCCTGTTCTTGTATCGAGAACGGTGAGTGTCTGGTCATACACTGTAAAACACAAGAGGTTGAAGAAACTAAAATCCAACATGACGAATTATTACCAAGAGATAAATATTTTATCTTCTACATTGCTACAAAGGCAGGTGTAAATGCCAGAAAAGAGAAACGTTTTAGAAGCAAAAGTGTGAAAGAATTTGATTATCTCTGTGTCTATGCAAAGAAAGGAACTTCTGTGAAAGAGGCTCTGGAAAGAGACGGTCGCTTTGTTGACCTTAAAGACTTCAAACTGTCTGAAGTCCAGAATTCAAACCAACACACTCTGTGCACACAAAAGGTCGACAATCTGGATCAGAAAAAATTCAAGATATGTCGAGATAGAAAACCTGCAAACTATGAAAATGAACAGGTGAGCAGTGAGCAGCAGGGACAGGGGGGACAGGGGGGACAGCAAGGACAGGAGGAATACCAGGAACAACTGAGTACATCAAAACAGTCACAACAGAAGTTTAGCACCAAGTCAGTGTTAGATGCAGCACAGAAGAGTGGAATCAGTGTGAAAAGAGTGATGGAAGAGACCGGTAGCAAGGTCAATCCTGAGGAGATTTATAAATTACTGTGTGAGCAGTTTCAGGATCTGAAAAGTTTGATGAAGAAAAGATTTCCTGGTGATTCTTATCAGGAAGCTCTGGAGCTGAAGAAGGAGAACTTTGGAAAGATCCAACAGTCTTTCAGTGAAGTTCACAGAGTCAGAGAGCTGCTCAGACTGGGTGGATCAGTTTGTAAAATCATTGTTAGTGGTGTTTGGCAGGGAACAGGGTTTGTGCTGTTTGATAGGTTGATCCTGACTAATGCACATTTATTTAAGGATTGTGTTAAAGAAAACAAGCTGCAGGAGGATATAGAAGTTTATGCCCTGTTTAACTATGATAAACCTGAGCCATTCACTAAATACTACATCTTTACCGCAGAGAAAACGTTCATTGACTTTGACTTGGAGCTAGATTATGCCATTCTGGAGCTCAACCCTCAGGGCCAAAAACACAACCAAACAGGGGAAGCTGAATTACCACCAGGGCTTCTGAGTAAATTTGGTCCTCTACCTGACAATGGTGAAGCCTGTCTGATTGGTCACCCAGCAGGAGCAGTGAAACAAATAGATCCTACATGCATCATTCCAATGGAGAAGAGAGAGGAGGCTGTGGACAAACAATTACATCCCTACAAAGAACACTCTTCACTATCCAATCAATCAGTCACTTGATCCAAAAACAGGACATTGACAGCATAATGATAGGAGGAAGCAAAGCAGATAAAGTTGTGACCTACAACACTTTCATGCATCACGGAGCTTCTGGCTCCCCAGTGTTTGATGCTAGGTGCAGAGTTTTTGGTTTGCACACTGCAGGATTTTGCTATGGGTTTCCAAAAAAGAGAAAGAGTGTGATTGAGTTTGCACTACCTCTGAAGGCTATATTTGAGAACTTTGTAGACAAAGTGAAGAAGAGTGGGAACAAGGAGCTGTTGGAGAGAATTCAGGAGGAAGTAAAGGGAAACTTATCACTGAAAAAGTTCTTTGAGCAAACAAGCCAAACGGAGCAACTGAATGATGAGGAGCCAATGGAAACCGGTGAGCCAACCAGATCAGAAGCTCCTCAATGAAAATGTCAAACCACGTCTGGTTGATCATTTTCTGCTTCACAGAAACATTTTACTCCAAACATCCAAACCACCAAGTGCATTAGAGGTGTTTGTTTTACTCTGAAACTCATCAGATCCAACTTTATACTTTGAGTAAACTGGATGCCAACATATGTTTTTTTTGGTTTGTTTTTATTATAACCATCACTGTCATTGAGTTTTGTTGCCTTTTTTGATTTTGTGTTCTGAGTTCCTGTGGAAGCCGTTGGGTGTTCTGTAAGAACTTTTACATGGAAGCTTCACTTTTCTGGTCGGATGTTTTTGGACTATGCTATTGTTTTCTTTATATCTCAAATTTAATTAAAAAAATGTCACTAAGGGCCAAAAACACAACCAAACAGCAGAAACAGAGGAAGCTGAAGTACCACCAGGACTCCTGAGTAAATTTGGTCCAAAGCCAAACCAAAATAGTTCGCAAAATCATTTTACTCCAAATAATCACACAATGATGTGCATTAGATGTTGTTTTTTCTCTGGAACACACTAGATCCAGCTTTGTATTTGAGGAGATCTTGTATGTTTTGTTTTCATGTTCAGCTTCTGCAACTATAACCACCAGTGTGAATGTTTGTTGTTGCTTTAATATCACTGATGTTGTGTTCTGGATGAGCTGGAATCAGAACCACCTGCTGCCGTTGGTAACATCCTGGTATTATATTAAAACTCACTTTACTGTAGGTTCTTTGTCTTTATTGTTTTTCTCCTCACTTTGTCTCACTGCACGGTTTGATACTTAATTTGATGGCATGCATGGTTTTAGCTGTAACTTTGCTGCTATAAATAACTCCATATGATTAAAAAAAACTATTTGTTTAAACAAATTGGAAACTTGCCCAAAATCACATAAAAAAAGCAGTCTGCCTTCACTGCTGTTGCTGATGATTTCACTCAAGTGCTGAAGCCTCAATGATAAACCAACAGCTCCCCCAAGTGGCCATTTCACCAAACTACCAGCGAGAAACAACTTTTGTGGACAGAAGACAAACCAACAGAACCACAGCAAGAAGTGGTGAGAACTCAGAAATGTGTTTTGTGCAGAACGACAGCAGTTAAAACGACTGAAATTGTGGAAAAAAGAACAATCAGAATGGTTGATTTTCTTTGATTTATTTCACAAAACTGAAAAAAAAATCCTGTAATCAACATGTCCAACAGGTTTTACCAACACTGCAAAAAGAAAAATGATGACTTCACATGTTCCAGAAATCAAAGTTCTTCTACATTTAATTGGTCTCCACACTTCTTTTCTCTTTTTGTTCTGTAGTTTACCTGCAAACAGACTTCAGGGTTTGTCACTAAATGTGGTCACTACAAACTGTTTTTTAATGTAGTATAAAATGATTTGATGATATTATACATCCCACCCATCAAATTTCAAATAATTAATGTACAGAATATTAAAACATGTCGTTGTGTAAATGTTCTTGTCCTGAGACCAAATCTAAAAAAAAAAAAAAACGAGGACAAAGAATGTTTAAAAATATTTTAAAACTACCAAATAAGTCTGAAGTTCCTTCTAAAATGTCTTTTTTCTCTTGTCCCACCCCCTGATGACCAAACTGAATCTCAAATGAAAAGAAATTTAAATCTCCTTTATTTGGTTTCATTTTTTTCATTGATGTCTCTTGTAATTGTGGAGCATCTTTTTAATCAACATAATATTTTAAATAGTAATTACTATGCATGGAACGTGTCTCACAACATGCATGCAACCCTGTCGACATTTTGTGTCTCGTTTTTGTCATTTCATGTCTCATTTTTGTTGATTTTTGTCTTGTTATTGTCATTTTGTGTCTCATTATTGTCGTTTTGTGTCTCGTATTTGCTGCTCTAGTTATTTAGTGCCCTGTTTTTGTCATTTTGTTTCTCGTTTATGTCATTTCATGTTTCATTTTTGTCATTTTGCATCTCGTTTTTGTCATTTTGTGTCTCATTTTTGTTTCTTTATGTCTCATTTTTGTTGTTGTGTGTCTTCTTTTAGTCATTTTAAGTCTCATTTTTGCTGTTTTCTGTCTTGTTTTTGTCGTTTAATGTCTTGTTTTCATTGTTTACATCATCAAACAGTTTTCCTAAAGAATGTGCAGAGCAAAGCTATGTCCTCTCCTCTATTGTTCATATTTTCATCACATTGTCAGCCTTGATTGAACTTCTCACTCTACCTCATATTATCAGGATCAGATTCATTCTTTGGACTGTTTTCCATCAGTCAGTTTGTCCTCTTGGTCAGCAGTAACAGCTAGCTAAATATCTAGCTTCTACTGCTGAGAAAAAGATAGCATTAGCATGGATTAGCAACCCTGTTACTGTGATTAGAGTAGGGTTAGCAAACAACACATAAAACATGGAATAAAAATGGTACCATTGATGTGTAAGCTGAGACAATCAAGCCTTTGATAGTTTATTACCTATTATTGATGAATATGGAGCAAAAAACTGTCAAATGAAGGCTTATTTTTCAAACATTTTGAAGTCCAAATGACCTCCAATTCAGGAATGACCCATTTACTGTTTCCAGCTGTGATGGATGGTGTCTTGTGACCATCCAAGACATCCAGGGACAGTTGTCTGTATAGTACACTGCTGCGACTAATGTGTTAATTGTGTCATAGTTTAACAGCTTCAGAGTCACGAGTGAAGTATTTCAGAAATCCAAACAATGTTTAGCTGAAAGGGAGACACTTTTTCCCTCGTTGATGTCTTTCCCTCCTCACCGCTTCTTCTTCTTGTCCTTCTGTCTCTCATTTCTCTTCCTCTTTCCATTCTTTCTCATCAGTCGTCCTCATTGCCTCCACTCAGAGCGCTCCGAAGGCTCCTCCAGAACTCCGGCCTTCGCTCCTCCTCCTGAGGCCACTCCAGGTAGGTGGTGGAGCTCATGAGCTTGCGCAGTTTGTAGAAGCGCTTGGGGACGTCGTCCTTGGACAGCGGCTCCAGCAGGATCAAGATGGCCGCCTCTCCGCCGGCGTGCCCGTCGAAAAGCCGGAAGTGGGAGAAGTCGAGCTCGTAGCGGCACCAGTCGGACTGCACAAAATTCTCTGAGAGGATGAAGATGGTCCGCCGGCTGCGCTCCATGGCGCTCATGATGTTGTCCACGATCCAGTGTCCAGGAAGGAAGTCCCGCTTGTGGAGGCACAGCGTCAACGACCGCAAAGTTCTGGGATCCCCGGAGTCGGACTCACTGTCAGAATATTAACAAGAAGAAGGTCAAGATTCTGAATCTCTGAGGAGGAACTTGGTAAGAAAGCAATAAAGTACCGAACACAACTTTTTGCTATAAGACACCCCCTACTCCTAGTGTCTTTATTCTCTCACCTACTTTCACTCATAGCTCTCTTCTCTGATGTTGTCTACCAGAACTCTTGATTCCCTCACCTTGTATCATTGATAATTGTCTGAAAAGGCCTTCATCTTCTTACCATCTGTCATTGATTAGCAATGATTTTAAACCAACCACCATTATCTTCTGTATTTGCATGCTGTCCCCTCTGTTAATGTTCTGGTGTTGTGTTGATGTATGCTGGAATACTAATTAGAACACCCCACTACAGCAAACTTCTCATGAGGATTGTGGGTAAATTTCTTCAACAAGAGTGACACCTCTTCTCCTTTGTTACATCACTGCTGTCACTTAAACCAGAATCCAGGTCAATGTCTTAAACCTGAACTCACAAACATTTAAACTGATGTTCTTTGAACTGAATCATACATCACATCTGGCTGATCATTTTCTGCTTCATAAAATCATTTCCTGCTTCATTTTACTCCAAACCATCAAGTGCATTGGAGGTGGGGTTTTTCTGACTCTCAAACTCATCAGATCTAACTTTGTACTATGAGATGCCAACATATACTTTGTCTTTATGTTTAGCTTCTACAGTTACAACCATCACTGTCATTGAGTTTCATTGCCTTTTTTAATTTTGTGTTCTGAGTTTCTGTGGAAGCCGTTGTGTGTTCTGTAAGAACTTTTACATGGAAGCTTCACTTTTCTGGTTGAGTGTTTTTGGGCTTTGTTATTGTTTTAGTTTGTCTCTCCTGTAATATCTTCATATTAAAATAGTTAAAAGTCACTTTTTGGTTGTCCAAGTGTTAATTGTATTTTTCACTTCTTTTTATCTCACCAAACAGTTTGTTTCTGTTTTTCTCTTCAGTCTAAAACAAGCATCAGAAACATCAGAATACCTTCACTGAACATGTGGCCAGCATCTTTAAAACTTCTTTTTAATGCATGAATCTGCCTAAAACAGATCCTGTTTAATTGGCTGACACTTCAGTTGGATGTACTTTCAGAGGGTTTTCCATTGGCCCTGTTTTCTACCTGCTTTAGATCATGTTTTTGTCTCTGCCCAGGACAGAGTTGACAACTGTTGCTTTTCCTGATTTTGTTGTCAAATCATCAACAAACCATCAGCTCCTCCATTTGGCCTTTTCTTCAATTTCATTCTGTCTTGGTTATATTGAACAAAGTAGAGATGTCATCACTGTTGTTTCAAAGCTCAGTACACTCTGATATAGTGTGTGAAGTTTTCCCCCAGTTCACATGTGTGTATGTGAAGTGTTGTATTTGTTGTATCTACACATTTGTGGCAACATTAGTGTAGATTGGTGTACGTCTGCCTTACACATATTTTGTCAGTTTATTTGTTTGTTTTAATTAACTTCTTTTCATAATTTTATAATTTTCAGTCTCTGAGTTTTATCCACAGTGGTGGAAAGAAGTTTTCGTACACCCTTAAAATGTTACACAATCTCAAATATTATCATGAAATATTTGTGAAAACATTTTTTGTGTGTTTCAAGAGGTGTGGCCGCATGAGACAGACACAAACAAATACAAATGATTTTTTTTGTTGTTTACAAGAAAAACTAACAAAACTAAATTCTCTACAGTTTCAATGTGTCAGTTCTCAACATTGTTGGTTTCAAAGTCAACAAAGAACAGAGAATGTGTTCAAAACTGAACCAAAAATAAACCATCATATCATCAGATTAATATTTAGTAGCTCTGCCATTAGCAGCAGTAAAACTCTAATCCTGGCTGGCATGTTCCCCACCAGCTTTTCACACTGTTGAGGGATCAACTTGTCCCATTCTTCTTGAATTATTGCTTTTAATTCTTCTAAATTCTTTGGTTTATGCTTTGAAATAGACAAACAAAAAGGAGTGGGTGGGTTTTGAGAATGCCACAATACTTGGCAGAGTTCAATGCGTCATCACAGACAGTGAGATGACCAACACCAGCAGCACTGATGTGTCCCCAAACCATGGTGCTGCCTCCACCATGCTTGACAGTTGGTACTGCTGTAGACAATGCTTCTCCTGGCCTTCTGCATACTCTCACATTAGTTGAAGGAAAATAGAGCCGGAAACTGGACTCAACTGACCACTGAATCTTCTTCCAATTCCTGGCTGTCTAGCTCTTGTGTTCTTGGGCCCAACGACATCAGGCTAACCCCCGTCTCATTGATCAGGGGCTTCTTGACAGCCTTGTAGGACCTTAAGTCTGGTGGAACACAGAACACCAGTTTGGCTTGAACACTACTGCTGAAGCTCCTGTGATGTCATTCGGTGGTTTTCCTGCACATGCGGATCAGGATGCGGTCATTTCTTGCTGAAGAAACCCTTGGATGTCCAGATCTTGGTTTGTTTTCCAAGCTGTTGGTTTGTCTGTATTTCTGCAGAGTGTATCCAGTCGCTGAAGGACTGCATCTGCATCTCCTGGCAATCTGGCAGCAGCTGTACGATTCCTGGCAGGGAATCTGTGTCTTCAGGCATGTTTCCTGCTTTAGGTTCCTTGTTCTAGTCAGTTTTGTCTCTGAAGAACTTTCAGATAGACTGGATTTATATAGACACGAACCACGGCAACAAAAAATGTCTTTTAATCAAAAGCACAACCTTCATTAGAGGGTCACTGGTACCAAAAAGACCCAATATTCAAATCTCTCATGTATTTTTATACAATCAATCAATTTTAAGTTTTTAAAGGCTTTTTTTTAGGATTTGATTAGTATTTTGATTGTGACTGTGGGGTTTCTGAAAACTTGTTCTACCACTGTATATTACACAACAGAATAGAGAGATGTCATCACTGTTCTGGATCATTCTCTTTCATCTCTTGACTACGATGTACACGCCCTTTAACACGCCCTGGCCCTTGCTGATTGGTTGTCAGTTTGTGGTGCCTTCAGACTTCCTCGTCTTTACCTTCAGTGATTCAGGAAGAGACATAGGAAATGTTGTGGCCGGAGTGCAGCGCTCACAAGAGGGATAGATTTACAAATTAGTGTGTTTAAAGCCTTTTGATCATCCTTCATCCAACTCTGGTTCTCATGGAGGCCGTTTGACCGTCACTCCACGTTTCACCGCTTATTTGCCGAAGTCACGAGCTCTTAATCCCACAAAGAGGAAATTCCAGGTAAACTCCGACTGGGTCTTTTGTCTGGCAATGATGTGAGTAAAATCCATGTTTTGAGTGTGTCAGAGAACTCTCTTCTATGATGGAACTGAAAAAGATTTTGATGTTTTCGGTTAAGAGTTGTATACCGGTTGGAAAATAGACAACTTAGTCGCAACGGCACTAAAACAGGAGTGGCTGGGCTAGGACACATGAAAAAAATAAGAAATGTGGCTAATAAAAGTGGTTTTGTCGCGTAAAATGTCATATTAGCAGGAGGAAGATAAAGCTGACAGAATTTTCTTCCAGTTCCTGGCTGTCCTTTTGTGTGCTTGGGTCCAACGACGCTGGTTTAACCTCCATCTCTCATTGATCAGGGGCTTCTTGACAGCCTTAAGTCCTTATGCCATCATCTGAAAGTCAGCCATGTACAGTGTAGGTGGAACACTGGACACTAGTTTGGTTTGATCACTACTGCTGAAGCTCCTGTGATGTCATTGTCATATGGATCAGGACTGCATCTGCGCTATCTGGCAGCAACTGTACGATTCCTGGCTAAGAATCTGTGTCTTCAGGCATGTTTCCTGTGTCAGGTTCCTTGTTTTTGTCATTTTAGTCCTCGAAGAACTTTCAAATGTCCTGCTTTCTATAGACTCGAACCACGGCAACAAAAATTGTGTCTTTTAATCAAAAGCACAACCTTCATTAGTGGATCACTGGTACCAAAATGATCCAGTACTCAAATATCTTGTGTATTTTTCATAGAATCAAAAAATTTTAATAGATTTTTTTGGATTCATTTAGTATTTTGGCTGTGACAGTACTAGAAATTACACTTGAAGACCTAAGAGTGATTCTTAAAGCAATATTTCACAAATGCACACTTTTTCTACCACTGTATATTACGCAACAGAATAGAGAGATGTCATCACTGTTCTGGATCATTCTCTTTCACCTCGTGATTACGATGTACACACGCCCTTTTACACCTGGCCCTTGCTGATTGGTTGTCAGTTTGTGGTGCCTTCAGACTTCCTCGTCTTTACCTTTAGTGATTCAGGAAGAGACTGAGGACAGGTTGTGGCCGGAATGCAGTGCTCGCAAGAGGGAAAGATTTACAAATTAGTGTGTTTAAAGCCTTTTCATCCAACTCTGGTTCTCATGGAGGCTGTTTGACCGTCACTCCACGTTTCACCGCTTGTTTGCCGAAGTCACGAGCTCTTAATCCCACAAAAGGGATGATGTGAGTAAAATCCATGTTTTGAGTGTGTCAGAGAACTCTCGTCTATGATGGAACTGAAAAAGATTTTGATGTTTTCGGTTTAGAGTTGTATACTGGTTGAAAAATAGACAACTTAGTCGCAATGGCACTAAAACAGGAGTGGCTGGGCTAGGCCGCATGAAAAAAATAAGAAATGTGGCTAATGAAAGTAGTTTTGTCGTGTAAAATGTACATTTACATGCATGTGATTAACCATCGCTTTGTTCTTTGTATATTTTTAATGACGTTTGTGTTGTATTCTACAACTCTGGACTTGTTCCTGTCAAAGAGTGCACTATTGTTGACTTGATCTTCTGCCCAAAGAGACAGATAAGAGATGGTGAGAACAAAGTAATCTGAAGGCAGTTACATTCCCTGCGGGAAATTTTTGCAGTGCCAGGTCTTGTGTGAATGTAACTGAAGTACATGTGTGATCTTGTCCACTGCTCAGCCACACCCTCAGTCAAACAGACCTGCATCTTTTCATATATCCAGCACTCAGACAGACAGAGATGTAACCACAGACTGTATTTTAAAGATGGACGTAGCCACCTTGATGTGAAACATTAGTTTGTGAGGTCCAGTTCTGAAGCTTTGACTTTGGAACGTGGCCGTGACCATCTTGATCTTTTTAAACTGGTTTTAACAAGTGAGGTGTTGAATCTGACTGAAGATGGGAGGACGCCATATACTCCTACTGTAGTCACATGTCAGTCACAAGTTAGCCCCACCCTACAGTCACCCTAATTATTGGTCTATTTTCCATAAATTGAACATCATGCAACCAAAGCACTCACCCCCTGCTGGCTGATAGAAAGAATGCAGGTTTGAGGCACTTCTGCAGTTGCATCACTTTTCAGGGGCCTATTTCACGAAGCAGGTTTTACAAACTCTGAGTTTCTTCCACAACTCTGAGTTGATCTACTCTGAGATAGAAAACTCTGAGTTTTCGGTTTCACAACGGCTGATATGAGTTGGGTTAATTAACTCGGAGTAGATTGACCCGGAGTTACGCGCGTGCACCGCAACTCTGAAAAGACAGCATCAATGGAACCCCGATTTGATGAGTCACCATGGAAACGGGGAAGCGAAAGGCTGCGTTTTTGAACTGGAAGTTTTTAACGCACTCATATGGCGAGTTTGAACACGTTTTTAGAAAGAAGTGCAACACCGCTGCAGCTGCAAAAGAGAGAGAGACGGTGTGGAGAACAGCCCGGATCAATACGTAAGTTTAAATGTAGTCCTTTGTAATCGTAATAATATTACAGGGAATAAGTGTCTGAATGGCAGCCTAGTAAGTTATTTCATTTAGGGGAAATCCCGACGGGGCAGCAGCTTAAGATGAAATATAAAAACATTGTTCAAACAGGTCAGACCTCGGCATTATCTCATGGAGGTACTTCATGTTGATCATGTTTTACATTGTAAAGTAGCCTAAATATTAAGTGGCTGTTTGACTGTGCAGTTGTTTTATCCACACATAGCCTAAATGTCTGCATCCATATCATGTTCTGTTAAATAATTAAGACTATTTAAACTAACATAGACTTCTGCTCAGCCAACAGAAAGAAAACAGATGCCTGTAAAACGGTGGTATAAAATGTCATGGATGCATATATATATATATATATATATATATATATATATATATCTTGTAATTGTAAGTAGGCAACACTCCAAAGATTTTGCCAAAGGATAATTTAAGTTTACTGAAACATGTCACTGATCTAGGATGAAGAGGATGAAACTGTGTCTGCTGCCTTTACAGAGGGGGATCCAGAAAGGCATACAGAGGATGTTACTGATAGTTCTCTTCTCATTCAGATTTTAGGTGGAATATAGAGTGTGACATTTAGCCTACACTGAAGTATTGCACATTCTCATCCTTTTTAACAGAGCATGGCTGGACAGCAGCAGGATGGTTCCTCAGCTTCCACTGCACAGACTGACACAGTGAGATGGATGTTCAGGAAACAGCAGAGCTTCATTCTGTGGAATTCATGTGCAACTGTATAATTTAATGTCCTCTATGTATTCCCAGTTATCAGTAAAACAGATTTACAAACTGCATTTGCTGAGAAAAATCAAAACAACAGATTAGGAGGGCAGATCTGGAAATTGAAATACTGGAGCACAAGTTAGAGGTGGTGATGGTCACAGGTGAATTATGTTAACTACTGGAACATGAACTGAACTATCTTTTATTTGTAGGGAATAAAGAAGAGCAAATGAAATGTGTATCTTGTCTTTATTTGCTGTGGTGGTGATGATGGTGACTTAAACTCTAAAGTGATTATTGCATACGGTGTCTCTGACTGCTCTGCTGTCCTGGATAGCTGCAGGTGGATGGGCTCATCATCTGGGTCTTCAGTTTGTAGGGCAGGGTGTTGCTCTCCTCTAATAGTGGTAATATTATGAAGAACAACACATGCCACAGTAATATCACAGGCCCTCTCAGGGGTCACCCTGAGGAGACGTAGGCTCTGGAAACGGGCTTTCAGCAGGACTATGGTCATCTCCACCCGGGCTCTGGTCCTGCAGTGAGCCCGGTTGAAGTTCTGTTGGGGGCCTGGTTCAGGGTCAGGGTATGAGGTCATCAGCCTGGGTTGTCATGGTAACCCCTGTCACCCAGCAGAAGGCCATCAAACTCTCCTGTAATGTATAGTGGATACATCAGAGCATATTAAAGGAGGGAGACAAGAGAATTCTATTGTGAAAATCTTTATGCTGCTGACCACGCTGCAGTCTGTTGCTCAGGTTAGACTCTCCATAAATCCTGGAGTCATGAACAGACCCAGACCACGTGGCCTCTACATTAGAAATGATGTATGCAGCATCACATATGATCTGGACAGTGCAGAGAATGACAGATGTTGAACTATGATGCAGTCTTTGACATTTAGAAACAGTAGTCAGTCTACCTGTAGCCTACCTGCACATTTATGCTGTGAATGGACTTCCTGTTCATGATGTGAGGGAGCTGTGATGGGGATGTGTGTGCATCTATGCAGCCAATCACACTGGGAAATCCTAAAAGAAATTCAAATGACTAATCCCAGTCAGAGGCTGCAGCACAATGTCATTAACAGAATATGATTTAAAATGAATTTAACAGATCTCTACATCATTCACCTGCAATCCTGTGGAACTCCTCTTGATGTTCTGACAGGTTTATGTCCAGGAAAACCACAATGATGGTAAAAGTCGTTTCAGAGCCAGAAAAACTTTTCTGAATGTCCTCCATACAGCTGCCTTACTCTGCAAATGGAAGTTTTTTATATGATGTCAGAGATGCAAAGAACCGCAGCGCAACACACAATATCTGCTGGATGTGAGAGCATGACTGGTTGGTAATGTAAATGTAAGGACAGATTAGGTTGTTTATGTAGATTATGGACTTGAAACGATTATGAAACGGTACCGCTCAAACCGATAATTGTCCGGAAATGCGAGAACATTTATGCTCGGTCTGATAACAATCTACCGATGAATATTTAATTATCTGTGCAGTAATGCTGCTCCTTTATCCACTGGATCGTTAATAAAAGCTGTTCTACGCCAAAACTCGCTCGCTTACTGACTGAATGAATGAGGAAATGAAACAGCGTGTGTGGCTGAAAGAGGGCGGAGACAGAGAGAAACTCGAGGTTTTCTCAGATAAACCTGCTGCCAACCAGGTTAGAGTCATAGAGTCTGTTACTGCGGTAACTGACCGAGAGTTGAAGTTACCCCTCTTTGTGAAACAGGCTAGAGTTACCCCGCATTCCCTGGTTAGAGTTACCTCGTTTCTTAAAATGGAAAACTCTGAGTTTCCTTCATTTCAGGGTTAACAAACTCAGAGTTTTCCCTAAACCTGCTTCGTGAAATAGGCCCCAGACCTCGAGGTTGAATCTGCCCTCTATACATGGGTTATTCCATTTGGTGTCATCAGGAGCCTTCTGCTCAAGCATCTCTGATTTGCTGAGAACTTTATCGTAAATTATGGATATTTAAAATGGAATTTGAGAAAACTTAGCTTATTGTGTCAAGTGCTTTTTGAGATAAGTTTTTTTAAGGAATTTGCGTGTAGATCCACATTAAGCACATTTTCACACATTAAAGCTTGAGGCTGTTTGAATAATAATATCTCAGGAAATGTTGAAGATAAAAGCCTGAAATTTTCATAGTTTTTCTTCATGTATTTGATTTTGAATCTCCGGTATTGGATAATTAGATTAAATAATCTCTGATTATGGGTGGGTTAAAAATGTCAAGCAAGTATAAGAAGTTCTACCACAAAAACAAAAATATTCTGAAAACTGTGTTCTAAATGGTTCAGATCATCAACCAATATTTTAGTTTTTGTGGGTCAACATGTTCAATCTGTTATAAAGGTTAAATGCAAATTCTATGTTTAGTTTTTTTCTTTATTGTGACAGTATTTTATGTTGAAAAAAGTATTCCATATGTTGGTTTGGTATTATTGTGACATGCAGCAACAGAAAATATCAACAGTTGACTTCTGCATGATCAGTTTTTTTTTTTTTTGCCAATATGAGCTCAAAGATGTGACTTCTAATGCCGGTTTCCTTTTTCTAGTATTTTAACACATGATTGAGCTGAAGGCCCCTGCTGATCAGTGATGGAATAACCTGTTAGTGTTTTGTACCTATTAAAATGTTGGTGTTTGTCATTTCCTGGTTTAGATGATAAATAGTTGACAGTTATATTTCATACCTCAGGGGTATCCACTTTCACACACCTTTGGGTTTAGTCTCAACACATGAAGAGGCGGGGGTTTGAATCATCAACTTTGTAATTATTGAACAACCTACTCAGCCCCCTGGGCCACAGCCACCCCCTGGTTTATCACATAGATTTAACAACCTGACTCTGTCCTGAGCTCTGATTTTCACAGTTTCATCTCCGTTGCAGGGTGTCGACGCCTGAGTTCTTCAAACACTCTTTGAAACTTTGAACCATCAATCTGTTTGTGCACATTGTTCCAAGGCGAGTCATTTCTCCTAGATCTGGATCTGTGTTGAATTAAATAAATAAAACACCTGAAGTTTTATTCAATAACACCCACGTTACTGACATTTCATTGTCAGGTGAAAATGCCTCTCAAAAAGCGAAAGCCGACAGAGGACATCGGGCTCTTTTTAAATAAGAAAACTGTAAGTAATGGCATGGTTAATAAGTGTTTAAATTTTTAATCGTCTTGTTACTTGTGTAGGTCAGATTAGCCACTCCATGATCAATTGATTTATTTTTCTTTACATTTCATCAGGTCAGTTCTGGTGGCAGCAGCAGCACAAAGAGCTCACAGGCAGACAGAGTCTCAACTTCTCAGGTGAGTTTATGAAGTGACTGATAAAAAACCAACACATTTTAGAGTAATTTCAGTTGCAAAATGCTACAGTCCTGTACAGCAACAACAAGACCAACAGTGACCATGGTGATGAGTAAAAACTAAAAAGCTTTGTGAAGGTTAAAGTGTATGAGGTCCGATCAAAGTTCAGAGATTGCGCTAAACAAAAATCAAAAACCGTATGTGATTGAAACTTGGCCATTATCCTCTTTGCAGTCTTTTCCTTCTTCAGTGATACACTGCTTCCAGTGCTCCTGCAACACTCAAAACTCTTCCTGGAAGTTGGGTTGTGTCAGCATGTCTAACCCAAAACCTTTTCTAACCTTTGTGCCCATTCTAGAAAGAGAATTTTGTTTTGTAAATTTTGACAATATGAATATTTGATCAGCTATATGCCTACTGTCATAGTCCAGACACACACACACACACCTCATCAGAGCATTTGCTGCAGCTGCAGTGGGACCGCAGCTGGAGCAGATCAGTCATCAGTGGCAAATAAAGCCTGGGGCTCGCCCCATCAGTTCTTGTCGGTTCATTGTTGCTGCTGATTCCCATTCAGCCAACCTATCTTGGCTCTGGTCTGCTGCCCCCCTTGTTTGGACTTTGAATTTGTGAGTTGTGCCATTTTTCTTAGTTTAATATCTAGCCCATGTAGTGGCCTGTTTAGTTTATCATCCTTTAATTTTGTACCCTGTTTTCTGTATGGAGTTCGGTCGCCTTAATTACTTCAGTCTGTGGTCAGTTTCTGCTAAATAAATCTTGGTTTGTATCTCAGTCTGTCTGGATGTTTTTGGTGCCTGCACAATGGGTTCAAACCAGGACTGGTTTCAGACTGCCTTGGTTGAGTCTCAGAATGTTTTTTAGGAGTACTTTAGGTTTGGATTTGGTCCAGATTTTGCCTTGGTTTTTGATTTATTTATTTATTTTATTTTTTATTTTTTATTTTTTTTAGAACTGGTTTCTAAAGCTAGTTTCAGTTTTGGTTCCTGATTGCTTCTGAACATTTGTTTAACCATTTAGGTTTAATTTTGGTCCTGGGTTTCGACCTTTTTAGGACTGTTTCAGTCTTGGGCAACACCAAACCTACCATCAAGCATGGTGGTGGCAGTATCATGCTCTGAGTGCTTTCCACAAAGTAAATGAAATCATGAAGAAAAAGGATTACCTCCAAATCCTTCAGGAAAACCTAAAACCATCAGCAGAAGTTTGATCTTGGAACAACCTGTTGGACATTTCAACAACACAATGAGTCCAAACTGACATCAGACGTGGTAAAGAAATGGTTCCATCAGGATAGAATGAAGGTTCTAGACTGTTCTCCCCAAAGTTCTGACTTAAAGCCATCAAGAACCTGTGGACTGATGAAGAAACAAGTCTGAGTCTGGAAAAACAACAACTTTGGTTGAACTGCACCAATTCTGTTCAAGATAAACCAGAAGAACTTAACTGTTAAGTTAAAAATGGACATTTAACTCAATATGAGCTTTTCTGTATGTGCTTGTCACCTGACAGATTTTGTCTTATTTCTAGAAGACCTTTAATAATCATGTAAAAGAACCAAATTACATTAATACATGGTTGTCTTTTGTGATGCAGATTCATGTATTTCAGTGATTCCCTCTGGTCACATTTTTACTCACTGTGGTTTATTTTTCTAAAATCTCAAGTTCTGCACCTCTGTAGAAACTGAACAACACGAAGAAGCGCAGAGGATTCAGAAGTGTCATCTGTGCAGTTTGACACAGTTACAAAGACACAAATCATGACATTTAGGCTTAGATCGGGTTATGTTTTCCAACCTAACATCACATCATTGATGAGTTCATTAAAGTGTTTGCATTTTGAAAAAGTCCATCTTAAATACAAAGCAAAATGTGTCTGCAGAGAAACAGTTTCCCAGTGTGTCAGGTTGATTCCTGTTGGTGTAGCATTTTAGTTTTGTTTATTGTTGTCCACGCTGGCAGAAAACCAACTTGTCCATAAATGTGTTCCCACAGGAAACATTGTGTGGTAAGAGAGAAAAATACACAGAATTTGTAAGAACAAAGCAGTTTCGCTGTAGTTGATTTGTAAAGAAGCTGTAAAAGACCACACCCTGAATGCAGGAAGGAGTGGCAATGCCAGGTGCTGTAAGAATGCAGCCGAACTACATACTGCATAGAGTCTGCCTTTGTGTCAGTCAGCCTCACCATGGAAACAGACTACAAACATACAGAGATCCAACTTGGTTTCCATCTTTGTATGAAGTCAGTACCTCACACAGTATCTGCTGTTATTGGCTGTGAGCTACACCACTGTCCAATGGCTGCTTCCAGAAATGTCCCAAACAGAAAAATAGGAATAAAATGCAAGATCTCTGCAGATAAATACACCACAGATTCAGAAATTCTCTGCAGAGATGGAAGGATGACACTTTCTTCAGTTCTCCATCATTCAGGGTAGAGCAGCCAGAGGAAACCTCTGAGTAAAAACACACAACAGTCTGTCTGCAGTTTGTTCAGCTGCATCTAAAGACACTGAGAGCGTCAGGATGAAGATTATCTGATCTCATAACATGAACCCTTTGAGCAGAACTCACCAGTTAACAGCATCCCTACAGTGAGGCATGGTGGTGGCAGCATCATGTTGTGGAGCAACTTTACCATTCATAGTTCATTAAAAAACAACCCACTATGACCAAGTCAGGACTTGGAGGGCGCTGCTCGTGTGGCAACCTTTCAGCTGCAGCATTAGTGTTAAAACTTTTTAACCTTTAACTTATTTTTTTTTTCTTTCTTTTACTAACATTGCCTTTCTGAGCGTGCCTTTTCTTGAACTGTTTTTATCGGTAATGTGTCTCGAGCTCAAGTGAGAATGCAGGTATTTTTTCTACTGCTCCTGTCAGCCACGCTGAACCTCGCCATGGAATTGTTTGTTAACCAGCAAACAAACAGGATTCGATACACCCGGGACTTTCTTCTTGGATTCCAGTCACACAACTTACTGCTGGATCAACAAACCGGTCTACTTTCGGAGATGGGCGAGTATGTTTTTATTCCTAATGGGGCTTTTAACCGAACTTGCAAACCTGAAGCGAGGAAATGCAAGAAAAGGGGAAGAAAGGGAGGCGTACGCCAGCGGATAAGGAAATTAACTAAGAATAAACGTCTTCCCTTGCCGTCCATTGTCTTGGCAAATGTCCAGTCCCTTAAAAATAAGACTGATGAACTGCAAGCCTGCGTCTCCTCTATGCGCGAATTCAGGGATGTGTGTGTTTTGGCTTTTACTGAGACATGGTTATCGGACTCTGATTCGGACTCCGTCTTGAATATTGATGGATTTGGGGTTCCCTATCCGCCTGGACCGTGACCCACTGACGACGGGGAAACACCATGGTGGGGGTGTCTGTGTGTATATGAACCCGAGATGGTGTAAAAATGTCACTGTGCGTGAACGAATCTGTCTACCGGACATTGAGCTCCTGTCACTATCTTTCAGGCCGTTCTATTTGCCACGTGAATTTCCTCAGATTTTCCTTATAGTGGTTTATATTCATCCCAGAGCCGACGCTAAAGCAGCAAATGATGTCATTTTTTCAGTGGCTCAATGACTACAGTCAGTATCACCTGATGCGCCGTGCTATTTTCTGGGTGACTTTAATCATGTTAACTGTAAAAAGTCACTCAGCAACTTCAGCCAGTACGTCACCTGTCCCACTCGCGGTGACAGGATATTGGACCGGTGTTATGGCTCTATTAAGGGGGGCTATAAGTCTGTCGCTGGTCCCCCCTTGGATCCTCTGATCACAACGTGGTGCATCTGCTCCCCTCTTACAGGACCTTGCTGCAAAGGGACAGGGTGCAGGCACGTGAAGTCCAGGTGTGGAGTGAGGATAGCACTTTGGCTCTTCAGGGATGCTTTGACTGCACAGATTGGTCAGTTTTCCAGGAAACATCAAGGGACGTGGATGAACTGACTGATGTAGTGTGCTGTTATATTTCTTTCTGTGTTGACAATGTGATCCCAAAAAGAACAATAATCTCATATCCTAATAACAAGCCATGGATCACCAAGGAAGGGAAGAATCTGCTGAAGGAGAAAAAGCGTGTTTTCAGAAGTGGAGATAAAACTGCACATGTTAAAATTAGGAGTGATATTCGCTCAAAAATCTCCCAGGCTAAAATAAATTATAAAGAGAAAATTGAGGAAAGATTCCACCAGGCTGACCTAAAATCTGCCTGGGATGGTATGAAATTAATGACAGGTCAATGTAAAAAGATAAACACTGTAACATTGAATGGCTTCTCTTCTGATGTCGAGCTTGCAAAGGAACTAAATAGCTTTTACTTGAGATTTAATTGTGATGACTCAGGAGAAACCAGTAATATTTCTAAAACTGTCCAGTGTACCTCTGCTCTGAATACTGATGTTGATGTTCATCTGATTGAAAAGCTTTTTAGTCAAACTAAGGTTGGCAAAAGCTGTGGTCCTGATATCATTAGTGGCCGGGTGCTGAAGTCATGTGCCTCGCAGCTGAGTGAAATCTTTCACTTCATCTTCACCCAGTCCCTTCTAGTGCAGAGAGTCCCGAAAATATGGAAACATGCTACTGTTGTTCCTGTTGCCAAATGCATGAATCCAAAGACATTAAATGATTTTCGACCAGTGGCTCTCACCTCACTGGTGATGAAAACTTTTGAAAAGCTTGTTAAAACTGAGATCCTGAGGCAGGTGGAAGGTCAGCTGGACCCTCTTCAGTTCGCCTATAGGACAGGCAGAGGAGCTGAAGATGCAACACTGACATTGTTGAATCTTATAGTTCAGCATCTGGAGGCCTCTAAGACTCATGCTAGGCTCTTGTTTATTGACTTTTCCTCAGCTTTTAATACTATCCAGCCACACTTACTGACAGAGAAACTTCTTTCTCTTTTTAACCTGAATTTTAACCTTGTTGGCTGGATATTAGACTTCTTGACTGACAGGTCTCAGTGTGTCAGGGTTAATGGCGTTTTATCCCCTAAACTGTACTCCTCTACAGGCTCCCCACAAGGCTGTGTTCTCTCACCGTTGCTTTTTATCTTGTACACTAATGACTGCAGGAGCATGCACATGAATAGGCATTTTCTTAAATTTGCTGATGATACAGTGATCGTGAGTCTCTTGGATAAGGATGAGTCTGAACATGGTCCTGTAATTGATGATTTCATTACTTGGTGCAAAGAGTTTCACCTGCAGATCAATGTGTCCAAAACTAAAGACATGATTATTGACTTTAGAAAGTCACAGCCCAGTGTCAGTTATACTGTCGTTAATGACATGGATGTTGAGATTGTTTCTCAATATAAATATCTGGGAACAATTATTGATAATCTACTTCGATTTGAGCCGAACACTGATGCTGTTTGTAAGAAAGTCCAGCAGAGACTTTATTTCTTGAGAAAGATGAACACATTCAAGGTGTGTAAGGTTCTCATGTCTCTTTTTTATCAGTGTTTTATAGAAAGTGTTCTTACGTACTGCATGGTTGCTTGGTTCGGTTGTCTTGCTCTGTCTAGTAAAAACAGACTTGTGAATCTGGTCAAAATAGCGAGCAGGGTGATCGGAGTGCAGCAATCTCAGCTGCAGGATATCTACAGCAGACGTAATGTCAGCAGGGCCCAACAAATTCTGAACTGCCCTGATCATCCCCTGTTTGCTGAATTTGATCTTCTTCCTTCTGGCCGACGTTACAGAATGCCTAGAACCAAAACGAGGAGAGCCAGAACTTCTTTTATCCCAGTTGCCATTGAAAACCTCAATTCATTGGCCTGACCAGTTTCTTTCTTGTGTCTACTTTTTGCACCTGTGGATAGAACTGATTGTTGATTTTAAGACTGTAATCCTTTACTATTTATTGAATATTTATTGCATCTCTTTTATTTGCTTTACCCCGTATGTTCATCATTACGGTTTATTTATCTATTGCACAGCACTTTGACAACTGAATGCACTTTATGGGTTTTGCCTGCTCAGAGTTTGGCATTTTGTGGCTTAAGTGTTGTCCTTTTTCACTTGTGCTCAGGATTTTCCCCATTTTCCTAATGTCTGTATGTCTTATGTCTTATGGTTTATGGTTTATCTTGTACTGCCTGCTGCTGAAAAACAAATTTCCCACGGGATAATAATAAAGTTGAAGTTGAAGTTGACCTCAGTAATAAACATACACCTTCAACTTTCTGATAATGTCTGCAAAAACACAACATTTATCTGCCTTTGTGAAGATTAAAGTGCGGGAGATGCAATCAAAACTCCATGAGATTGAGCTTACTAAAAGCAAAAACTGTTGGTGAAACTTCCTGAAAATGTCACTGCTTCTATTCCTTTATAGATGGATGCAGCCAGGGAGGTGAAAATAAAAAAGGAGGAAGAAGATGCTGATTCAAAGGTCAGTACACTCATATACTTTTTTCCTTTTTGTGTATAAAGATGATCAAATAACTTTAATTTTCTCACTTTGATGTCCTGCAGAGTCGACACTCACATCAACGTCGACAGTTCACAGTGAAATTCCCAAATGAGAAAGGTCCATTCACTGTTTGCTGTGATCAACCTCGCACAGTGCTGGATGCAATAAGATTACATTTAAATGAACAATTTCAGAGGATGAAAGATAAAATGAAGGGCTACTCTGATTCAAAAATCATCATTCAGCTAAATAACAACTCTACCATTGCAACACATTTCCCCTGTTCTTGTATCAATGACAAAGAGAATCTGACCATAGTCTGTAAAGGGAAAGAAGTCGAAAAGACCGAAAGCCAACCCGATGAAATATTAACAAGAGATAAATATTCTGTCTTCTACATTTCTAAAGAGAGAGGAGAAAACATGATTACAACAAAACACTTGAGAAGCAGTCCTGGCACAAACATTGATTATCTCTGTGTCTATGCAAAGAAAGGAACTTCTGTGAAAGAGGCTCTGGAAAGAGACAGTCGCTTCAATGACCTTAAAGACTTCAAACTGTCCGAAGTCCAGAATTCAAAGCAACGCACTCTGTGCACACAAAAGGTCGACAATCTGGATCAGAAAAAATTCAAGATATGTCGAGACAGAAAAACTGCAAACTGTGCAAATGAACAGGTGAGCAGTGAGCAGGAGAAGCAGCAGAAACAACCGAATACACCAAAACAGTCACAACAGAAGTTTAGCACCAAGTCAGTGTTAGATGCAGCACAGAAGAGTGGAATCAGTGTGAAAAGAGCAATGGAAGAGACGGAGAGTGAGGTCAATACTAAGGAGATCTATAAACTACTGAGTGAGCAGTTTCAGGATCTGAAAACATGGATGAAGAGTAGATTTCCTGGTGATTCTTATCAGAAAGCTCTGGAGCTGAAGAAGCAGGACTTTGGAAAAATCCAACAGTCTTTCAGTGAAGTTCACAGAGTCAGAGAGCTGCTCAGACTGGGTGAATCAGTTTGTTTGTTAAAGTTCAATGCATTCCATGTTACAGTTCAGGGCACAGGATTTCTGCTGTTTGATAACTTCATCTTGACAAATGCCCACTTATTAAAAATGTGTACTGACTTGCCAAGTGATCAATGGATCGATTATGTTGAGATTACTGGCATGTTTAACTATGAAAATCCTAACTGGGACTCAAACAAAAAAGAGTTTACAGCTAAACTGTGTGGTGGTTGCGACATTGGTCGAGATTACGCCATACTGGAGATCAATCAAACAGCAGAAACAGAGAAAGCTGAATTACCACCAGGGCTCCTGAGTAGATTTGGTCCTCTACCTGTCAATGGTGAAGCCTGTCTGATTGGTCACCCAGCAGGAGCAGTGAAACAAATAGATCCTACATGCATCATTCCAAAGAAAGAGACAAATCCAGCTGTCAGGGATCATATTTTCACCCTCCATTCAATCAATCAAGAGATCAGAAATAATCTATATGCAGATATTTATGTGGCCTACAACAGTTTCATGTATGACGGCTCTTCTGGCTCCCCAGTGTTTGATGCTCATGGTCGAGTTTTTGGTTTGCACACTGGTGGCATTTTCTTAAACCCTGAAGAGCCCAATAAGAGTGTGATTGAGTATGCACTGTCTCTGCTGAATATATTTCAGAATTTTGTCAGTGAACTGAAGAGGAGTAAACAAGCAGAGATGTTGGTGAGAGTTCAGGAGGCAGCAAAAGGAAACCCATACCTAAAAAAGATCATTGACAGACTGAATACTGAGGAGCCAATGGAAACCAACTTGCCAACCAGATCAGAAGCTCCTCAATGAAAATGACAAACCACCTTTGGCTGATCATTTTCTGTTTCATGAAACCATTTTACTCCAAACACCCAAACCATCAAGTGCATTAGACGTTTTTTGTTTTTTTTACGCTGAAACTCATCAGATCCAACTTTCTACTCTGAGATGCCAACATGTTTTATTTTTGTGTTCAGCGTCTACAGTTATAACCATCACTGTAATTGAGTTTTGTTTCTAGTCAGGTGTTTTGGGGCTTTGCTATTGTTTTACTTTGTATCTCAAATTAAATTTAATAATGTTCTTAAGAGCAGAAAACAAAACCAAACAGCAGAAACAGAGGAAGCTGAAGTACCAGCAGGACTCCTGAGTAAATGTGGTCCAAACCTAAACCAAAACATTGTACTTCACAAAATCATTTTGCTCCAAATGATCTGCACTTTTTTTTCTCTGAAACTCAGCAGCTTTGTATTTTAGGGAATCTTGTATGTTTTGTTTTCATGGTCAGCTTCTGGAACTATATATTTTTTTTGATTTTATTTTATTAAAATGTCATGCACATTTGTGTCCAGCCCACATGGGCTTACAAGACACTAACAAAAAATACATAGTGTGGCTGCAGACCACAACTTATAAACAAGAATCATATCAGACTGGATACAACCTTTGCCTTCTATCCCAGGCTTTACATAGATACTTGGCAATAGAAAACACATGATTTTCAAACAGGCAACTCAAAATAGAACTTTCTGTTTGCCAAAAAATATCTGGATCCAAGCATCCATCAAACAAAATATTTCTTAACTCACAATAACAGGGACAATAAAGAACAAAATGTGGCTCATCTTCTACCACGTTAAGGTCACACAGCGTACATAGCCGTTGTTCTTCAGGTAGACCTTTATACCTACCAACTTCAATTGCCAGAGGTAACGTGCCAGTTCTCAACGGAGCACATAGGGATCTTTGTTTTCTCGATAAATGTCACAAAATATAGTTTTCTGTTTTATAATCTTCCTTAAAGTGAATATAATGTCTTAACTTTGTTTTTTGACAAATGTCATATTTCCATTGTTTTTTAAAAGCATCTGTTAACTTTTGGTGTAGTAAATTTAAATTACATTTAAGTTTGTTTCTACTAATATAATTTAAATCATTATCAGAGAATAATTTAGTCATTTCCCTGGCCCAAGGATACTGATTTGAACAGTCCCATAAAAAAACTTGCTTTGTCAATCTATCCTCTGGTAGCTGGGTGAGGCGGTTCCATAAACGCATCATTTCAATTCTCTGCTTTATCAAGCAGGGCTCCCAACCCATATCACCCTGTAAAGCTAATTTAGTTGTAAATTTATGCACACCTAGAAATATTCTAATTGCTCTATTTTGAAGAGCATTAATGTGCTCAACTTCCTTTGCACCCCACACACCGGCAGCCTAAAACAAAATAGAACCAACCAGTGAATCAAACAGTTTTGTAAATACAGAGAAAGTAAGATCAGGCACAACTTTCATCTTACTCACAACTGAACCCAGAGCTCTGCCTGCTGAGTCTGAGAGTAGCTTAGTTCCCTCTGTAAAACTCATGAACTCATTAAACACTAATCCTAGGTATTTATATGAACTTGTGTATGCTAGTGAGGTGGATCCATACATAAAATTATAAGTACTTCGCAACTGCCTGCTTGTCCTAAAATGCATAATCTGAGTTTTATCCTGATTTATAGCAAGCCGCCATTTTCCACACCATGCATTCAGAAAAAACAAACTATTCTGCAAATTTGTTTCATTTTCTGCCACTAAAATAATATCATCAGCATACAACAATATACATAAATTGATATCATCAATGCAAATACCCAGGTTAGCGTCTTTGATTTCAGTTACCAGATCATTTATATACAGAGAGAATAAAGTTGGTGATAGAACATCTCCCTGCTTTACACCAAAAGGAGTAGGGAACCAGCCAGTTCTTAAATTATTGACTTCGACACAAGCAACAGGGGTTTTGTACAGGGACTTAATTGCATTGTAAAACTTACCATTTATACCATAACCAAGGGTGTCAGTTTGTTTTTAAAAGTGGGGGGATGGAGACCACAGCACTTTGAGAAAATGTCGAAGAACGGCGGCAAAATGCCACAAGCTGGGCTTGAACGCACAACCACCGCACCAAAGGTAAAGACTCAAGCTGTAGAGCTATCAGTACATGCAGGTAGAGGGGTCTGTGGGCCGCTATAGTACTAATTCTCCCGGGCCGAAATTTTGCCCCTGCACGCCTCTGGTCGGAGCTTCCACTTGGCACAGGCGCAAATTTAGCATCTGCGTGGTTTTTTTTTTTTTAACCTCACGAAGGTGTGCTGCATGTCTGTGTAACTCTCGGCCGAGTGCGGATGGTGCGTTCAGGAGCGTCGGAATTTTCTATACTACTGAAAATAACTGGGTTTACAACGGCTTACATGTGAAGAATCTGAATGTGTTGGAGACAAAATGACCCCTGACAAAAAGTGGGGGGGACACATCCCCACTGTCCCCCCCTAAACTGACGCCTATGACCATAACCTAACAGTTTAAACAATAAAAGATCCCTATTCACCCAATCGAATGCCTTCTGGAAATCAACAAACCAAACAAAAGTGGACTTCCCTTGTTGAAGCCGAACTCTTACCACTGAAGATAAGACGTAAATGTGGTCAATGCAAGCCCTGCCTCTTCTAAAGTCATTCTGTTCATCAGCCAAAATATTATGTGTTTCAAGGTAATCATTCAGTCTACTATTAAGAATTGCAGAATAAAATTTGTACACTGTACTGATTAGACTGATACCTCTGTAATTAAGCGGCTCTCTTGGATCCAACTTAGTTGATTTTGGTATTGGTTTTATAACTGACTGATACCACACTGATGGAATAATGGCATGATCAAAGCAGGCTTGAAAAAGACAGTGCAAAACATTGACCAATGAAGGAGCTTTAAGAGCTTCATTCGGGAGATGCTCAATACCTACAGCTTTATTTGGTTTAGCTGAGCTTATAGTTCTTTGTACCTCTTCAACTGTTATATCGAGATTTAACAAATCATTACGACCCAGCGTTGTATTCAACATTTCACTTTCCAAATTAACTTTCTGTAAACAAATCTGCTTTAAGAAATCATCATTAAAAGATACTTTATGACAACCATAGAGGGCACTATAGTCATGTTCCCATTTCATCATTATGGTCTCCTTATCAAAACAAACCTCTCCATTGGCTGTAACAACTTCCATGGGGATCATCTTACTGTTTTGCGGTCCTAATTTATTAATTTCTCTCCAGAAGAGTTTTGAGTTTAATTGCTGATTCTGCAAGGTAATGCTCTGCCCTCTTCTGAAATTTCTTTTAACAAATCTTAACTTTCTATCGAAGTACTGTTGATGTTTTTTAAATTCACAATTTAAAGTGATTTTTTCAATAGGGACTCTAGATTTTAAATAAAGTTTTTCAGCTACTCTAGCTTTAGTCCAAAGATTGTGAAGCTCTTCATTCCAGTATGGCTGGTTTATTTTATAATATTTTGGCCTGTGTCCTGTTTTCCTCTCAGAGCATCCCATTTCTCTATGTATAATATCACAAAGTTTTTTGTAAGTTGTATCCATGTTTTGCTGTGTTTTGATTTCTTTTACAAATCTATTTTGAATACTGGTCAAGGTAACCGCACAGTCATCAGTGGACAAGAATTTTGAGGAGAAACATCTTCTGATAATTTTCCTAGGTAAATTAGAATTATCTTGCTTAGGCAAAACAAACTCTCCAGTTCTAAACTTAAGACTTAAAGAGTGATCAGGAAGTCTGGATTGAGGGCCAATTAGATCTAAGGCTTCAGAACCAATCTTTCCACAAGCTCTGAGGGCGTGTAAACATTCATTTCAAGACAAGACTTTATATCTTTGTGTGGTGTTATAATATAATCTACAACAGCCTTTCCCCTAACAGACACAGAAGTAAAATTATCTGCGTTTGAATGTAATCTTCCATTGAGCACACAGCATTTTGCATCTTTTAGAAACTCAATAAACGCCTCACCATGTTTATTAGAACTTAAATCTAATGCATTTCTAATAGGGATTTCATCTGTATCAATATAATCTTTTAAATTAGAGATACGGGCATTAAAATCCCCATACAAACAATCTTGTATGTTTTATTTTCATGCTCAGCTTCTGCAACTATAACCACCAGTGTGAATGTTTGTTGTTGCTTTAATATCACTGATGTTGTGTTCTGGATGAGCTGGAATCAGAACCATTTGCTGCCGTTGGAAATATCTTAATATTTTATTAAAACTCATTTTTACTGCAGGTTCTTTGTCTTTATTGTTTTTCTCCTCACTTTGTCTCACTGCACAGTTTGATAATTAATTTGATGGCATGCATGGTTTTAGCTGCAACTTTGCTGATGTAAATAATAACTCCTTATGACAAAAAACTATTTATATGAACCCAAATAAACAACAGAAAAAGTTTAAGAGGATAAGATAATCCTTTATTTGTTATGATCCTGCTCCAGCTCCTGCCCCCCCATTATCACTCATCCATGTCACCTCCCTACTTGTCTTGTATTTGTACTTGTCTCTGCATCTGTTGGTCTTTGTCTTCCTGCCTGTCTTGCTCTCTCTACTCACCTGTCTGCACTTAGCTGATTACTGCTATGTGTGATCTGCAGTAATCAGCTAAACACCACTCACCTTTTCTCCTCCTCACCTCAGCTATTTAAGCTCTGTTCTTTCTTAGTCTCTGCTGGATCACAGACTCTGTTCCCCCACCGAAACCTACCACCTCTGGACTGTGTCAGTTTATGGACACTTCTGCTTCCCCCTTTGTGGATCCCCCCTCTCTTGGACCCTGTTGTGCTCCGGTATGTCTTGTTTGCTCCCCTGGTTGTAGTTTCCTTTTGTGCGAGTAGCTTTCCTTAGATCTGTTTGGTCAATGCTGTCTGGTTATAGATCTCGGTTTCAGTGTTTCTGGTGTATAGTTGGCAAGTTTAGTTTGAAGGATTTTTATAGTTTTGGTTTGGTTCCTTACCACTAGTTCTGTTCTCTTTAATGTATTATTTTTTGGGTTAATGAAACCTTTTTAATTATCCAGGTGTTTGCCAGTTTTGTGAGTCTGCACTTGGGTTCCCCAGCCACCATCTGTAACATTATTACTCTCCACATCAGAGGAAATTTTATGGCTCATCTAATAATAAACTAATGTAAGCTTCTGCTAAATTAGAAATTTGCCCAAAAATCACAAAAAAAAACTAGTCCACCTTCACTTCTGCTGATTTCACTCAAGTGCTGAAGCCTCAATGATAAACCAACAGCTCCCCCAAGTGGCCATTTCACCACACGACCAGCAAGAAACAATTTTTGTGAACAGAAGACAAAACAACAGAACTACAGCAAGAAGTAGTGAACTCAATATCTGAATGTAGAAGGACAAGAAGTTAATACTGAAATTATGAAAAAATAAAAGTCCAAATTGTTTATTTTCTTTATTTCAGAAAACTGGAAAAAACAACAACTCATAATCAGCAACATCCAACAGGTTTTACCAACACTGCGGACAGAAGTGATGACTTCATGTTCCATAAATCAGATGATTTCTATATTTTGTCTCCACAATTCTTTTCTTGTTCTGCAGTTTAGCTGCAAACAGACTTCTGGGTTTGTCACTAAATGTAATCACTGCAAACTGATTTTTTTTTTTTTTTTTAAATTGTAGTATACAATGATTTGACATGACCTTTATATCCCACTCATCAAATTTCAAACAAGCCATGTAGAAAATACTAAAACATGCAGATATTGTTTAAATGTTCTTATCCTGAGACTGTTACGATCCAACCGCTAGGGGTTGGCTGGATGCAACAAAATAACCAGGTGTTGGTTTAGGTGAAGGGATTTATTGCTTTTCTTGAGAACTAGCCTCATCTGTTCATATTTAATTTGCTCCAACTCAAGCTGCAGCTTTAATTTTTCCACACGACTTCCAGGCTCACCATTCCCCTCAGCCATCTCATCTTCTTCATGAAGACTCTCAGACTTCACTTCGTAATCAGCGCTTAAAATGTGCTTGGTCAGCATCCCATTTACCACAGCTTCTTTGATCACTTCCTTTTTACTTCCTGCTGTCACTACTATTTCAAAATGGCGAACAATCTCCACCAACTCTTCCTTCTTACAGGCATTGAGCACTTCCCAAGTAGGGTTTTTAATAAACGCCTCCACCGTGGACTCCATTACTTGTGCAGTAACTTTTTTTCAGGAAAAAACAACCAACTGAAAAGCCCCTGAAAAAAGGATCAGGATTTTTGCAGACTGGTCCCGGACGAGCCCCTAATTGTTACGTTCCCCCCCCCAGTCTCAGACAAATTAAATAAACTAAGGTTATTCACGAGTGAAAGACACTAGGACACAGAAAATGGGGTCTGTGGTCTAAAAGGGGATAGGGTATGGTTAAATACCACTATCCCCCACTAAATCTACCAAAAGTGGTAGGAAAAAAACAAAAACCCCTCAAAAGGAAATAACATTCCCCAAAACAAAAAGAAAAGACTGCTGAGTTTCTGGGCATTAATGTCACAAAGACACTTTGGTTTCTGAAAAGAAGGCTAACTGATGGCGTCAAACCTTCCAGGTTGCCTACCCACACCCCATTGAGCAGCTGGGAGATCCCTCCTTATATCCCCGCCCAGCTGATTGGCAACAACACACAGCCGAGCTCAATCACACAGGTGCAGCAGATTGAGCCTGATCTCAGAGTCAGGCTATGAACTTTCTAAGCCCATAACAAGACCAAGGAATGCTTGAAAATATTTTTAAAAATACCAAATAAGTCTGAAGTTCCCCCTAAAATGTCATTTTTCTCTTGTCCGAGCCCCTGATGACCAAACTGAATCTCAAATAAAACAGTTCAAATGAAATTTAAATCTATTTTTTTCAGTATTATTTTTCCATTGATGCCTTTGTAATTGTGGAGCATTTTTTAATCACCATAATATTTTAAATAATAATTATTACGCATGAAACGTGTGTCCCACAACATGCATGCAACCCTGTCGACATTTTTGTTGTTTTATGTCTCATGTTTCTTGTTTTATGTCTCATTTTTGTCATTCTGTGTCTTGTTGTGGTTTTCTGTCTTGTTTTAGTCGTTTACATATTCAAACAGTTTTCCTAAAGAATGGGTAGAGACAAGCTACACCCCTTGTCAAAAGTTTCTCATTCATTTGAATGAGAAAGCGTCCTACAACTTTTGACAGGGGATGTATGTCCTCTCCTCTATTGTTCATATTTTCATCACATTGTCAGCCTTGATTGAACGTCTCACTCTACGTCATATTATCAGGATCAGATTCATTCTTTGGACTGTTTTCCATCAGTCAGTTTGTCCTCTTGGTCAGCAGTAACAGCTAGCTAAATATCTAGCTTCTACTGCTGAGAAAAAGATAGCATTAGCATGGATTAGCAACCCTGTTACTGTGATTAGAGTAGGGTTAGCAAACAACACATAAAACATGGAATAATAATGGTACCATTGATGTGTAAGCTGAGACAATCAAGACTTTGATGGTTTATTACCTATTATTGATGAATATGGAGCAAAAAACTGTCAAATGAAGGCTTATTATTCAAACATTTTGAAGTCCAAATGACCTCCAATTCAGGAATGACCCATTTACTGTTTCCAGCTGTGATGAATGGTGTCTTGTGACCATCCAAGACATCAGGGACAGTTGTCTGTATAGTACACTGCTGTGGCTCATGGGTTAATTGTGTCATAGTTTAACAGCTTCAGAGTCATGAGTGAACTATTTTAGAAATCCAAACAATGTTTAGCTGAAAGGGAGAAACTTTTTCCCTCGTTGATGTCTTTCCCTCCTCACCGCTTCTTCTTCTTGTCCTTCTGTCTCTCATTTCTCTTCCTCTTTCCATTCCTTCTCATCAGTCGTCCTCATCGCCTCCACTCAGAGCGCTCCGAAGGCTCCTCCAGAACTCTGGCCTTCGCTCCTCCTCCTGAGGCCACTCCAGGTAGGTGGTGGAGCTCATGAGCTTGCGCAGTTTGTAGAAGCGCTTGGGTACGTCGTCCTTGGACAGCGGCTCCAGCAGGATCAAGATGGCCGCCTCTCCGCCGGCGTGCCCGTCGAAAAGCCGGAAGTGGGAGAAGTCGAGCTCGTAGCGGCACCAGTCGGACTGCACAAAATTCTCTGAGAGGATGAAGATGGTCCGCCGGCTGCGCTCCATGGCGCTCATGATGTTGTCCACGATCCAGTGTCCAGGAAGGAAGTCCCGCTTGTGGAGGCACAGCGTCAACGACCGCAAAGTTCTGGGATCCCCGGAGTCAGACTCACTGTCAGAATATTAACAAGAAGAAGGTCAAGATTCTGAATCTCTGAGGAGGAACTTGGTAAGAAAGCAATAAAGTACCGAACACAACTTTTTGCTATAAGACACCCCCTACTCCTAGTGTCTTTATTCTCTCACCTACTTTCACTCATAGCTCTCTTCTCTTATGTTGTCTACCAGAACTCTTGATTCCCTCACCTTGTATCATTGATAATTGTCTGAAAAGGCCTTCATCTTCTTACCATCTGTCATTGATTAGCAATGATTTTAAACCAACCACCATTACCTTCTGTATTTGCATGCTGTCCCCTCTGTTAATGTTCTGGTGTTGTGTTGATGTATGTCGGAATACTAATTAGAACACCCCACTACAGCAAACTTCTCATGAGGATTGTGGGTAAATTTCTTCAACAAGAGTGACACCTCTTCTCCTTTGTCACATCACTGCTGTCACTTAAACCAGAATCCAGGTCAATGTCTTAAACCTGAACTCACAAACATTTAAACTGATGTTCTTTGAACCAAATCCCACATTTTTAACTTTCAGGACGTACCACAGCTGCCCTCACAAAGTAATGTTTCATTCAGTATGAATACAACCGGCACATACTACTAATACACCTTAAACTTTGACCGTCATGGTTGCTGGTGTTTAATGGAGCATCAGGTGACAAAACAGAGGATTGTGGGTCAGAAAAGCTGATGATGGAGTAAGACATCCAGGTGTTGTTTGAGAATACTACGGATATTTTATCATGTGCAGTGTGTGCTGGGTAGCTGTGACACTAAGGTCAGCACACCAAAGGCCAGTGAATTTCATCTCGCTTATGTCCTTGTGGCGGCCACGCTACAAGGGAATGAGTAGATGTTGATCTACAAGTGGAGTAGAAATTAGCATAATTTGAAAATGACAACATTTCCGAAGACTCCGCAACTTCCTGTGAAGGGAGGGTAATCAATTCAATTCAATTCAATTCAATTCAATTTTATTTATATAGCGTCAATTACAGTCAAATTGTCTCAAGACGCTTTACAGAACCCATATGCCTGACCCCCAGAGCAAGCCCAAAGGCGACAGTGGCAAGAAAAACACCCTTTTAACAGGGAAGAAACCTTGAGCAGAACCCGGCTCTATATAGGGGGGACCCATCTGCCTGCTGGCCGGGCGGGTTGAGAGGGACAGAGGAGGGCAAGGGGGAGGGATGGGAGGAGAGGGAGGGGTGGGAAATTGAAGCTTAAAGGTTAATGATTCACAAGCCAAAAAGTGGATCATGCTCTTTGGTGCATGGCTCAACTTTTGGTCAAATTCCACCCAAAGCTCTAATGGGTGCGTTACATTTCCTGGCTAATAGAGTAATGCTTCTGAGAAAACACCAGACATACTCACCTCGGCTCCTCCAGCTCAGGCACCAAGAAGTTCTCCACCCAGCCAGCATCTCTCTCGCTGTAGGAAACGAAAGCGTCGAATGACAGCAACGCTTCCGAACCCTCGATGACTCTATGCCTCTGCCGGCGCCGGGAGCTGTGCTTGGCCTTGAGCCAGGCCCAGGTCATCTTCAGGTACCAGAAGGCATGGAGGCGCCACAACAAGACACCCAGCAGGAACCCAACAACCAGCACCAGCCCACAGGTCACAGACACAAACAGAACCCGGTGGCAAATGACAGTGGAGAGGTGGACTCGACCCACCGGTTCCCCCTGCAGGTAGAGAGGAGAGTCGCAGACGTAGCTGTCCTCGCCATCTGTTAAATGGATGCCTTCGTGTCCTTTAAGTGCCGAGTGGAGGAAGTTGACGAAGTCACAGGTGCAGACGAACTTGTTCTGACCCGCCTGGAGGCTCTCGAGTCTCCTGAATGACTGGAGGTCTAAGTGGCTGAACATGTTCAGGGTGTTCGACTGTAAAAAAATAGACAACAGGTGTCACACTGGAGAGTGGGGATTGACCGATGTGGGGTTTTTCAGGGCCAATGCTGGTCTTTGGTGATCGAGAAAGACCGATATTTGGAACAGATACACTATCATTCAAAAGTTTGGGCTCACTCAGAAATGTCATCATTTTTGAAAGAATAGCAGGGGTTTTTTTTCAGTGAAGACAACAGAGAGACATTTCAGAGAGAAGAGGCTGTGTCAGACCTTAATTCATCAAGAGTCGGCCAATAAAAAGAGATGATATTTATGAAAATGTACCACAGAGAGGACTAGAAACAGGTAGGAGTCTTACGTGTATCATCAGTGTCTGCAGGTTGGGGAAGAGCTGTCCAGGCGGAAAACTCAGAAACTTGTTCCCAGAGAGGTAGAGCTCTCGGAGGACGGGCAGGCGCTGAGTGAAGCTCCTCAGATTGTTGTTGCTCAGGTCCAACACCTGTAAATGATGAAGCACAAGATGACAATCCTGCATCGGCATTAGGATTCGTGCTTCGTGGTTCAGTCCTCATACCTCCAGGGTAGCGGGTAGGCAGGGAGTGGTGGTGGTGAGTTGGGTCCCAGAGATGTTGAGGTGTCGCAGGGTGGAGGGCCAGGGGCAGCTGGGGGGCATGGAGATGTAGGCGGTCCTGCTGACGTCCAGGTGGGTCAGCTTGGAGAGCTTCGTGACCATCCGGCTCACCGTGGACAAAGACTGGACGAAGAAGTGGCAGACATGATGTCTTCAGAAAACGTCCTTCCAGATTACTCAGATTTTACTGCAAGTTTCATGTGTTCACCTTCAGAGGGTTTCCACTGATGTTCAGAACTCGGAGCTCCTTCAGCGTTTCCTGGTTGCCGCACAGCGTCTCCACCAGTGTCAGGTCAGTCAGCAGGTTGTCGGACAGGTCCAGGTACTGCAGGTGCACCAGCAGTTTGGACGTGATGCAGGGCATGACAAACACCTGAAGGAAGAAGTCACAAGTCACTGAATGATGGTGATAACTTTACTTCAGTGAGACATTTAGAAAGTGCTTCTGCTTTGTCTCCCAAAGCAGAAGCAGAAGTCATCATAAAAACAGGAAGTCAGGCAGTGAGGCCAAATAAAGCTAGGAAAAGTACAATATGGCAGCGTAAATGAATGCAAGTAAATGAGAATATGGCAAAATCACAGTCGCCAGGTTAAAACCCAACTTGAAGATCTATGTGGTCAACATTTCTGCCATCTGGAAACAAAAAAGAGGCTGTTTTGATCTTTGGAGTTACGCCCAGAATTGGACGTTAATGGCAGTTCCATGGTGCCCTTTTAGTAACACACCATTGACATTTAATTAGCTTTTATTTTACAAAAAAAAAGAAATCAACCAAACATCCATTTATCAGAGCAAGAAACTGTAAGAAGCGAAAGAATTGTCAGATTTTTAAGTCTTCTTGCTTGTGTCGTGGGGAAAATCAACCAAAAGTTTAGCTAAAAATTGTAAGATGTCCTCAATATAACATCATTATACACGTCTCATTGGAAATTTACACAAATATACAGTGTTTGTGACAATTATTTATATTCAAAATTACTCAAAATGAGTCTAGAACTACATAAACCAGTGCAATATGATTGAAAACATGAATAAAAATGACTCAAAAAATATCAAAATTTGCATAGACGCCTACAAAATGTTTCCCAATTGTCTAAAAGGACATTAAGTTGTCCTGAATGGTTGAAAAATAATATTCAAAATTATTTATAACTTGTGCAAATGATCATCAGAGGAAAATCAAACCGACTGGATCAGTAAAATCATGGACTATAAATTGCTCCAATGACTCAAATTTAGTATTTTAAGGATATATTAAGTCAATTCTAACTTATTTCAAGTTATTTTAGACAAGTCTTGATTCGCTTTGGACAATTTCAAGCCATTTTGGTTCATTTTGGATAAATGCAATAAAAAACAATTATACGAGAAAAATTATGCAAATTGACAAGATCCATTCAGCATGGTGAAGCATCTTTCTACAGCTGATGAGCAGAGTAGAGAGAACAGGTTTGCAGAAGAAACATGGAGATAGACAAACACTTATCGTATGTGGAGACACAACAACAGAAATGAGACACAAAATGACCAAAAGGTAGACAAAAACAACATCAAATGGCAAAAATGGGACAAAGTGACAGAAATGAGACAAAAAACTAACACGAAACACGCCACATTAGACATAAAACGACAAAAAATATGACATAAAATAATAGAACAAAACACACGACTCACAAATAACAAAAAAAAGACAAAATGACACAAATAACAGCATGAAACAGCAAAAAAAAAAAAACCAAGACAAGGTGACAGGAGTCACAAATAAGACAGAAAATGAGGCATAACAGAAAAATCCCAACCTGAATTAGACACAAAATAAAAAAAACCCACAAAAAACAAAGAAGCAAAAAAAGTAAAGAACGAATGTGAGACACAATGACAAGAAAACAACACAAATGAGTCACAAAACAACCAAAAAGCAATACAAAATGACAATCGACACAAAACAAGACAATAAATGACAAAAAAACTGATAGAAAAAGATCCAAATGAGACAAAAAAATTACAGAAGCAACCAAACAATAATAAAGAACACAACAAAAATCAGACACAAAATGACAGAAAAGTCAAGACAGAAACAGTGAACAGAAGAGCAAAGTGTTGGAGATCCATCCAGCATGGTGAAACCTCTTTCTGCAGCTGATGAGCAGAGTAGAGAGGAAAAGTTTGAAGAGGAAACATGGAGATAGTTTAATTATTGTAGTATTTGCAGACAAAACAACAGAAATGAGACACAAAACTGTCGCAAAGACAAAATGGATAAAAAAAAAGACTCACTAAACCACAAAAGCGAGAATCAAAATGAGAAAGTAGATACAAAAAGCCAAAAAAAATGACAAAAGGAAGTGAAAAGTACAGAACATAACCAAAGATTGAGAAACAAAATAACATAAATAAGCAAGAAAGAAAAACGAGCATGGTGACGCATCTTTCTACAGCAGAGGAGGGAAGAATCTAAAGTTGTAAAAATGTACTTCAATATCTTTCATAAGTAGAACCTCAACGTTTTCCAGTGTTGGTTTTGTTTTTTTACATTTTGTGACACTGCGCAGAAGATAGTTTTTTCTTCTTTTTCAATGTTGTTCTGTCTCCATAGAGGCACAGGACTTTATATTGGAGTGAAAAATGAACCACAGTGAAGAAAAATGTAATAAAAAGTGCCGATTTGAAATCCAATGATGTTCAATCTAGTCTGTGCATGTTAGGACTTCCTACCATGCTGTTGTTTGTTTCACCTTGGAGTTTATCACGGACACTCTTCTTGGGTATTGCAGCAAAAACGTCAAGTCCAGAAGCGAGAGAAACTTGAAGACATCCAGCACCACGACGTCCCGGGCGAAGAACTCGTCGATGCTTTTTTGATCGGTCTTGCTGGCATTCCTCCAGCTGCCCCCAACCGAAAAAGAAAAAGCAATTCAAACAAGCTGTTTGTTAAGACTGATCCCACTATGTGGCACATCGCAGTTGAAACTGTACCACAGAAAAAGAAAAAATGTCATGAAATTACAAAAAAAATGGTCAGTCAAAGGTTTTGTAGCTTCAATCGACACCTAACAAAGACAAAATTTCAAAAGTCTGTCTATTTAAGCGAACACAATTAGGTTTTTATGAGAAACTTCTGTTACTCTGATCTGTGGATGGATTTACAGCAGCTTCGACATCAAATTCAGACAATTTTAGACTCATCATTTGTTTGTCTTTCTACCTGAATACCCTCCCAACAGGTCAAAATCAGTACCCGGTCTGTGCTTCAGTGTGCATAATATCGCTGTTTTTAGAGGACTTTCAGTTTCGACGTCACTGCTGCTGTCTATATTGTTTATTTATTAAAAGCTTTGGTTGACCACCAAACGCACAAGACACAAAAATCACTAAAAACTAGACAAAGAATCCAACAAAATGTCAAATGAAATGCAAAATTAGACAAAAAAGAACATGATATGACAAAAACCAAGACAAAGTGACGGAAATGAGACAAAAAATGGACACAAAACGACAAAAAAGGCAAAATGACAAAATGGGACACATAATGATAAGAAAAAGACACAAATGACTCAGAAAACACAAAAAAAAGACAAAATGACACAAAATGACACAGGAAATGACCGTGATCTCAAGATTATTTTCAGAGCATCACTCGTCACCACCAAACACATAAATCTGGAATAAATGGTTAAATGTCGCGTATGTTTCAGAATTTAATACATAAATGTCAGGTTTGTGCAGGAACTTGCTCAGGTTTCTCCAAAACGTCACCCTGTTTGCCAAATTTGCCCCCTCTTTAATCCAATCCTCAAGACAGACTTGCCTTCTCATCTGACAACCGTGTCCATTTATTTACTTAATTCAGCTCTTACCCTACACTACCGTTCAAAAGTTTGGGGTCATTTCCATGTTTTCCATTAAAACTCACACATTTATTCATGTGCTAACATAACTGCACAAGGGTTTTCTAATCATCAATGAGCCTTTCAACACCATTAGCTAACACAATGTAGCATTAGAACACAGGAGTGATGGTTGCTGGAAATGTTCCTCTGTACCCCTATGGAGATATTCCATTAAAAATCATCTATTTCCAGCTACAATAGTCATGTACCACATTAACAATGTCTACACTGGATTTATCATTCACTTAATGTTATCTCCTTTGAAAAAAACTGCTTTTCTTTCAAAAATAAGGACATTTCTAAGTGACCCCAAACTTTTGAACGGTCATGTAGGGTTTTCACCGCAAGAACTCGGCGCAGGCATTGGGGTTGCCAAGATCAACCCACGAATTGGCCCTTTTGGCCTTTCTATTGCACCGTAAGATCTGACAAGTTTGATGTCTGGGATGCAACTCCAGATCTTTGATTCATGTAGTGAACTTTACATTGTTGACATAATTGGACAAGGATACACAACAAAGAGTAAAAAATGGTTTTGCTATTTCCAAGTTTAGTACAGGGGTCCTCAACTTGCACCACAGATCCGTTCCCACAGATTGACGTAAGTCGATTTTCGCTTTAAGTCAGAACTCTGGTGAAAAATGTAGACAAAGCCATTACATGCATTCAGATATCGATCGGTTCTTTGGAAAAGTCATGTTACAAATGTTTTATCATATCTAATTTCAGTTCCATGGCTTTCCTTTTCTTTGAAAAGGCCATCAGAAGAGTCTGAATTGTGATTGGGAGCCATAATTGAAGGGCAAAAAGTTAGTGAATGTAGAACAATCCAAGATGACATACAACCGGAGAATGTAAATAAAGCTGTCTTATGGTGCTGCGTCAAGACATATTCATCTGCTCAGCTCGCCAACTAGCTCTAGGAAGTCATAAACTGAGAATCCCCTGCATCCAGTCCCCAGAAGTGCTGCTTTTTCTGTCTTAAAAAGGTTCAACAGGGGGCAGTTCCTGTGGTCAGAATGTGTTCACAGGGTTGGGCCACCCATCTACTCTACATCTATACAAGCAAACACAGAAACACATGCTGGTTACCCACCTGCCCTGGCCTATCAGTGTAACACCATCCATGGAAAGGTAGGTGATTGGAACTCCACTGACCGCCACCAGGAGGCTGACGATGGCCTTGTCGGACACAGACAGGTTACGGAAAGACAAATGCCTGTGGAGGGACACCAAAGAACAGCGACTGGTTGGTTTCTCTGCATCAGAGCAAAAACAGGAGAAAAAAGAGCTGTTGGCCAGACCTGATCCTCTTCTTGGCCAACGCTGTGAGGGGCTGAACGGACGAGGTCTCAGTCATATTAAGGTCCTCCAGAGTGATGGGCGTCTCGGGGTATGAAACGTCCCCGAGCACAGCCGAGGCCACCGGCATATTTGTCAAGAACGGACCGTGGAGGCTCAAAGTGACACGACCCAGAGGCCAAATGTCAGCTAAAGTGCCCGACTCATATCTGCAGAAACAGAAGTGAGGGTGGAATCACACACTGCAAGATGTCCTCCTTGTTTTCAGGAGATTTATCATGTTGACCTGTTTTACTGGTCATAATCAAAAAGCTTCTAACACTAAAAGAAAAAACTGAAGACTAAAAAGTACCCCAAATGACTCCAATTGCCCATTTTAAGCACTTTTTTTTTTGTCAATTTGAACTAGATCTAAGTCACTTCAATTTTGGATCTTTTTGGTTCATTTTTGACAAACATAATGAAAAAAATACACAAAAATTACATAAATTGACAAGATATATTCAGCGTAGTGAAACATCTTTCTACAGATGATGAGCAGAGTAGAGAGTAAAAGTCTGGAGGGCAAACATGGAGATAGTTACATATGTGAAGACAAAACAACTCAAATGAGACACAAAATACCAAGGACTAGACAGAAAAATGATACAAAATGACAAACTAGACGCAAAATTAGACACAAAATGACAAAAACTAGACAGAAAAACAACACAAACAGCAAAACCAAGACAAAGTGACAGAAATGAGACAAAAGACGACCCAAATTAAACACAAAATGATAAAAAATTACACAAAAACAATGCAAAACATTGTAAAATGACAAAAATGAGACACACAATGACAAAAAAATACACAAATGAGTCACAAGACAATAGAAAACAAGACAAAATGACAAACAACACAAAACGAGATCGGAAACGACAAAAAACTGACACAAAATGACCCATATGAGACAACAAAATGACAATAAACAAAAAAACTATAAAAAACACAACAAAAATGAGACACAAAATGACAGAAAAACCAAGACAGAAACAGTGAACAGAGGAGGAGGTTGTTGGAAGATGCATCCAGCATGGTGAAACATCTTTCTACAGATGATGAGGAAAAGTCTGAGAGGAACCATGGAGAAAGAAAAATTTGTGGAGACAGATGAGCCAAATGGGACACAAAAACAAAAAAAAGACAAAAATGACACAAAATGATGAACGAGAAACAAAATTAGACATGAAATGGCAAAAACCAAGACAAAGTGACAGAAATTAGACAAAAACTGACACAAATATAAGTGAAATGGCAAAAAAAGAGGCACTAAATCACAAAAACAAGAAACAAAATGACAGAAAATAAGAAAAATAGTCACAAAAAGTAAATAAAAAAAGAGGTTTGGTCCGACGTCATTAGGCATCACATGAGGCTTTGTCATGATGCCCCTTCTGAGCTAAACCCCCAGCAGCGCCCCTCTCAGACCTGGTCAGGTTGTTGGCGTGGACGGTGAGCTCCTCCAGCTGGGTGACTCCGGACAGATCTCCCCTCTTCAGCTCCTCCAGAGTCGGACCTCCAAACGCCAGCCTCCTCAGCTGGACGAGTCCCTGGAACGGTGGTGGAGAACCCAGGCAGCTGCAGGAGAAGAAGCTGCTTTAAAACACACACCAACACGGCACATTTGCAGCAGTAACGTGGAGGTCACCTGAGCTCCTCACCTGTACGGGTTGTTGAGCAGGTTGAGCTGCAGCAGAGATTCCAGCTTTCTGAACCACTGGTGGTCGAGGACAGCCAGCTGGTTGTCAGACAGATCCAGTTCCTCCAGACTCCAGAGAGAGTCGAAGGCCGACGGATGGATGGTAGCTAATCCGTTACCTGAGTGACAGCAATATCAAAAGTTATCACGAAACTTTATTAGAAGGACAGTGGTTTAACCCACAAAGCATCTAAATCCAAATACCTAATTTCTGTAATATGTTATGGTCAAGATTTTAGTGGCAGAGTGGTCTAACCCACAACCCAAATATATTGTTAAAGTGGAATGTCAGACCATTCTGGAAAACATAATTTTTTTCTCACAAACTGTGGGTGAGACTTATTGTTGAAGATGCTTCAAAAATGATCTAAAACGACTTGAAAATGTTCCAGAATTACAGAAAAATGTCCATAAATGATCTAAAATGATAAAAACTTGTTCAGAATGACATGCAAATGGTCTAAAATGACTGGAAAATTATCAAAAGTTTCTCTCAAACGATTAAAAATGATCCAGAATTACACTGAATTTGTCCCAAGATGCTTTAAAAAGCATCCAAAATGACTCAAAATTAATCTAAAATGACGTGAAAATGATCCAAAATTGCATAAAATTGTTGCAGAATTCCACAAAAGTTGTCAAAAATTACAAAAATGATTAAAAATGTACTAAAATGACTTAAATCTGTTCAGAATGAACTGAAAATGATCACAAATAACAGAAAATTTGCAGAATGACATAAGGAGGTTAGAAGTTAGAGTGGTCTAACTCACAAAAAATCTGAGTTTTTTTTTGATAATTTCTGTAATATTTTTTGGTTTACATTTTTATTGGTCTAACCCACAACCCAAACAGCGTTACAGAGGCATGTTACGGCAGAAAATGGGTCAGAACACTCTGCTTCCAAACCCTTATTGTCCAAGATGCTTCAGAAATGATCCAAGATGATTCACAGTGACTTGAAAATGATCCAGAATTACACAAACGTTGTCAAAAAATGACAAAGATCTTCTGAAAAATGACTCAAAACTTTGAAGCCATTTTTCTCAAAAACTAAGAAAGTGAATTGGACTTATTGTCCAAGATGCTTCAAAAAGGATCCAAAATGTGTCCAAAATTAGTTAAAATTATCAACAATTACAACTAAATTTCCAGATATGATCTAAAACAATGTAAATTTGTTGAGAATGACAGGAAAATAGTGTAAAATGACTGGAAAATGATTTTAAAAAACTCACAATTTCTCTCAAATTAATAAAACTGATCCAGAATGACACTAAATTTGTCCAAGATGTTTTAGAAATCGTGCAAAATGACTCAAAATTAGTCTGAAATCACTTGAAAATGATCCAAAATTGTAGAAAATTTGTCCAGAATTACACAAAAGTTATTAGAAATAATCTAAGAATTTGCTCAGAATGACATGAAAATAGTTTAAAATGACTGGAAAATTATCCAAAGTCAGAATTTCTCTCAAATGGTTAAATATGACCAAGGCTACTTTAATATGATGTCAGTAAGCCTCATACAAGTCTCTGTCATGGTGCTCCTTTACAAGCTCCCTGGTGGGACCAGATTGGGAATCAAATACAAGATCTCGATCTTTCCGTGTTGCTATAACAACCCACGAATCCCATCAGTGTTACCGTGGAGATCAAGAACCCTGAGTCGCGTGTGGCCCGTCAGGTCGTCATCCATCACCGAGGCGATGGCGTTGTAGGAGAGGTCGATGGTCAGAGCTCGGTCCGTTACCACAGGAATGTGGGTGAATCCGCTGTGGGAACAATTGCAGGAGAGATGCAAGTCGCAGCGATCACAGGATGGCCTCCCATCGCCCGAGTCCGACCCCTGACCCCTGCAGAAGTTCAGCAAGAGGAGGAGGAGGAGGAGGAGGAGGGTGAGATGGCAGCTGGTCGGACGTCTCATACTGCAGGAAGTGGAGGTGGATGGACGATGGTGCAGAAGACACCGAGGCTGAAAGCAGAAGTGAAAGAAATGCAGGGAAGAAGTGGGATTTGATTAAAGAGGAAGTCTTCGATGTTTCAGTGAAATGATTCAACACTTTACAGTCATTGCATTACTTCTAAATTAAGTCACCTTTCATTACTTTGACTCTAATCTCTAAGCTCCTCCAGATCAATCAGTGAGATACAACGCCGTTCTCTGACAGCTCTTCATGTGTAATAACATTATGTTTAACAATCATCATTACAGCCCTGCTTAGTGCTACTATGGCTCCTTCTATACCTGCAGCCATTATTAGTGCTACTATGGCTCCTTCTATACCTGCAGCCATTATTAGTGCTACTATGGCTCCTTCTATACCCGCAGCCATTATTAGTGGTACTATAGCTCCTTCTATACCCGCAGCCATTATTAGTGGTACTATAGCTCCTTCTATACCTGCAGCCATTATTAGTGCTACTATAGCTCCTTCTATATCTGCAGCTCTGATTAGTGCTACTGTGACTCCTTCTATCCCTCCTGATTACTGCTGACACTGTGGTTCACTGACTTTTAGTTGATCTTTCACTTTTTGTTTCCTCTGTTCAGTTCTTTTCCAGGTGGAACCATGATGGCAACATAAACACAGTCCATAAGTCCAAACCTGAGTGAGTTCTGATGCTCACAGCTGATTTTTGGACCATGTTTATGCAGTTAGACTGACTGGAAAGCACATGTGGACTCAGGTTAGTTTCAGTGGTCACAGTTGTTCTAACTTGTGCATCAGGTGGATTGAGTTTGGTTGCATTGAGTTTCTACTTTGAGGCCTCAAATTTCACTGTATTCTTTCTAACATTTTTGTTTTTGTTTGTACATACTACAACACTATATCCTATATCCAGTTTTGAATTATCTGAATTAATCAAAACCAAACTTCACGTTTGTCCTTGCACCTGTGACGTCCACAGTTTGACAGTTATGTCCAGAGTTGTTGTATTTGACAAGGTGTTCACACGAAGTTTCCAACTGGGAAATCATTTTTTTAGATTATGCTTGCCAGATTGTGGTTCCTCCAAGTTATTTGGAGTTCGTAGGAGTTCAACTTTAATCATTTTTCAACTGCAGGAACTTGCAAGTACCAATCGCGTCTGAAAATCTGCCACGTGGGTATCAACACTGATTGGTTCTGTTGATGCCCCCAAACATCCACTGTAAAGGAGAGGAAGTGACATCCAGTAAAAAATATTTATTGTTTTGTTGCACTCAAAGCTGACCTACTTTGACGCTTTCTGATTTGGGATTTAAATCCTCCAATAAGTTTAAGAAGGATGCAATGACGACCTTCAGTGACAATCAGCTGTTTGAATGTTGGTCTAAATCTCTAAGTGAAATAAGGACACTGATGAAGCTTTGACATGTATATACACCTCTAAACCATCGCCACAAAGTTGAAGGTACTTGGTCTCAACACAACTTTCGGAAAAGAGCCAAGTTTTACTCGTACTACGAGTTTATTTCAAGATTAAGGAGCACAAGTGGCCCGGTCTTTGTTATGACTCGGTCTCAGTTTCAGGGTTGTTGACTGCAACACTACAATGACGTCATTTGAAGAGCTCATTTCATTGGTTTCTAGATCAAAAGTTTGCTTCAATACTCTACCGTTCAAAAGTTTGTCACTTAGAAATGTCCTTATTTTTGAAAGAAAAGCAGTTTTGTTCAGTGAGGATAACATTAAATGAATGATAAATCCAGTGTAGACATTGTTGATGTGATAAATGAGTATTCTAGCTGGAAACGGCTGATTTTTAATGGAATATCTCCATAGGGGTACAGAGGAACATTTCCAGCAACCATCACTCCTGTGTTCTAATGCTACATTGTGTTAGCTAATGGTGTTGAAAGGCTCATTGATGGTTAGAAAACCCTTGTGCAGTTATGTTGGCACATGAATAAAAGTGTGAGTTTTCATGGAAAACATGAAATTTTCTATGTGACCTCAAACTTTTGAACAGTAGTGTCAGTAGACGAGAGTTTCCAGAGCCAGAAAAACCAACAAAGACTGTTTTCTACTCCAGTTTTGACCTTGAAATTAATATTTCTACCCTTTGGTTTTCTAAAGAAATCTGAAAAATTAGAGCTACGACAACATCAAAGTATTTACCTTTTGCTGGAGAGTCTCTGTAGGTTGATGGAACATCATCTAATCGTCAGTGTGGTATCCAGGCTGCACTGTTTTATGGTCCTCATTTGCTCAAGCACTTCCCTTTTTTAGGCATTTACATGTTTGTGACAGCTGAACTCTCTCGGACGCTGTTGTAAAAAAATCACCGCTGAAACGGCTTTGAGTCAAAGTCTGAGGCCCAGCAGCAGCAAATTTCATGTTTTGTTGGAGGATCCCGTTAGGACGCAGCGTTGCCTTACCTGATTGTTGATTGTTGCTGTTGTTTTCTTTGCAGAACTGATCCCTGATTAGAGAGAAGAATAAAAATCTATTTACAGCGATGAAGACTGAGTTGAGGGGATTTTATGACTTCGCATGGAGGAAGTGAAAACTCGTGTGTGAAGTAAGCGTTAAAGGAGGTAGTGAGCATGTAAATAAAGGAGGAAGCCTGTAAAACTGAAAAAAAAAAACTCATTTTTACATCTCATAATCTAATTTTACTGCAGCGACACTGCTACTTTCAAGAAAGTGACTCATTCGTGACAGAAGCTGAGTTTGTTAAGTGTTGGTCTTTTTAAATTTCATCAAGTTGAACATCCACATTTTTTATATATAGATGCTTTTTCTTTGCAGGTGGTTGCTGTTGCTGTGTGCATAGGACCATAACCACAATGGCTTCCTCTCTGCATCAAACCGACACTCTAACTGGCTTAAAGTCATGTCAGATTAACCTTTTAAAACAAAAAATAACTCTGTTGTAACATAAAAGTGAGAAAGCAAGGAAAGAAGAGAAAAGCCGATAAACTGGATGTTTGGCATAAAACGGTTAATGTGAAGTTTAGAACATCTCTGTTACAGTGTTGATATGCAGAATACACTACGTACACACTTAACAGGCAAGTTGTTTTCCTGAGGATTTGTCTTATTTTTAAAGAAATACAGTGACCTCAGTCAATCCAACATGTCTATTAACCTCAAACCTGAATATCCAGCAAAGGAAACATGAGTTCTGGCTTTCTTAGGAGAATATGTGTGCACGATTGTTAGGCTACTAAATGAAAAATTTAAACATTAATTTATTGGAGTAACAAGCAAACAATTCACAATTTACAAATAAATATTTCTGATATTTCAACTAAGTATTCAGTGGCCAATAGGAACTGTCAGGAGCCTTCCATCCATGGAGTCTGTTAGTTTCTTGATCTGCTGATGATCAACTTTTCATGCAGCCTCTCAAGTACACTTCAAAGAGGTGTATCGTCTTACCTCACTGTAAATGTTATATTTAAGAATGGCCTAGAAGTTCTCAGTAGGGTTTAGGTCAGGTGAGGATGTCATTATTCTGTCATCTTTAAGGTCTTTGCTGGCTAGCCATGCAGTAGAGGACTTGGACCATGTGATGGAGCATCGTCCTCCATCATGGCCTTCTTGAATGGTGTAGACTTTTTCCTGAACCCCCGCTTTGAAGAAAGTATCTTGTAAAAACTGGCAGTAGGTTTGGGAGTTGACTTTAAGTCCGTCTTCAACCCGAAAATGTCCAACCAGCTCATTCAAACCAGTACCCCACCTTCATCTATGAAGCTCTGAGCCCGTTAGTGATCCATCCATCCATCTGCTCTGTCGAGTCATTCTCATTTCATCTGTCCATGAAACCTTCAGAAAATCTGTCCTCAGATATCACTTGGCAAAGTCTTGACATTTCAACGTATGAGTCTTGTTCAGTGGAGGTGTTTCAGCCTTTCTTACCTGGGCCATGTCTCTGCACTGGAAAAAATGCCCCCCTAAAAACAAGAAAAAAATGCGTATTTCAAAGAGTTTTTACCTTGAAATAAGTGAAACGATTTTAGCAATAGAACAAGTGAAAAATGCCTAGGTCAGATTTCTTGAAATAAGATATGATATTAAAATAATCAGATCTTAAAATTAGCTGAGAAAACTTATTTTAAGTTATATTTTACCAGGATTGTCAAGTTCGGGTGTCTTAACCCTCCTGTTGTCCTCGTTTACGGCACCAAAAACTATTGTTGCCTTGTCTGAAAAAAATCCCAAAATTCAGCAAAAAATATTCCCCGTATTTATAGAAAATTCCTTAAAAGTTTCCCTCGAAAGTTTAATTGTTTAAAAAAATCCTCAAATTTGGCAAGAAATAAAAATGATTTTTTTTAAAAAAAATCTAAAAAATGTGAATATTTTCAAAAAAATAATAAAAATCTTCCAAAAAAAATCCTAAAAATATCCAAAGTGATTCCATATATATCAGTAAAAGTTGTAATATTTTTTTAAGAACATTCGGGAAAAAATCAACCAAAATCCAGCGAAATTCGCTGGATTTTGGTTGATTTTTTTCCCGAATGTTCTTAAAGAAACGTTTTTTTTAACATTTCTTTTTTTCCACCAAAAAATCCCCAAAGAATTTAGAAAATGTGGAAGTTCTCACTGTGAAAATATATCTTTTTCCACATTTGAAAACTTTAAAACAGTTCAAATTAACCCACAGGATGACAGAAGGGTTAAAACAAGATAATTTCAAGAGTGTTTGACTTAACAAGATATTTAAGACGCGTTGTCTTAAAACAAGTTCCTCCATCTGCTGAAATGTCTCTTGTTAAATGAATGTATCTTAAATCCAGTGGGATGAGACATGCTGACTAAAAATAAGACAAAGAGACTTGGTAAGATTTTGAGTTTTTGCAGTGTGAGCCCTGAACACCTCGTACGTCTGGACAGCCCAGGTAGGTTTCATTTCTGGAATATGGCAGCACTGGAGGTTAATGAGTTCCTGCTTGCTTCACCTTTAGTCCTTCTCAAATCTTTAGCAGTTAAATTGCATCTTTTTTTCTCCACATTTCTCGGGACCCCTGGATTGTTCGGTGATCACGCCTCAGTAGCTTAGCTACTTCAAGAATGCTACGTTTTTGACTTTCCAGAGTCTGTTAAATCTCTTTTTTTAGTCAATTTTGCCTGAAATGAAGAAGCTACCTATTAACTATGCACACATTGATATAGCGTGTTGATCACTCTAGGCCACAGCCTCCTTCATTACCAAAATACACATCATCTGATTATATCTAAATCCAATTAGCATTTCAGTCTATATAGCTTGGAGTTGGAAAACATGCATGAAAATGACGATAAGGTCAAGACACTCATTTGCCTAATAAATGTGCCCACAGTGTGTTAAAATAGTAGTTTGGTGTGAAAATTGTTTCTAAAATACCGTCTGAACACCAACATGGTAAACTTCAAAATGACAAAAACAAGTAGATGAAATGATGTTTATTTTTTCACATGACAGCCGAGCTTTTGTCTTTATTTCGTCAGTTCAGGCCTCACGTGTGCAGATATTCTCTCTCCGATCGCTGTAATCACCAACAGTTTTGGGTTGCACCATCTTCGTATCCCTTTCACTGCTTTGTTCGTCTCAATGGCGTCCCACCTTGTAGTTTTCGAGCTGCTTGTAACTTTAGGTCCGTTAGGAGCATTTAAAACGCAGAGGGTGATACATAAATCTTCTGTTATCTTATCCAAAGCTGCACCCGTCTTGTTTTTTTGACAGCTATTGTGAATATCGGGGGCACAGACTGGATTGGATAATATATCATGAAGCTAGAAAACCTCATTAATAGTCCGGAGAAAATAGAAGCTTTTTCAGTGTGAAGCTAAAGATACTGCATTGATTTCAGGTTTCCACACTCTAAGCTCTTTTTTTCGCTGCGCTTTCTCATTTGGCTGCGTCAACCCATAATCTAGGAGATTTTTCACCATATCTTTGTAATTTTTAACGTCTGTAAAAACAACGTGCAGATAAATGTTTATTAAATGATCCATCAGCACAAGTAATCAAAACTGGTTCAAAATTAGTCAGATTCTCTCTAAATGTCTTCCTGTTTGTCCATAGTTTGTACAATATGACAAGAAAGTGCAAAATGAGCCAAAAACCTTCCAAAATGTCTCAGAATTTACCCCAAATCACAAAAAACGTGTCAAAAATGTACAAATTAAGACAACTTACAAATTTTGTCTAATTGTCTCACAGTTTGTCCAGGTTTACAAATAAAATTGGTCAAAAAGAAGCTGAAATTTGTCCAAAACTAAGAGAAAAGGTTAACAATGAGCCAGCATTTGTTCAAAATTACTACAGTAATTTCAAAAAGAGCCTAAAAATGTCCCAAATGTCATTTAATTTGTCCAAAATTATACATTTGCCCATGATTTGAACAAAATGACCAAAAAAGTCCTAAATGAGGCAAACACTTTCCAAAATAACAGAAATCAACACCTGGTTCTAACCAACCACCGACCACACATGCTGATCTGAGCCTTAAAGTTTACCCAGAATGCACTTTTTAAAGTTTTCTCAGGTGAATTTTCAGAAAACAGAAACACATCCAATGATTGTTTTTATGACTCTCTATCATAGACGTTAAACTGTTTAAACTGGGATACATCCCATAATACTGATGCTCATAGTTGGTTATAGAAAACACTAACAGAAACCAGATTCAGTGTTCAGACTGTGACACCTGGATGGATGTAGCACTGATCTGGTGACAGTTTTTACCAGAACTCAGACGTGTTTCTCCTCCTAAATGTCATGTGTCTATCTGCTGGACTGATGAAGTTCTGAGGCTCAAGAGTGATGTAAAAAGTGACATTTCCACCCACCTCCATGTATTTCAAAGGCCTCTAACTCAGACAATATTCACATTATACGGGTAAAATTTTGCATTGATTCACTCAATATGCCAAAGTTCCTGTAGATACAGAATCAGCTCTGAGGAGGTCTGCTTGGAGGCTCTGATGGATTTTTCATAAATGCAGAAGCTTCACAAACTGCAGTTCATCGAATGTCCACTAGAGGCTGACTCCAAAACTGACCCAATCCCCAAAATGTCCAACTTTCCAGCAGAAATAAACCCCTTCACAGCCTGGTTTAAAAATGGTCTTTATGTCTAATTTCCCCCGTTCATGACCACAATATGTAAGTCATCTATTTAAATTGTGTTTTGACTTTAAGTTATGCATAATTAAGGGCGTGGCTTCCTTGACTGACAGCCATGGAACAGTCCAAGGTTGCCTCAGCTCTGCTTCTTTGCTCATTTTTGGTTTAGGCTGGACCTTGGAGGAGTCAGGTGTTGTTTCAGTTAAAAAGCAGCTTGTTTAGTTTAAGTATAGACGGCGGCGTCCAGACACCAGGGGGCGCTGCAGAAAACACTTACCTGATTTGGACTTTCACAATGACACAGCGAAAAGCTCCCCCGCTCTGTTAGCGTGACTTCAAGGTGAGTCAGATCTTGTGGCACGATGGTGATAATTAACGTATTTAATGTACAACAACAAATCATAATAGGCGGTACTGGACACCAACCAATTTATAGATAATCTGTGATGATGAGATACGATACAGCCCATCTCTAGAGGTCACAGTGTTTAAATTGTCTGCAACCCAGATTTACACAATACGAGGATGTAAGATAAGAGCAGCATCGAGTGAGATAAGAGCACATGTTGATGTGATTGGAATAATTCTTTTGAACCTAAAGTTACAGGTAACCTGAAAAAGTGCAAACAGAGGAGACACAATTTTGGGAAGCCGAGACTCGACGAACAATGCGGCCGAAGCGACACCAAAGCGGCGTAACCCAACACTCATTGTGATCGCAGCCGTCCAGGAGGGAATAACTGCGCCCAGAATGGCTTGTTTACGGTGAACAAACAAGGCAAAGGTGAAGGGATATGTGCTGAAAAGAGGCATTGTTATTGTGACATTCGGCCTTAGGGCTACAGCTAAAGTTCTGGGAAATGGAGACGAGCCAGAAATGTGTGGGATAAAAGGCCGAGAAGCCGTGGAGGCTGCCAGACGCGACTCGACACTCCAGCTGATCCAGAAAACAGCAAGTCTGCTTCGTGAGTCTTTTTCATGTTTTACTCATTCTGCTTCATTTGTTTGCAGCATTATTGAGTTCTGCACATGCATGTGATCGTGCAAACAGATATTTTGAACCATTTTGAGCTCAGGCATCTTTAACTTCTGTATAAAGTAAATATTTGTGTTAAAGTCAACTTTTTCTTTGCTCAGATGGTCAAATCGCACTTGAGAAACAATTTGAGAGTCATGTTGAGAAAAGTAGTAAAGCTCAAAAGGGTTTTTTTTTTTGAAAAATTGCAATTCTACATGCCTCAAAACAACAAAACCAAACCTGTCAACAGAAAATGAAGTCGTATTTGTTTTATCATTTCAAAGAAATTATGGACTTTAATGTGGACAATGTTCTGCGAACCCAAAAAGCAGGTTTTAGAGGTGTGATGTCTTTACAAACTCGGCAAAATTGCACCATTTATCAAACAGAAGGAACCACTGGATTTTCAGGTTTCTGGTGGTCTAATAGTAAGTGGTCATCCAAAATCACTTTATTATAATTTTCTCGATTAAAAATTTGCTCTTTTTTTAACCAGATTTCATAAAAACAAAACAAACATTGAGATATACAAGAACAATTACTCAACCCAAAATATTTGAAGTTAGTTAAAGATGTCATAAAAAAACAAACGCTACCGGATGAATGAAATAAATGCAGCACGGCTCAGAAACAGTGAACAGAGGAGCAAGTTGTTGGAAGATACATTCAGCATGGAGAAACATCTTTCTGCTGACGAAAAGCAGAGTAGAGCGGAAAAATCTGGATAGGAAACATGGAAATAGTCCAATATCTACAGTATGGTTAGACAAAATAACAGAAATGAGACAACGTGAGACAGAAAATGAAAAAAAAACTAGACAAAAGTCAACATAAAAAGGCAAAAACCTAAGACAAAGTGACAGAAATAAGACAAAAGATGGACATGAAATGACAGTAATGGGATACAAAATCATTTTAAATACAGGCAAAATGACAAACGACACAAAGTGAGACTGAAAATGACAAAAAATAGGCATAAAATGACCAAAATTAGACACAAAATCACAAAGACTAGGCAAAAAATAACATAAAAATTGGGGGGAGGCATAAATGAGACAAAAAACAAGACACAAGCAATGAACAGAGGAGGAAGTTGTTGAAGATACATTCAGCATAGTGGAACATCTTTCTTCAGATAGATGAATATTTTTTAGGATAGCGCCAACATTTTTTTTTCCAGTTTTTAACTCTGGTTCTTTGGAAGGTCATCCACCCCAGTCGTGGTTGTCATGTTCGCCGCCAAGATGCTCGGTGTGCTGCTGGCGCTGTGCACCGTTCTGTCTCTGAGCCGAGGGGGTCCGCTCAACATAACCGGCGCATACAAAGGGCCCTGCGAACTCAAGAGGATGTACTGTGCGTACTATCCTGACGAGTACTGCCCAGAGTGCGACGACTACGGCTACTTCGTCCCGTGGCAGTGCTCATACGGGTACTGCTATTGCGTCAACGTCAAGACCGGGGAAGAGATACCGTACACAAAGAGGCCGGCGGGCTCTGACCCTCTCAACTGTGGTGAGTGCTTGTGAATTTAAACTAAAAAAAACAACAAAGAAAATAAAACAGAACAATCAGACTTTCAGGTTTCTGATGGTCTAATCCTCAGTAGTCATGGGTGATGTCCAGCTCTGTCGAGAAAATTACATGGAAACTTGAGGCTCATTCATACTTCTAACCAACCCAGTCTCCACAGCATTACGCTCCTGAAAAGATCCTCTGAACGAAACGTAATTATGCTGTGTTGTGTAGAGGCGCTTAAAGTCCAGACCAGGAAACCAGAGTTCCACAAAGACTACATGGTTTGGATTCAATCGACACATTAGAAGCTGGATTTGAGTTTGGAAAAACATCATGGTTCGGGGTAAAATATGACCCTTTTGCTTCATAGCTGAAGCATTTCATCCATTTTCTGGGTTACTAATCAATCTTCTTTGGTTTTTGCGGTGCTGCTTACTGATCAGTGTTCTGCTGGAAACTTGAGGCCCAGTCATTCTTCTAACCAACCTGGTCTCCACAACATTATGCTCCTAAAACTGCTAAACTGCATCATTTTGAAAGATAGCCATAAAGTCCAAACCAGAAGACCAGAATTCCATCGGTCTTGTTTTGCTTTCGGGTTTCTTTCTAGTGAGATTATGGCACAAAAAACTTTGTGGTTAAGGTTCGTTTGACATGTTGGAAGTTTGGTTAATGTTCAGCACTGACATTTCTTGGTTTGGAAAAACGGCATGGTTCACAGTAAAATAGGATTCTTCAATGTCTCCTCCATTTACATCAACTATCTGATTGGTTGGCTAAAAAGGAGGAGCAGTGAAGTGTCCACGACATTTCAGTAATGTTATTTTGATGAAATATTCCCTGATTTCTAGTTTCCAGATGAAACTAAAAAGTAACACACGCACTTCAAGGATTATTGCTAAGTTCTGGTTGAGAGGGTTAAATAAAACCTCTGGGTACTTCTGCCACCACTCTCCTTCACTCACACCAATGAATATTTCTCATTTAATATCAACAGAGGCAACTTTTTTCTTGTGTTCCTGAGTATAATTTTCATTTGACACCAATACCAGATCAGTTTTTAACAATTTCAGGAGATTGGCAGCATCAAGCTGCAGTCAAAGTACAAATATCTTAAACTTTTGCATCAACTCAAACAAACCAAAACAAACCTCATGTTCACACATAACTGAGTTTAACTGGGTTTTCTTTTCTTCTAGAACACGGTCATTACTGCCCGGAGGGCTGGACTTACTATGAAGGACAGTGCTACAAGTTCATCGGCTCCGAGAAGACATGGATCGAAGCTGAGGTGAGGACTGATGGAGCGACAAAGACTAAATAATGATCTCTCAGCGATTCATACATGTTGCAATTAGAACTATTTTGGGGGTAAAATCACATCTACGAAGCCTGTCTGACAGCCCTTTAGCACATCATGTGTCAGAAAAATTAATCAAACCTGAGTTTAAAATTCAAATTCAGATCATCCGCTGTTTAAAAAGATCAGTAATGAATAAAAATTGTCTTTTCACTCTGGCTAACTCCAGATTTTCTGGGTTTATCATCGAAACATGGACTCTGGCTGGAAGCCATGAACAACCCCAGAATTCTTTGTCAAGGTGGCCATTGCCAGCTTAACCCTTTCATGCACAACATGGGTCAAAAGTGATCTATATTCAGTGGGGAATATGGGTGTCTTTTGACCCATGTTGTGCATGAAATGGTTAAACCGCTGCAATGCTTTCTGCTCACAATACCAAACCAGTCGTAATCTGAGCAACCACCTCCTTGGTAGGCCACTGTCATTAAAAACCACCCAATCTTGGTATTTCGTTAGAATAACTCTTATTGATATAAGCTATCTTTCAAAAGTTTGGGGTCACCCAGACAATTTCAAGTTTTCCATGAAAACTCACATTTTTATTCATCTGCTAGCACGATTTCACAAAGGTTTTCTAATCATCAATGAGCCTTTCAACACCATTAGCTAACACAATGTAGCATTAGAACACAGGAGTGATGGTTGCTGGAAATGTTCCTCTGTACCCCCATGGAGATATTACATTAAAAATCAGCCATTTTCAGCTAGAATAGTCATTTACCACATTTACAGTGTCTAGAGTGGATTTATCATTCATTTAATCATTTCTTCATTGGAAATGAAATGATTTTCTTTCAAAAAATTTCTTGAATTCCCCCTGAACGGCAGTGTAATTTTTATTTTATTTTATAAAAGCCAAATATAAACCAATCCAAGTTCCCCAGAACAACTGAGAAGCCATAAGTGCATGAAACTAAACTGAGTATCAAAGTTTTCATTCCACAAAGTGGCAAAGCAAATCCACCCAGATTGTTTTGTATCCATTTTTTGAGGGGTTTGAGACACACGATTCCTCAAATGTCAAAACGACCAGAAACCATTAACTCCGACCGGAATCATTAACAACCCCAGAATTCTTTGTCATGGTTCCCACTGCTAGCCTAAACCGCCGCAATGCTTGATTTGCACCAGATCCTGTAATAAACTAACATATTCAGAGCTCCCCCTAGGATCTGAGAAACCTCATCACAAAACAGGCCAAACCGTACATGAAGCTAAGCTAGGTGTCAAAGTTATTATTGCACAATAAAATGAAAACGGCATAAAAATGTGTACTGGAAATTAACCAAAATAACGACAGAGAAAGTTTAACTAAGGACCTTCGTTTGAGCTGCATGATTCCTCTGACACTGAGTTGAAAGCCAGCGTCCTGATTTGTAATTAATGAAGTTTGTCTTGCTTGTTCCAGTTTTACTGTATGTTTGAAGGGGGCAACCTGGCGTCAATCCACAGTGACGAGCAGAGTTACTTCATCAAGGGCCTGACCAAAGGAGACGGCCATGACTTCCCACACACCTGGATTGGTGGCTATGATTACTTATATGTAGGAAATATTGTCTTTTACTCTCCTGTTCATTCATAGATTATTTATAGATATGTGATCAGGAGGCGTTACAGTAGATATTTAAGAGGATAAGACGGCTAAAGTTTGATGCGATAACGTACTTACGTTGAATCTGCTTGTGTTATACTGAAGATATTTTTGATTTTTTGTGTCCATCTACAGCCGGGTTATTGGCTGTGGCGTGACGGCTCTAAGTTCCACTACGACAACTGGTACCACGATTACCACGGCGCCCACAACAGCTACCACTGCCTGAAGATGAACTATGAGCGTAATACTACACACAAACACACATCATTGTACTTTGACATGTGCTCCTGTAGACAATCAGTCGTTCCCTGTGTACCAGAGGTGCTAATTTTAAACTGCTTTCTCAACCGACCGTTTTATCAATTGACTGTTATAATAAAGTGAGTGCAGTGGATGTTTTTCATGTTCTGATGAAGCAGTTTTCATGGTGAGCGTAAAACATGATATTACATGTTTTTAATACTACTTGATTGTAGAAACATTGTCTTCAAAACACGAATTTTGACCAATGTCATTAACTACCACAGTAATCTTTGTCATGGTGCCTGTTGCTAGCTAAAACCCCATAATGCTCTTTGACTGCTAACACAAAACCGCTTGTAAAGTTTGAGACAGATTGGAGCATATACAGGCTAGTTAGACAACACTTCCTGTTTCATAGCAAAACATCCAAAATGGCCGGCATTAATGCATCTAGCAGTGTTGAACATGTCCTGACCACCAGGTCGTGCCATGACTGTGAATGTGTATTGGCCTGTGGAAGTGATTAGGGTCGGACTCCGATCACACATGTCGAGACTGAGGCAGATTGGGGAATGTGGAGGCTTGTTAGATGCCACTTCCTGTTTCATTGCAAAACATCTAAAATGGCCGCATTCCGCTGGCCACCATTTCCACGCCCTCAGACTTTTGTGGAGCATTTTGATAACTTTTGTTCAACTATGCCTGGTGTACATCCTGGCCAAATTTGAGCTCTCTCGGGGTAACCCTGTTTGAGTTTATAGCTTTTGAAAAAGTGCAAGAATGATCAAACTCATCCAAATGTGAATCGCCATTCAAAATGGCTGACTTCCTGTTGGGTTTTGGGTATTTGTACAGGAGGCTTTTTTGTGTGCCCTGACAAGTTGCATATGGATACCTGATTTCATAGCTGTAGGTGAAACATGGTTCAAGGGCTGAATTTTCAGAATATTGCAGGGGGCGCTATTGAGCCATTCCCCTAAAATATCAATATGCCGATAATAGGACCAGCCACAGTCGCCATGTTTCTGTTTTCAGCTTGAAATCCTTGATCTCTTTGTCTTTGTTATTTTTTTTTTGTAGTCAAGTTGGAGTGGTACCCTGAAAACTGCAGCAGCACTCTGGCTTTTGTTTGCTGCAAGAAGATGTGAAACCAGACTGATGATGTGAGGACCTAACCACAAGGTGGAGCCGTGTGTCAAAGTACCGACCGCCCAACACAAAGGCTTCCTTTCTTCCTTAGCTTTTAGGGGTTCACTTCAAAGTTCGGGTTAGGGTTTGATTCTGGCCAATCCACCTGCCGAGATCTCTCCATGTGAACTCACTGTAGGCATCTTTTTCCAATGATCAGCTTTTCATTTTTTGTATTGAAAAAGTACAATCAAGCATGCTGCAAGAAGTGTAATTATAATACCAGTAAAACCAAGCAATAAAAAAATACAGCAACAAAAAGTGGACCAGTGAAGGTTTGTGTCACAGAAGAAAGAAATTCACACATATTTTGTTCACACAGAGGTGACTTTTTGTCCAAAGTTCTCAACTTTAATGCAGAGCAACTTTAAAAACATGGAGCAACTTTAACTCATATTAGAGCCACTTTAAATGATATAAATGAACTTTAATATACGGCAACTTGAACTAATATGGAGCAATTTTAACACAGAGAAACTTTAGCTCATTTTAGAGCAACTTTAACTAATATAGAGCAACTTTATTGTGGAGCAACTTGAACTAATGTAGACCAACTTTGACTAATATTGAGCAACTTTAACTCATTAAGAGCAACTTTAGCTAAAATAGAGCAACTTTAATTCGTTAAGAGCAACATTAACTAAAATAGAGCAACTTTAACTAATATCAAGCAACCTTAACTCAGTAAGAGCAACTTTAACTAATATAGAGCAACTTTAACTCATTAACAGCAACTTTAACTTTAGCAACTTTAGCGAATATATAGAAACTTTAACTAATGTAGAGCAACGTTAGCTCATTTTAGAGCAACTTTAACTAATATAGAGCAACTTTGATTAATTTAGAGCAGCTTTATCTCATTTTAGAGCAACTTTAACTAATATTGATCAACTTTAATGTAGAGCAACTTTAACAAATTTTAGAGCAACTTTAACTAATGTAGAAGAACTTCAACTGATATGAAGCAACGTTAACTAATATAGAGCAATTTTAACTCATTTTAGTGCAACTTTAACTAAAAATAGGGCAACTTTAACTAAAATCGAGCAATTTTAACTTATTAAGAACAACTTTAACTAATATGGAGCATCTTTAACTGAGATTAAGCAATTTTAACTCATTTTAGAGCAACTTTAACCAATAAGGAGCAACTTTAGCTAATGTAGAGCAATTTTAATTAATGTAGAGCAACTTTAACTCATTTTAGATAGACTGTAACTAATATAGAGCAACTTTAACTAATACAGAGCAACTCTAACTCGTTTTTGAGACACTTTAAGTCATTTTAGACCAACTTTAGCTCCTTTAGAGCAACTTCAACTCATTTTAGAGCAACTAACTTTAACTGCTGACAGAAGAGGGAAGATACCAGAAAATAGCCACATTTAAGGAGCTTCAATCAGAGAATTTAGACTTTATAGTGATTAACTTAACAGCTGAAGACTTCCAGCAATAATAAATCAAATTAGCTTCATGTCTACATTTGTTTACCAGCATGTGTGGGCGTTAAGGACAGATGATCTCGTAACACAATGTAGCCTTTTGGACTCAAGCAAACATTGGTTGCTCCATCGTCCTAGTTTTCCGACAGCGACGGAGTCACTGCTACAACTTTTTCGTGACAATGAACGACATGAACTGAACTTCAAAAACAGTAACCATTGTGTCTTTACAGAAAAAGCTTGAATAATAAATCCAGACAAAAGAAAAGAGTTGAGATTCTCCAAAATAGAGAGAGTAAAAACATCTAGTCAACAGACACCTTGAGATGAGCTAATATTTGGATTTTTCAAATCAGGTAAAACACTGAGTCAACAGTGTTCCTCTGAGTTCTCGCTACCAGAGTGACAAATAAAAATGTTCCAGGTGGGTGAAAATTAGCAAAGAGGATTTTAGAAATGGTCATTTCTCAACATCAAACCCTGTCCACCATGCCAAGAATCATATTCTGATTGGGAAATGTTGAAATCACTCTTCCTTTAGCTGAAAAATATTCTTTAGAATACAAACTCGCTCACTCCCACAGTTCGAACAGTTTTGGGTTTTGGGCTCCTGTGTTGGTTTTCCTTCACTGTGGTTCATTTTTTGGTCCATAAATCTGTTCAAATGACACAAATCATCAAAAAAGGAAAGTAAATGTTGAATTTCTTTGATTGTCTATTTGGTAACAAATGGGAGAAAGCAGCTGGAATGAAACAGAAAAATGGCGACCCCAAACTTTTGAATGGTAGTGTAGGTCGACTTTCACTAATATAGAGGAGCTTTAACTCATTTATAGCAACTTCAAGTCATATGTAGCAACTTTAATTGATGTACACTACCGTCCGAAAGTTTAGGGTCACTTAGAAAGGACTTCATTTTGAAAAAAAAAACCCACTTTTTTGTCAATGAAGATAACATTAAATGAATGATGAATCCTGTGTAGACATTATTAATGTGGTAAATGACTATTGTAGCTGTAAACAGCTGATTTTTACTGGAATATCTCCATAGGGGTACAGAGGAACATTTCCAGCAACCATCACTCCTGTGTTCTAATGCTACATTGTGTTAGCTAATGGTGCTGAAAGGCTCATTGATGATTAGAAACCCTTGTGCAGTTATGTTAGCACATGGATAAAAGTGTGAATTTTCATGGAAAACATGAGATTGTCTTGGAGACCTCATACTTTTGTACAGCAGTGTCGGTCAACTTTAACTTCTTTAGAGCAAATTTAACTAACATGGAACAACTTTAACTCATTTAAGAGCAATCTTAAAATAGAGCAACTTTAACTAAGGTAGAGCAATTTTAACTGATATAGAGCCAGTTTAATTCATTTAAGAGCAGCTTTAACTCATTTTAGAGCAACTTTATCGAATATGGAGCAACTTTAATATCAAGCAATTTTAACCAATAATATCAACTTTACCTACTATAGTCTAATGTCGAGCAACTTTAATATGGAGCAACTTTAATTCATGTACTATATATGCAGATGTTTACAGATCTACAGAAGAATATATAAACACAACAGTGCCAAATGAAAACTACTTTTTGGTTGGTGCGACTTTACGGCCACATTGTAAAGAATTAGAAAGCCGAAACGATCTCATGTTGAACAAACTGTGACTTCTAAACAAACTCTGGAGTCCTTTTGCCCTTTTGTTCCCTGACAAACAGACACTGAGTCAACCGGGATAAACTGTCCCGGCAGTTAATGACCGACCAGCAGATCGATACACGTGGGAGAGGACGGAGGATAAATAGCCGATCAAATGAGATTTCAGGCTCAGAAAAGGGAGCAGAGGGGCCAAGGACAGTCTGAGAAAAGTAACTTTGTAACGATGAAGACGCTGCTGTTGCTGTGTTTGTGCGTTTACGTGGCCTGGGCTCAGGATAATCTGGACTATGACGACTACGACACGGTGAGTCTGATTAAATAATCATTATATTATATTATTATACATTATATTGCACCATCCCATTCTCCTCCTTTCTAAAGTGTAAAATCAGTGTAAAAAAAATAATGATTTATTTAATCTTCACATGTCATTTTGTTGTTTTTTCTTTGCCACATCAGAAAGCTGATTTAAGACCTGAAAATTTAGAAAATATGACATTATAAGATCAAAAAATTAACAACAATGATGCTGAAACTGAATCAACAAGTTTGAAAATGGTGAAGAAAAACACAAGTTTATTGTTTAAAAACCCTTTGCGACATTAAAAATGACATTTCATTTCAAGGGATGAATTTGAAGCACGTACTGTTTATAAAAATGCCTATTTTTTTTTATCATTATTACTGTTATTTTCCCACTTCAAAACTGTGTTACTGATGGAAGTGTGATGGTTAAAATTATATGGCATCATTTTTGAAATTCTTTTAAATTCACAAATCCAAGCCCCTTTAAAAAACAAACAAAAAAAAACAAAAAATATATTAAAAATCAAAGCTGAACTATAATATTGTAAATTGAGAATCTTTTGTATAGATTTTCATGTTTAAATAATGTTTAATTCCATTAGATGTGATTTTATCTCTCTTTTTAAATTAACTGGTGTGATTTTTTAAAATTATTTCAGATGTTGTTGCATTAATCCCTCAGATTATGTGTTAATTAAAAACACATTTTGGTTTCAGATGAAGCTTTTAAATAACATTAGATGCAGAGAAAAACCCTTCATTTCTAATATTCACTTTTCTGTTTTGTTTTTCACCGCAGGGTGTCAAAGCAACGGACAGCAACGCAACCGTATGTAGAACAAGTCCATTGTCTTTCTTTGAATTCTCTTTTGTCAAATTGCATTTAAAATCTGGTTTTTCACCACTGTTACCCGCAGGCTGGAGCTGCTATAGACGCTCGTGGTCATCGCCCCCTGGAGAAAGGCAGAGACTACTACAGCCGAAACCGAAATGTCCCTCCCCCGATCAGCGGCGGCAGCAGGTACGTCAACATAAACCAGCTTTCAGAGGCGTTTTGCTTTAAAGTCTCTATTGCAGGCGGACACATGGATGGACTTTGAGATTTTTTATTCCACATTTCGGTGCTGAAAAACATAAAATTCACAGAAAACTAGACAAAGTGACAGAAATTAGCCAAAAAACAGACAAAATGACCCAAATTCAACACATAATGGCAAATAAAAAGATGACAATGAGCCACAAAAAAGCAAAATCAACATAAATCAGTCACAAAACATTATAGCAAACACGTCAAAATGATAAACAGACACACAATGTTCCAAATTAGACACGAAAGGACAAAAACTAGAAAAACAACATCAAAACGTTACAAATCAGGCACACAAAGACAAAAAAATGACACAAATGAGTCAGAAAGCAGCAAAAAAAACCACAGGACTAAATGACAAAAAAATGACAAAAGCTAGACAAAAAAAACCCCAAAAAATGGCAACAAAAGACAAAACGACTAAAATGAGACACACAATGACAAAAAACAGCACGAAAAAGTCAAAAAACAACAGAAAAAAATAGAAAAATAAGACAACACGAAGCGAGACACAAAATGACCCAAATAAGACACAAACTGACAAAAGCAAGACAAAAACAACACAAAATGACAAAAAAACAACACAAAGTGATACAAAACAACCCAAATTAGGCACAAAAAGCCAAAACCTGGACCAAAAAAACAAGTTCAAAGGGTTAAAAGCTGGAACTGTAACACTTTGACGTTGAAAGTTGGGGATACTCGAGACACAAAACGACCCAAATTAGGCACAAAAAGCCAAAACCTGGACCAAAATGACAAGTTCAGAGGGTTTAAAGATGCAACTGTAAAACTTTGTCATGTATATTCGAGACTTTCGGTGAAGTAAAACTATCTGAAGCTGGTTTTAGTGGTTTTCCATGCCAGTGAGTGGATGCTGAAGGAAGGTTGTGGGCTTTACAGGTATTTACAGACGAGCTATTTGTGCTTTATCGTCCAGGTATCGCGGTCGGCCGACTCCAGCGCCGGTCGGAGGTCGACAGGTCGAGGAGAAGGTCCAGCAGCCCGACGCCGGAGGATGTACCCACGCCTCAGAGCAGATGGTGAGAATAATATCTAACCTCGAACATTCAGGAGGTGTTCTATAAATAAAGGAAGTCCAACAAAGACGTCCTGTCAGATGGCTCTTTAGACTAACCGGAGCTTTTAAACGTCCACCAGGGCGTCTTGTGTCCAACCGGCTGTGAGCTGAAGACCGCACTGCTGAAGCAAGAGGACGACGTCAAGAGGGTAAGTGAAACCTCGGCTTTGCAGCTTCAGTGTGTTTTTTTGTTCAGATCAACTCAAAACAAGACAGAAGGACACAAAACGAGAAATGAAGCGACAATAAACTGACACAAGACGAGCCAAATGAGACAAAAAATGTCAACAAACAAGACGAAGTTACACAAAATGGCAAACAAGACACAAAATGAGACTAAAAATGACAAACAAACAACAAAAAACAACATAAATGAGACAAGAAATGACAGAAGCACCAAGACAAAGACAGTGAACAGAGGAGGAAGTTGTTGGAAGTTGTTTTTTGTCATTTTGTGTCTATTTTCTGTCATTTTGTGCCTGATGTTAACCATTATTAACATTTTTGCTTATTTTTCGTCCTTCTGTCTTAATTTTGCTGCTGCTTTTGTTATTTCACATTTCCTGTTGGCCATTATAACTCTCTTTGTGTCTCATTTTGCCTCTACGTTTGCTCATTTTGTGTCTTACTGTGTGAAATTTATAAATATTTTTGTCATTTTGTGTCTCTTTTTAGTTTTGTTTGTATTTTTGCTCTTTTTTTGCATCTGTTTTGCTTGTGTTGTATATCCTTTAGGTATTTTTTAATGTCTTTGTGGTCGTTTTGCATTTATTTTTACATTTTTTTTGTCAGGAGTTATGATAGCTAAATTCACTGACATAACAGAATCTCACATTTTACATTTTCCGAGTGCATAAATACACTGATTGAATCTTTAGTGAAATCTTTTGCTTTGCTACCGAGCAGACGCTGGCATTTCCTTTTAATCCCTTTTTGCCGTCTGATTCTCGTAGAGTATCAGGGAGCTGAAGCCTAAGGTTGAGGATTTGTCCCAATCCTCCAACGCCATCTTCAACTACGTCAACACAATGTCCAACAATCTGCGGGAGAGGCAGCGAATCTTAGGCGGTGAGAATGACAAGCGCAAAGTTTATCTTTTTAAACCGATCACAGTAATATTAAAACATTCACATCCATACTGCCATGTTTTTTTTTTAGAAACAAAGTTTTACTTTGAATAAAGTAAACTTAAGTTAAACTTAGGTCATAAAAATAACAAATTCAGGTCTCAACAAAAGATATGTTCTGTTGGCATTTAAAAAAAAAAGATGCTGATTTGAAATTTGCACTAAAGCCTTCTTGCAATAGTTTTGTCATTTTGGCATGCAAAAAAAATGATGAATAGTAGTCGGTAATTTACAAATTTATCCTAACATGAAGTGATATAATAAAAAAATAGGGTGCATTTGTGGAGCAAAGTGGTTTCAAACCAACTCAACAAAGGGAATAAAACACTCAGCCAAGCGGAAGAGGAATAAATGTTAAAACAGCAGATGGTAAAAGTAAGAAATTAATGTCTCGCCGCTACATTTTGCACAATAAAAAACAAAATTGCAATTATCCAACCATGAAGAGACAAAAGCACGAAGTGTACTTTAAGTGCCATTGATCGTATCCGAGTAGATTCTTCAGATACAATTGTGTTTCTTAAAAGTAAACTTAGTGTCATAAAGCATATTCCTGTTCCTGATAAATGGTTTAACATCAATTGATTGGGGTTAATTGATAAGAAGAATACAGATCGTCAGGATCCAAATTTTGTCTGGGTTTAACTTTGGAAAATTTCTTGAAATCCAATTTTTTTTTAATAATCGTTAAAGAGATACAGCAACATGTCGACAGCATAGAACAGTAGCGAGATGTCTGAATAACCAACTGACAGCATTTATAGAGAAAATAAAAGGGGGCCCAGGATCAAACCCTGAGGAACGCCTTATGAACAGAATTATACCACAACATGCTCATGTGCAGCTAAACTACAGAAATATAAATTATTTCTCTTGTTTTCCAGCAGCATGTTAGCATGTTAGCAGACATGGAGAGACTGTAAAGGTTCAGAAGACAGAAAGTATAAAAAGAAAATATGCTTCTGTATCCTCTTAAAATATTTAAAATCATACTTCAAAACCAAAGTTCTCTTAGAGGTAGGCGTTGACTAATGGGGTTTTTGAGAAAGAAACTGACAAAAAAATAGACACAAAATAACACAAAAATATGACAAATTTGCAAAAACCCGACAGAAAACAATGAAAAACTGGCATAAAATGACCCAAATATGACAAAATAAAAGAAAAACAAAAAAGAAATAGTGAACAGAGGAGCAAGCTGTTGGAAATTGTTTTGTGAATCTTTTCAGTCATTTAGTGTCTGTTTTTAGTCATTTTGTTTCTGTTTTTAGTCATTTTGTGTCTGTTTTTAGTCTTTTTATGTCTGTTTTTAGTCATTTTGTGTCTATTTTAATCATTTTGTGTCTGTTTTCAGTCACTTTGTGTCTGTCTAGTGATTTTGTGTCTGTCTTTAGTCATTTTGTGCCTATTTTCAGTCATTTTGTGTCTGTCTAGTGATTTTGTGTCTGTCTTTAGTCATTTTGTGTCTATTTTCAGTCATTTTGTCTGTTCTTAATCATTACATGTCTATATTTAATCATTTTGGGTATATTTTCAGTTCTTTAGTCTATTTTTTAATGATTTTACATCTATTTTCAGCTATTTTGTGTCTGATTTTAGGCTGTATGTCACAAATAGGTGTCCATGGTAAAAAATACCAAATGTTGATTTTTTTTTTGATATTTCATTACAATACAGTAGTACTTTCAGGAAATCCTATCAAAACAGCAGAACTCAGTTTTAAACTTGAGATTTTAGAGACTAAAAACTTCCAATTTCATGGAAAATGCATTAGAGCATGAAACAGTTTTGTCTGTTTTCTCAAATAGGGTACCTGTGATGAATTGGTCATATCTCACTTGATACTCAATATAACTCTGTCTGTTTTTTTGCAAAAAGAAGAAGAAAGATGCCTCTTTCAGATAAAACCATCAACTCTTCAAATTATGTACTTGAAGGTCCTTGCTCCAAGATTTGAAAACCAACAAAAATGTTTACCCTTTTCATGGGCCGAAAATGCTATTTCAATATACAGGACAGTCCAAGTCTCTAATTACACTCAGGAGACTTCTTAAAGCATATAGACGGGTCAGTTCCGTGTACCTGAGATGTTTCAATGTTTAGTGGGAAGCAATTGCACACATAACATCCTCATGGTCCTAATTCTGAAGGAGGAACTGACCATCTTCCTCAGTCAAGTCTAGCCCAACGTACATCACACATCCAGCCGGAATAACAGTTGAACTTTGGCTCCTCTTGTACACTAAACCCCTCCTGGTTGACTTGACATGTTCATAGTAAAATCCTCTGAGAGTGCAAGTCCCAGAAGAATAATGGTGGCCATTACAAGAAAGTTCTTCTGAAAGAGTGACCACACCTGTCTCTAGTGACAGGTAATGTCACAAGAGACACCTGGGAGCAAATCCCTGAACCAAACTTAGGTTTCCTGCTGTTTGCAATACATAGTGTATTTACCCCCTCCACCGTCTACTCCACCGCCTCCCATCCACCCCTGACTTTTTTTAGTTTATGTCCCCTGGCTCCACAGCTATTGCCTCAAATAGAGAATGGAGGGTATCAAATTAAAGCCAAGACGATAACAAACAAAATTCTACTCGATTTATTATTACAAGCTGGGAAAATCCAAATTGAATGCTGGAAAAAATATTGGAGCATAACAAATCCACCTTTTTGTGCATACTTATTTGTGACATACAACCTTTAATAATTTTATGTCATTTTATGTCTATTTTTAGTCATTTTGTGTCTGTTTTTAATCATTTTATGTTTGTTCAAAGTATTTTTGTGTGTGTTTTCAGTCATTTTGTGTCTGTTTTTAGTCATTTTATGTTTGTTCCAAGTATTTTTGTGTGTGTTTTCAGTCATTTTGTGTCTGTTTTTAGTCATTCTTCAAAACCAGAACGGTCTTAGAGGAAGACTAATGTGGGATTTTTTTGGGGGGGCTTACCAATTTTAAATAATTCAAGGGGACCTATTTTTGGAACAAATTGGCAGTTAAAATACACGTATTGGTGTTGAAGTGTAACCTTTCTGAAATGCCTTTGTTGTTTACTGTTGCTGGATGTTGGCAGACAACAACCGAGTGGTGAGTCAATACACTGACCAAGTGGAGGAGCAACACTCCTTCATCAAGGAGACTGTGGACACTGTTTTCCCTTCAAACATCAGAGTGCTGCAGGTAAATCAGAGCTGACCAGAACTGGAATAATATCCTTAATATTATTAAGACAGTGAGACTAAAAATAAAACAATTGTTTAATGGCTGCAGGGAGTTCTGGACAAGATCAAGCAGAAGATCGAGAAGCTGGAGAAGGCCATCCAGACCCAGAAGGAGGAATGCAAGGAGCCATGCAAGACCAAATGTCCCATACCAGTGGTGTCTGGTAGGTGTGATGCCCCCTAGTGGTGGTAAAATGACTTGAATTAAACCAAGGGAAGAGGCTTAAAACACATCAGGGATTAGTTAGAGGCCTTGGCAGCACAGTTTATCCTCTGGGGAGCAGGAATTGGATCTTAATCAAAAAGAGACACAAAAAAACTACTAAGAGACAAAAATCATTACAAAGACATACAAACACTTAACACAAAATGACCACAAAGAGACACAAAAGAGCAACAGAGAGACGCAAAACAACCACAAAAAACACTAAATGACCACAAACAGACTCAAAATCATCACAAAGAGACACAAAATGACCACGAAGAGACACAAAACCAAGAAGGTTTTCCGTAGTTAACCCTTCTTCTTTGTGATTCAGGTAAGGAGTGTGAGGATATCTTCCGTCGTGGAGGAAAAGACTCCCAGATGTATCTGATCAGGCCCGATGCCTTCAGCTCTCCATACAAGGTCTACTGCGACCAGTCCACCCAGAACGGAGGTGAGATCCAACCGTCCACCCAACTAAAGTTTGCTTTTCCTGCAGACTTCACTCGGTCTCCGTTTTTTTCTAAAACTGCTTCTTCTCTCTCTTCTCCAAGGATGGGTTCTCATCCAGAACAGGCTCGACGGCAGCGTTGACTTTGGCCGACGTTGGGATGAATATCGCCGCGGATTCGGCAACATAGCCTTCGATGGCGGCAAGGGTCACTGTGAGACTCCTGGTGAGAAGACGAAACCATTCCACTGTCGTATACTCGCCCCTGGTTTCAGTTCAGAGTTATTTATTTGCCTCGTTGTCTTGTGACAGGTGAGTACTGGCTGGGTAACGACCGCATCAGTCAGGTGACCAAGTTGGGCCCGACTGAGGTTCTCATTGAGATGCAGGATTGGACAGGAGCCAAGGTGAGTCCTCGGGGTTTCCGACTACAGCAGAAATGATTACTCAGATGTGATGATTTTTGACTTGTGTTATGATACTAAGGCAAATAGTCTTGGTTTTGGTTTGGTTTTGAGGACCTTCTCTTGGGCTTTAGGACGTCGGGACTCTGTAGAGTGCAACTGATACTGAATCTGTGATTATCAATTGAAAGTGAAGAACTTTACAGCGCTGTTTTTCTCAAACCATGAAGATATCACTATCTGGTCAGCTGTGATGCTTACAAATTATGGAAGTGCACCATTTCTAGATGAGCCCAAATTTTCTATTTCTGCTTTATATATTTTCAAAAGAAGAAAAAGTGCATTTCGCACAACATATACACACATACGGTATATATGCTACCGTTCAAAAGTTTGGGGTAACCCAGGCAATGTCATGTTTTTCATGAAAACTCACACATTTATTCATGTGCTAACATAACTGAACAAGGGTTTTCTAATTATCAATGAGTCTTTCAACACCATTAGCTAACACAATGTAGCATTAGAACACAGGAGTGATGGTTGCTGGAAATGTTCCTCTGTAACCCTATGGAGATATTCCATTAAAAACCAGCTGTTTCCAACTAGAATAGTCATTTACCACATTAACAATGTCTACACTGGATTTATCATTCATTTAACCCTTTAAGCTTCAGTCAATTCCAGCCGTTTTCAGTACAAAAAAATCGCTAATATTCTATTTTTAAATAAAAAAAATTACGAAAAATACGGGGAATATTGGACGGGCATCACGAGGTGCATTTCCTTGAAAATGACCGATTCGGGGATTTTATACGACTTCAGGACATGTTTTGGACAAAATAGTTTACTGGCTTGTGTCGTCTGGATGTAAAAGGTTGGATTATGGCCGTTTTTTTGTGGAATCTTTTTTTTGTGTGTAGTAATGAACCCGGAAATGTGAGTCACGCTGTGTGCGTTGAAGCCATGTATAGAGAACGGATGGATGAATATTTGTTTTTGTCGGACAAATGTGTTTTTCTCACCCGCTGTAGTAATCACATCTGAAAGTGGTTTATACCGGCGGATTCATGAGAATCTAAGCTTTCCATCGGCGTATAGTGTTTGTATAATCGTGTTTGCAGCCGTCGGACATTCTTGAAATTCCTATGCAAATTAGTAGGTGTACCGCCGGCGGTACACCTACGACGCACTGAAGCGTAAAGGGTTAATGTTATCTTCATTGAAAAAAAGTTTTTATTTAAAAAATAAGGACATTTCCAAGTGACCCAAAACTTTTGAATGGCAGTGTAGCTGCAATATCTGTCGATAACGGCTGATAAACTAGGCCACTTGATATAAAGGTGTCCATATGTTGTATTTTAATAAAGGAATAAAGGCCTGCGCACCTAAAGACAAACTCCAGATGATAAACTGTAATTCTGAAAAACTTCAAACACTACCTCAACGACATCCTGTTTACTTTCATCTTGACATTAAGCTGGGTTTCCTTAACGATAACCAAGAGCTGATTCAAAAAGCAAAGAATGCCATGAAGAAAATGTGCATGATTAACTTGGTGAGGAATTTACGTTCAAGCTGACTGAGTTGATGAACGTCTACTTTAAATACCGTCCTATTCTGTCCTGGAAGAACTTTGTCCTTCTTTTTCGAAGGAATCTAAAAAACATTGCTGCTTTCGTTCAGGTCCAAGCCCAGTACCGGCAGTTCACCATCCAGTCGGAGACGTCCAACTACGTGCTGGCCGTCGACGGTTACTCTGGTAATGCTGGCAATGGTTTCCTGGAAGGATCCCTGGAGCTGTTTGGTGAAAACCGCACTATGACCATCCACAACGGCATGATGTTCAGCACCTACGACAGAGACAACGACAACTGGTGGGTGTCCTGAAAGTTTTCTGATGTGTTGCTGAACTTTTCCGTCCATTTCTTGTTTTCTCAGGGGCTCTGCAATTTGCCTTGAGTGTGTTTAAATTAGCTAAAACTGTTTGTTTTTTTCAAACAATTTTAAACTTCAGCACATGCTAGTGAAAATGCAGAGTGGTTTGTACATCTGCTAACAAAATGTTCCATTAAATTGGTTCTGTCTCAGCAATGTAACAACTGTAGCCTGGAAGCTGCATCTGCTTTGTCGGATTTTTCAGCTATTTCACATAATTTCTGTCCTCGTTTGTGCCCGTCAGGAATCCCGGCGATCCATCCAAGCAGTGCGCCAAGGAAGATGGAGGCGGCTGGTGGTACAACCGCTGCCACTCAGCCAATCCCAATGGCCGGTACTACATAGGCGGGGCCTACACGAAACACATGGCCAAGCACGGCACGGACGACGGCGTGGTGTGGATGAACTGGAAGGGCAGCTGGTATTCACTCAAGGCCATCAGCATGAAGATACGGCCTTTCTTTGCCTCCAGATAGCCGTGTCGGACAGCGTCAACACATACAAGACATGCAGGAGGCTGTCGTAAATATTGCAGGAAGAATTTAGTTTTAGTACCATGAGTTTTGTTCACTAAAAGTTTGTTGTCATCCAGCTGTAGCCTTCACAAAGAGTCTGGACAAATTGGTGTAACAAGCATGAAGAAACTAAAATATTTAAAGCAACAAAAAGCAGCAACGAAGTGAAAGACTGACATTTAGAGAAGGTGTTTTAATGTCAGATAAATGTGATACCTTCAACATTAAGGAGAAAACTGGACGAGCTTATACTAAATCTACTGCGATGTGATATCTGTCTTGTTATGTGTGATGTTATCGTGACAAGGACTGTCCGCTGATACTCAATAAATGAGTCAAACTGTGCCACCTTCTACCGAGTTTTCATTTTGTTGTCAGTTATAATAAACAGCTATAGATAAGTGTGTTGTGAAAAAAAACAATCATGGCGTATTTGGCGAAAACATATAAAAACATGCCATAAGGGGAAAATAGTGTAAAACACGTTGTGAAAAATGCTATACTAACGTTTTTTTTTTTTTTTAAATATTATGATGTACACACGTGGACAAAATTGTTGGTACCCCTCAGTTAAAGAAGGAAAAACCCACAATTCTCACTGAAATCACTTGAAACTCACAAAAGTAACAATAAATGAAAATTTATTGAAAATTAAATAATCAAAATCAGCCATCACTTTTGAATTGTTGATTAACATAATTATTTAAAAAAAACAAACTAATGAAATAGGGCTGGACAAAAATGATGGTACCCATAACTTAATATTTTGTTGCACAACCTTTTGAGGCAATCACTGCAATTAAACGATTTCTGTATTTGTCAATGAGCGTTCTGCAGCTGTCAACAGGTATTTTGGCCCACTCCTCATGAGCAAACAGCTCCAGTTGTCTCAGGTTTGATGGGTGTCTTCTCCAAATGGCATGTTTCAGCTCCTTCCACATATGTTCAATGGGATTCAGATCTGGGCTCATAGAAGGCCACTTTAGAATAGTCCAACGCTTTTCTCTCAGCCATTCTTGGGTGTTTTTGGCTGTGTGTTTTGGATGGTTGTCCTGTTGGAAGACCCATGACCTGCGACTGAGACCAAGCTTTCTGACACTAGGCAGCACATTTCTCTCCAGAATGCCTTGATAGTCTTCAGATTTCATCGTACCTTGCACACGTTCAAGACACCCTGTGCCAGATGCAGCAAAGCAGCCCCAAAACATTACTGAGCCTCCTCCATGTTTCACCGTAGGGACAGTGTTCTTTTCTTCGTATGCTTGGTTTTTGAGTCTATGAACATAGAGTTGATGTGCCTTACCAAAAAGCTCCAGTTTGGTCTCATCTGTCCAAAGGACATTCTCCCAGAAGCTTTGTGGCTTGTCAACATGCATTTTTGCAAATTCCAGTCTGGCTTTTTTATGAGTTTTTTTCAGCAGTGGTGTCCTCCTTGGTCGTCTCCCATGAAGTCCACTTTGGCTCAAACAACGATGAATGGTGCGATCTGACACTGATGTACCTTGGCCTTGGAGTTCACCTTGAATTTCTTTGGAGGTTGCTCTGGGCTCTTTGGATACAATTCGAACGATCCGTCTCTTCAATTTGTCATCAATTTTCCTCTTGCGGCCACGTCCAGGGAGGTTGGCTACTGTCCCGTGGGTCTTGAACTTCTGAATAATATGAGCCACTGTTGTCACAGGAACTTCAAGCTGTTTAGAGATGGTCTTATAGCCTTTACCTTTAAGATGTTTGTCTATCATTTTTTTTCGGATGTCCTGGGACAATTCTCTCCTTCGCTTTCTGTTGTCCATGTTCAGTGTGGTACACACCTTTTCACCAAACAGCAGGGTGACTACTTGTCTCCCTTTAAATAGGCAGACTGACTGATTATGAGTTTGGAAACACCTGTGATGTCAATTAAATGACACACCTGAGTTAATCATGTCACTCTAGTCAAATAGTTTTCAATCTTTTATAGAGGTACCATCATTTTTGTCCAGGCCTGTTTCATTAGTTTGTTTTTTAAAATAATTATGTTAATCAACAATTCAAAAGTGATGGCTGTTTTTGATTATTTAATTTTCAATAAATTTTTATTTATTGTTACTTTTGTGAGTTTCCAGTGATTTCAGTGAGAATTGTGGGTTTTTCCTTCTTTAACTGAGGGGTACCAACAATTTTGTCCACGTGTGTATTTTGGCGAAAAACATCATAGTATACTATGTCAAAAAAATGGTGATTCTTCAACGTCACATAAACTTGCCATATGATGAAAATAGTCTAAATTATGTTGTGAAAAGTGCTATAGTCATGTCTATTGTGGAAAGACATTCTGTTGTATTTTGACGGGGGAAAAAAGTCAGTTGCATTGCATGGAATTTGTCATTTTTCACGGCAAATTTTAATGTTTTTTAAGAGCATCTTATTTTAAATACTTTTACCAATTTAGAAATGTGTCCCTCTGCTCCAGCAGAGAGGATGATTATCTGTGTTTTAACCCCACTGAAGAGATTATGAACTATAGAAAAGGGGAGGACAGGGAATCAGTGGGATCTCTTTACTCTTCAAAATCATGATTTATTTGGCGAGAAAAAACCCTGCCATAGTATAGAATGTTGAAAAGCACCATTTTTCACCATGTTGTAAAAACATGCCATATGGTGGAAATTGTGTAAACTATGTTGTGAAAATACCATAGGAGTTTCATCCATCCATCCATCCATTCTCTATACACCGCTTTATCCTCATTAGGGTCGTGGGGGGTGCTGGAGCCTATAGGAGTGTCATGTATTTTAGTAATATTTTTATTGAAAAAAATCATTTATTTTGGCAAAAACGCCACCATAGTATACTATGTCAGAAAAAAAGTCATTTTGAAACATGTTGCAAAAATATGCCATGTGGTGAAAAGAGTGTAAATCATGTTGTGAAAAATGCTATAGTAATGCTTTCTTTGAAAAAAAGATCATGTATCTACCGAAAAAAAAACATTATAGTGTAATCCATCATCCATCAACTATACACCGCCTAATCCTCATTAGTGTCGCAGGGGGCTGGAGCCTATTATAGTATGTCAAAAAAACGCAACTTTTAAACATGTCATAAAAACATGCCATATGGTGATAATAGTGTAATGTGTGTTGTGAGAAACGCTATAGCAATGTTTCTTTTGAAAAAAACCAAACGTTATACATCTAAAAAGTGTGATTTTTTTTTCAAAATGTCGTAAAAGCATGCCGTATGGTGAAAACAGTGTAAAGTGTGCTATGAAAAACATTATAATAAAGTTCTCTTGGGAAAAAAAAGTCTAAAAATAAAAATAGCCATAGTGTAATATGTCCTCAAAACATGCGAAATGGTGAAAATTCTTTAAAGTATGTTGTGAAAATTGTAATTGAAGAGTGCAGCTTATGAAAAACACAAGAAATAAAGTTGAATTTCCTCTCGAATGTATTGAAGTTTTTATTTCATACAATACAGAATACAAAAAAGTCACCTTTTTTACATTCGATGGCTGCATATAGTTCTCTAAGTTTAATCTGTATATTCCAAGTCCTTTGCATTTTGACTCATCATTTAGTCAATTTTTGATTGATCAAGTTAATAATGGCAACTGATCAATTAACAGTTAGTGTTCTTATCCAGTTTGTACAGCACCCCCCAAAAAACTTCAAAAACATGCATCAGACCATAATCATCTAATAAATATGTTCAAACACATTCATTTATGAACCAAAAATGGTAGCAGTGCACTTTAATTCACAAAAAACAAAGACATTTACAGGAAAAAATCCGATTATAGAAACTGTCTCCATCAAACGTGCCACCTCTGAACAGCTTCAGCCTCTTGGACTCTGTTGTGCTCATGTTGTCGAGTTATGGATTTTGACCTCAGAGTTTGGTTTGTAGTTTTGGTTTGGTTCCTTCCCCCTAATTCAGTGCTCTATTTATGTATTGGTTCAGTTACTTGGTTTAATCAATCTCTTTCCCTTATTCATCTGTCTGCCTGTTTCTGTGAGTCTGTGCCTGGGTTCTCCAGCTCTCCTCGTAACAAATTAGACTCAGCAGTGAGGAGAAGCTCCAGATTTCAGGACAGAAACATGAATTGGGTCTATTTAGGAAGACTGACATTATTTCGATTCAAAGGCAGTCTGAGCTGTTGGAGGTTTTTAGTCTCTTGTATTCTTGGTCCACCAAACTAAAGATGATAATTCAGTTTGTTTGCTCTTTTAAAACCTACAAAGTGCTTCTAATACAACATTATCACATCCCACCTCTGTCAAAGCCTTGTCACTCCAGCTCTGCGGCATTAAGTCCCTTCTCCATCGTTAACCGATTCTGTTCGATGTCCTTAAACGGAGTCAGCAGTTCTCTCTCGACCGTGGGGATGCTCTTATATCCTGCAGACGACGCCACGCCTGCATCCACGGGCTGCAGTTTGATATGAGGGACGTCTTCAGGAGGTCTGGTGGCCTTGTTTCTCCTGCCTAAAGTCTCGTCCATGTCAGCTCGAAGCGTTTCATAGCTTGAATGATCGACTTTGAACGGCGGCACCGACCGGCAGGACCCGTGACAAGATCGTAGCTTCATATCAATGTCCACCTGGTAGCAGAAACAAGACATGAGCACCAAAACATGAAGCAGAGCTACAAGCGCTAAAGGAGAGTTAGAATTGAAATGTCATCAAGGTGCTACAGTAACCCAGAATGTATCTGTGGTTTGATGGACAAGGTAAAATGTGAATTAGTGTTGCTACTACGACTGGTTTCAGTGTCGGACTGTTTTTAGGAATAGTTTAGGTTTGGTTTTGGTCCTGACTTTGTACTAGTTGACTTTTTTTGTATTCTGACTAGTTCTGAACATTTTTTTTTTGAACTGGTTTAGGCTTGATTTTTGATTTCAACTGTACCTGTCTAGCAAAAGGCTTTATTTTCAAAAATAAAAAAACATCATAGTACAGCATGTCATCAAAAACATCATTATAGTACGTCATGAAAAACATCATCAAAACTGTCATAGTTACCTCTGCCAAGGAGGTTATGTGACACCTGGCGTTTGTGTGTCTGTCTGTCTGTCTGTTAGCAAGATAACTCAAAAACGCCTGGGCAGATTCACATGAAATTTGGAGGGGATGTAGACTATGGTAAGAGGAAGAGCTGATTTAATTTTGGTGGCAATCCAGAAAGGATCCTGGATTCTGGATCACTTTGAATTTTTTAGTATGTGGTCCAAAATAGGACAAAAACATCACAGGTTAGTATGTCGTCCAACAAATTGGAGCAAGGTGTCCAGATAGCTCAACTGGTTAAGAAGGTGATTCGTAAACAGAACTGTGTCAGAGACGCTGGTTTGATTCCAGCTCATGATCCTTGACTGCATGGGTTTCCTGTTTTCCTCTCTCCCTGTTGATTAATTAAGAATGGAATAAAATTGTTCATGAAAATATATGTCTTATGTTTCCATGAAAATACAATACAATACTTCAATTTCTAAATCGTACATAAATGTATGTGAATGCAATGTTGCATGGGAATGTCAATATCTTTGGCGGAGGTCTGCGCTCTCTGAGTGCTTTTCTAATTTAGCATGTTGTCAGAAACATTCTAAAGTACACTCAACAAAAATAAATACAACATCTTTCTTTTTGCTCCAATTTTTGATGAGATGAACTCAAAGATCTAAAACTTTTTCCACATACACAATATCACCATTTCTCTCAAATATTGTTCACAAATCTGTCTAAATCTGTGATAGTGAGCACTTCTCCTTTGCTGAGATAATCCATCCCACCTCACAGGTGTGCCATATCAAGATGCTGATTAGACACCATGATTAGTGCACAGGTGTGTCTTACACTGCCCACAACCTGGTGGAACAAGCAGGTACTGCAGCTGATCTACACCACTGATCTGAAGGTAGAACCCGGGGTCACCTCAGCTCGATACAGGTCCTCAATCTGTTTCCGGACGTCCACACTCAGCTCCTCCAGCTGCCGCGACAACTGGGTTGACCGTTTCCGTAGCGTCGTGACATTCCCGGACAGATCTTCTGCCAGTTTGGTGAACTTCAGCTCGGACACTGCAGACAAACAGGCGGTGAGTCGTTGGCGTTTCTATCCCGAACACCCAGAAACCCAGAAACCGTAGGGTCTTAACTGTATCTGCCGATGACGAGCTGCCGCTGGGAGCTGTAGACACTCGCTGCCGCCTTCATGGATTTCTCAGCGGCGTCTTCCATCGTCTTCGCTGCCCGACAAACCGTCCACAGCTTCCTGTCCACGGTGTCCCCAGTCTGCTGGATCAAACCCTTGAGTCTGCAGCCGGATGGACATTTGGAGATCTGGAACAAAACGCCACGGTTTCATCTCACAGTGGACAATGGCGAGCCAATTCTCATTAAACAGCAAAGGAAGACAAACACTTCAACTCTGTTATAGTTTTATTGGGCTGTTATGATTTCTGATCATCTTTTCAACATTTTAGTAACCTTCAAATGTTTTGTCTTTCACAAAGTTCAATTTCTTAATGTTTTATTATCTTTGTCTTATATTGCCGTTTTAATTTTGTTGTTATATTGTCTTTTTAAAACATTTCATTGTCTTTTCAAATGCTTTAAATTGTTTCCTAATGTTTTATTTAGATGTTTTGAAAGTTTTGTGTCACAAAGTTGTATAATTTTAATGTTTTATCTTTATTGCGTTTTTATGCCATGTTATTTTGTTTTTTCTTTTGAAATGTCTTAGTTTCTTTTCAAATGTTTTATTGTCTTCATTCATTTTTTTAAATCTTTTGGCAGTTTCAATGTTTAATAATCAAATTTTTTTTATAATTTTTGTGTTCTGCCTTCTTTAATTGTTGAATTAATTTTTCAATGTTTAACTTAGTTTTAATGTCTTTTTAAAAGTGTTTTATAATTTTGTTTTCAGTGTTTTATCATTTTCAACGTTTTATCTTTTCTAAACTCGTTCTTAAATTTTATTGTCTCTTAGTTACTTTTTTTTAAAGCTTCATCTTTGTCTCTTAATATTTTAATCTTTTTACATTTTTATTGTTTGTAATATTTTATCATTATTGCTTTTAGAAAATATTTTATTGCCTTTAAGTTACTTAAAAATTTTATAATCATTTTGAATATTTGAATGTTGTATCTTGTCTTTTTCAAATGTTCTCTCTTTCTTAAAATTTTTAAATACTTAATCATTAATGTGTTATGTACTTTTCTTTTCTAATAAGTATATGGTTTAAATGCTTAACTGGTTTTTCTAATGTTACCTTCAGTCTTTTTGGTAAAACTAATTAAAAATCCATCAATATAATAAATATTATGGTATTGTCTTTTTTTTAATGTTTTATTTTTAATGTTCTCTCATCTCATCTAATGTTTTATTACATTTTGTTATTTTAGTCGTGTTCATGTTTTAATGCCATATTTTGCTTTTTAATTTCGTGTTCCAATGTCTTATTGTTTCTAATGTTTGTCTTTTCTAAATATTTCATCTCTACTTATGTTTTTTTTAAAAGTTTCTTTTTGTTCTTTTATCGTCTATTTTTTAGTGCTTCACTGCATTTTTTAACTTTCTTTATCAAATGCTTTCCTCTATTGTTTATTTAGTTTTATGATGTCTTTAATGATTTAATATAATTTTCTTTAGTTTTTCTGTTATTGAGGTTATATTTTTACAATTGTTTTAAGAGTTTAATATTTTACTTCATTTTTAATCTTTGTCATAAAATATTTTAAACATCTTTATTGTTTTAATGTTTTATCATCATTGACTTTTCACACATTTAATTGCATTTACTAATGTTTTCTTTATTTTCTGTCTTAATATTTTATGACCTTTTCCAATGTTGGTCTCTTTCAATGTTTCATTTTATTGTCTGTTTCTTTTTGAATGTTTCAACATCTTACTTCTCTTCATTAATGTTTTATCATTGTGTGATTTTTTTTAAATTTTTTTTGCACATTATTGCATTTTCTGGTGTCTTAATATCTTATGGGCTTTCTTCTTGTACTGTTTTTAATAATTTACTGTCTCTTCTTGTATGTCGTAATGGTTTTGTCGCTTTTTTCAAAACTATTTGAAAGTCTCTTCTAACTACAGTTTTGAAGGGTGCAATAGATACAAAGTTTATCGTTAAGTCTGCCTATACATGGTTTACGAAGGTTTCTCACCCAGTCATCGTCCGAACACATCGGGACGTCCGGCGTCGCTCCACACTGCTGCCTCCGGATGGACTGTCGGCCATCTTGATTCTGGCGGTTGAGCCTCAAACACACTGCGGGGAAATAAAGTAAAAAACAAAAAAAAACTAAAAACGGAGGTTGGTTCACCTTCAACTGAGTTCTAGTTCAAGCAGAACAGCAAACATGAGATAAGACTGGTTGTTTATCAACGGTTCAAAGATCGTCAAATATTTAAGGTCGGTCAAAGTTAGACCTTCATTTCATCATAATATATTGATTTAACGGCTCTTTGATCAAGAACCACCATGAAGCTGCTCTAAAAAAGTGTGCATGTTTTCATTTGTTTTCACAAGTAACATAAAACTAACATAAAGTAGAATAATGTTGGTCAGAAACGCTAAATAACGCTAACCCCAATCTCCCTTCGGGGATGAATAAAGTGATTCTATTCTAAATTTGAAAAATATGTGAAGATTATAAACTTGTCTGCCTGAAACAAGATCTTATAAGAAATTTAAAAACTACATTTATGAATTTGTAGATGAGAATGTGAGCATGACTTTGTAAACTTCTTTTATGTCTTTTCAGCTCATCAAACAACCTAAAATAAATGTGGTAAAATGAAGAATGTTTGGTAAATATGCAGAAATGTCAAAAAAAAAATGCTGCAGGTTTGGTGATTTTTTTATGCAACAAAAGTCAAGATGTTAAATTTAGATGCTTAAAAGTTGGATTGTAGATAAAAATATTTTGAACAACAAAAAAAGTGCTTATGTGTCAAAAAAAGTCACATTAATTATCGTTTTTCACAGTTTTTTTGTTTGACAAATGGTTTTCATTGGAAGACTTGTGAAATGAGAGCACAAACCACAGCAGCTGAGGTGAACACGGAGTCTTTATTGATTGATCAGAGTTCAGGAACACTGGAGCGCTAAGGACACATGAGAATCAGGGAAAACACACATGACATATTTTGACACCATTATTCAAATCCCCCCACAAAGAAGCAACTCGACAGGATCCAGATGTTCGTCTCAGTTCTGGGTAAAAGTGTCTAAAAAGCAGCTGATCGGATAAACATGCGGACACTTTTGAGACCGGCCGGTTTGTACGACGCCCACACGACTCCACTCGGCTCATTCGGGCCTTTGGAGTAGATCCCGTTTAGGTTGGCCGTCTGGCAGTTGTTGTACCACCAGCCGCCCCCGAACCGCTCCGCACATCTGCCCCCCGACACGTCCCGGTCAAAGGCACTGAACTTCATCCCGTTGTGCGTTGGTGCCAGGGCGTCGCCGGCGTCCCCGGTGTACCCAGACACATGCAGCGGGAACCCCTGGTCTTCAGGACCGACCCGGACGGTGTACTCGGCGCTGGTCACGCCCCCCTCCCGGTCCTCCAGTTCCACCTTCAGCATGGTCTCACCCCCAGCGGTCAGCAGGTGGAGGTTCTGGTTGCCCAGCCAGAGCTCCCCCTTCCCCTTGGCGTCAACCGAGCCAAAGCCGTCGCGGTACTCGGCCCAGGTGCGGTTGAAGTCGAGCGCGCCGCTTTCCCTCTGCTGGACTAACGACCACCCGCCCATAAAGCCCTCTTGCTGGCAGTAAACCTCCACGGCCGCCGTGGAGTTGCTGCCGCCGAGTTTGATCTTAAACAGGCCGTTCGTTTCCCCGTTCAGGTGGTTCCGGTGGGCGTCCACACAATCTGTGAACAGAGACCGCGAGTTAGCGAGGACCGGCGCCGTGCCAAAGCCTGACGGGATTGATCTTAGCCTGGATTATAACAAATCCATTTGATAAACTCCATAATGCTCTGATGAAGTTTTCTACTTGTTTCTAATGCAATTAAATTGTTTGAGAATTTAATTTTAAACATTATAATCCCACAGAGTGACTGTACACACCAAACACTGCTTGAAGTAACCCCAAATGTCTTGCCTGACTTTGCTATTAACTGCTCTTTAGAGTTTGCTGCTTTGTTTGATTTAATCTGCAGCTTTAAATTAAGCTTGAAATCTTTTAATTTTAATTTATTTTTGGGCACAACACCGGCTTTGGCTGCTACAAAACTGACTCCCAGTTTCTACGTGTCTTCTGCTCTTTTACAGCGCTGCAGTTACGAGGAATTTTTGGTAAATTCAACTCCCTCAACTCTGGTGCGGATTCTTTTTTTTCTTTTTCCCCCAAACAAACATATTTTATACTTCTATTCTATTCATATTTTATATTTCTGAACCCTCTGAACTCCAATCGCTTTCTGAACATTGTTTTTCTTCACTGTTTTCTCGTTTTTTCAAAGCAGTATAAAGTCCTGCACCTTTGCGGAAACAGAACTACCACGCTTCTGCTTGTGTGACAGTTGTTAAGCCACAAAGCATAAAAAGTTGAACTTCTCTGCTTATTTTTTTTTTTAAAAAGGAAGAAATAGGGAACCAATTTTTTTCACAAGAGTGCTGTTGAGTTTTTTTTTAATTTCAAAATCTCTACAATGCAAATACTTTATTTTGGGGGAATTTTCTAAACAATTTTGATGAAATATCATGATTTTAAGCTTAGATTCGATTAACTTTCCTGACAAAAACCAAACATGATCAGTTTTTACACTTTTCGGGCGATAAATGGCACCACTTTGTCAACACGCTCATTGGGGTTTTGGGGCTCAGAGGGTTAAAATACTTTGAAGATGGTTCAGATTTTTGGTTGGTGTTCTGACAAGAATATGAACTGTGTTTTTTTTTTAATGTATTTGCCAGGGAACGTTGCTAGTTTCCATCTCGATGATTCTCAAAATTAGGCCACAGATCTGGCGACGAAAGCTAAAACTACTCTGATTGGTTAAATGTTTAGTATTTCCAGGACTTTAGGTAGGCCCTCGGTTTACACATTGGGCCAACTACTTCAAGAAACTGCAGCTCTTTGATGCTCCAGCAACAAACAACAACAAACCCAGCATTCACCTTTCATTTTGGTACATAGGGGCTAGCTAGCCAGTTGGCTGATGCTAACAAATGCTACCTAGCCTAGCGTTGCCCTCACAGCGCTGCTAATTTCACTCTAGGTCGGATGTTTTGGTACCTTTTCCTACATAATCTGCCTGCCGCTCAACGCGCACGCTGCTCATGCTGCGGGCGTGCATGTCGGGAAGGTCGTCGTCCACATCTCTCGTCTTGAACAAGCCGAGGTCCGAGCCGAATGGATCCATAAAACCCGTTTTGGTATCTCCGAAGAGGCTTCCTTTAGTACCACCAGAGTGGTGCGATGACGAATGCGATGAGGAGGAGGAGGAGGAGGAGGAGGAGGAGGAGGAGGAGGATGTGTGGGTGAGGGTGGGGAACAGGGAGCTCAACCCTGAATTGGTGTCCCTCGATGTCTGGCACTCAGGTCCTCCTTCAATCACCTCCTCCGTCTTCTCCACCGGGCCGTCCTTGGTGTAAACAGTCGTCCTCCTGATGCTCTTGGTGCAGGAGGTGGTGCTGTGGGTGGTGATGTGGCCCGTGCTGGGCTGACCGTAGCCACCGCCCAGATCGAACAAACCTCCGTCCCCTCGTCCGCCAATCTCGGTGATGGATTTCGAGTGTGTGGTGGAAGGACTGGAGGAGGAGGACGAGGAGGAGGACGAGGAGGAGGATGTGGACGAAGAGTAGGAAGTACCTGGGTCCTTGGAGACGGTTGCCGGGGACGATGTGGAGCCTTCCGCCTCTAGGATCAAACGAGGCACCTGGAGGAAGGAAAAGGAGGCAAGACTGTGAACGTGGTTTCAGAAAAAGGCGTTTTTCTGAAAAACACAAACGTAAAACACCGAGCTGGAACTGAGCATACGCGGAGCATACTGGACCCTCACCTCCGGTAAATCGTCGTCTTTCGTCTGAGCAGCTGCCCCAGTGACGATGTGACTGGATTTGTAGATGCTGTCTACGGTGACGTCCTTCAGCGGCTTGCTCTTCATCACGTAAAGCGACCCCACTGACACAGTGTTCTGGGCAAACTGGGAGTCCAGCTGGTTGATCTGGGAATTTAAAGGGTGAGAATTATTTGTAGTGAAAGTATCATTGACATGTTGACTTTTCAAGGATCACCCAACAACTTTTTACTGCAGCTTTCGATTTATTGAGTAGTAGGTCAACCTCAACTAATAAAGAGCAACTATAACTATGGAGCGTCTTTAACTAATTTAGAGCAACTTTAATATATAATAGAGCAACTTTAATTAATATAGATCAACTTTATCAACAACAGTAAGTCAAACATTGAATCAAACCCTGATTTGTATTTTATTTTAGTGCAACATTGCCTTAGAATTAACAAATTCAAGCAGCTCCGAGGCACAAAATCAAGAGTTTCCATTGAAATTGGACAAAGTTCAAACCCTCACAGCATCAGTTTGTTATGGATCTGTTTACCTGCTTGTCCAGGGTCACGTAGCTGTCCTGGTCCACCTGGTGTTCAGAGTAGCTGGCACAAGATCCTTTGCAGGAGCGCAGCTTAATGTCGATGTCCACCTGACAAGAGATGGCAAAGAGTTATAAACAAGCAAATGAACAGCGACTGAAAGTTTCATTCTGGAGAATAAAAGTACGATATAGGAACGCTTGTTGACTGGAAGCTACAACACAACACGGCAAAAAAACCTCAAAAAAGTAACATTAAGTGAAAGTGACTTGTTGAGACAGCCACAGCTAATAACACAACTGGAAAAATTCAGTTTGTTGTTTTGCATAACTAAATAAGACGACAACTCTAAGCTAACCAGCTTAGCATATCTCCCCTTCAGTGAAAATGAGGAAATGAGGTAATTTTTTTGGTAAGACCTGAAAAATAAACTAAAAATAATATAATTTATTGGAAGCAGTAACCACTTTGTGAAATTCCTCAGACTAAATACTTTCAACCTAAAATTGTATTACATATATATGAGATTCATTATGTCTTCATATTACAGAATATTTACCTCCACCAAGGAGGTTATGTGACACCTGGCGTTTGTGTGTCTGTCTGTCTGTCTGTTAGCAAGATAACTCAAAAACGCCTGGGCAGATTCACATGAAATTTGGAGGGGATGTAGACTATGGTAAGAGGAAGAGCTGATTTAATTTTGGTGGCAATCCGGAAAGGATCCTGGATTCTGGATCACTTTGAATTTTTTAGTATGTTTTAGTATGTGGTCCAAAATATGACAAAAACATCATAGGTTAGTATGTCGTCCAACAAATTGGAGCAAGGTGTCCAGATAGCTCAACTGGTTAAGAAGGTGATTCATAAACAGAACTGTGTCAGAGACGCAGGTTTGATTCCAGCTCATGATCCTTTACTGCATGGGTTTCCTGTCTTCCTCTCTATCCTTGGTGGAGGTCTGCACTCTGAGTGCTTTTCTAGTATGTCTTGTTTTTGTTGTTTTTTGTCTTTTTTGTCTGAATTTTGTTCAGTTCAGTTTTCGCTTTTGTCATTTTTTCTCTCATTTGTGTCATTTATTCTAATTTTTGTCTCATTTGTGCCATTTATTGTAATTTTTGTCTCTTTTTTTATTTTGTTTCCTGTCATTTTGTGTCTCATTTTTCGAATATTTTGTCTTGTTTTTGTTGTTTTTTGTCTTTTTGTCTGACTTTTGTCATTTGTCTTTTATTGTTTCTTTTTTGTCTCGCTTGTGTTGTTTGTCTATTTTTTGTCATTTTGTTTCTCAATGTTGTCATTTTTGTCTCGTTTGTGTAATTTTTTGTGTAATTTTTGTTGTTTGTCCATTTTTTGTCGCTTTGTTTTTTGTGTTAATGTTTTGCTCTCATTAAAACTGCACAGAAGACATTTTGTAAATCCTTCTAGTCAGGGTGGTGGAGGTGCAGGATCTTATATTGAGCCCACAGTGAGGAAAAATGAGACAGAACAAAATAATAATTAAAAAAAAAAAACAACCAGAAACTGCTTTCAGTTCTGGGGGTTAAATTACAGATCGATTATTATGTTGTATTTTTAGACCTGTCAATTTTCATCAAGCTGTGGTCAAAAAGAAATAGATTATAAACAACAAAATACAATTTAGATCTACATTTTTTAATTATTTAAAGAAAAGCATTGGTTGTAGCGCAATATCATTGTACCTCGAGTTAATATTTAAAAGTTCGTACCTCCAGTCTCTGCATCTCGATGACCTGGTCCTTGACTCGATCCTTCAGGGCGGCCAGGAGTCTTATCTGTGTGTCGATCTTTATCTTCATGTTCGTGATCCTCTGACGCAGATTCAGGGCCAGGCCGTAGTAGTTGTTGTTGTTGCCTGGTGGAAAAGACGCAAGACTTCTTCATTAAAAGACGGAGAGTTATAGCAACCAAAATGTGGCACAAAACAATCATAAAAAGACACAGAAAGACCAAACTGTCACAAAACTGACCAAAAGATCACACAAAAGGACCACAAGAAGATATAAAATGATCTAAATGTGAGACAAAAACACCACAAACGATGACAAATGAACAAAAAGTGAAGCAGTAATACCAAAATCCAAAACAAAACAACCGCCAAAAAGACAAAAGGTCAAGATAAGGCACAAAAGACCACAAAAATAACCAAAAGTGACACAAAACAGCCACAAAAAAATGCTAAATTACCCAAATGTAATTGAAAAAGGCAAACAAATTGACACACAAAGACCACAAAGAGATGAAAAATAATTGCAATGTGACTCAAAAGACCACAAAAAGAGACAAGAAGATCAAAATGTGGAACAAAATGATAACAAAAAGACTCAAAATTGTAAAAATGTGACACAAAAATACCACAAAATGACCAAATTGTGACACGGACTTCCCCAAAAAAGCCAAATTACACATGTGACACAAAAGACAAGCAATGTGACACAAAGACCGCAAAAAGATGCAAAATGTCTCAAAAGGTGACAAAATATCGGCAAAAAGACACAAAATGGTCAAGATGTGGCAAAAAACCAACCGTAAAGTGACACACAACCAAACTGGCACAAAACAACGGCAAAAAAATGAAAAATTATCAAAAGGTGACACAAAATGACCAAAATGTGACACAAAAGACAGCAAATGTGACATTAAGATCACAACAAGATATAAAAGAACCATAATGTGATACACAACCGGAAAAACAAAGCAAAATACCCAACACGTAATCAAAAAAGATGTGAAATGAGCCAAACCTTCACAAAACAGCCACAAAAACACACAAAAAGATCAAGATATGGAACAAAACAAGAACAAAAAAACCCAAAAATGATGACAAATGAACAAAAAAAAATCACAAAAGATGGAGTGGCTCAAAACATCCACAAAACGATCCAAAATGTATAAAAAAGTCACAAAAACATCCACAAAAAAACACCAAAAGATCAAGACGTGGCACAAAATGACCACAAAAAGATGAAAAATGACCAAATTGTGACACAAAAAGACGACAAACACAATGGAGAGAAAAAACAAAAAGCCTGGACGGATGCTGTTCTGAATGTTTGTCGGCTACAACAAGAGACAAAAACCAACAGAACTGCATGAAACTAAAGCTGTAAGCAGCTTCTGTGTTCAGTTTAATGTGAGCCTCCTGGTAAACGAGATCGTGTTCACAGGGATGCCAGGTGGGAAAAGACGAACCAGATTCGAGGGTGAGTCTGTCCCTCAGGTAGTCATAGGTCTGTTTGGACCCCTCGTCTGCGCTGCGGTGGCTGGCCTTGTTCTTGTCCAGCAGCCCGCGGATCTGCTCGATCTTCTTCACCGTGGTGTGGTCGAATTTGTCCATCAGACCCTGGATCCTGCAGCCCGACGGGCATTTAGGGCCCTGAGGGAAGAAAAGTTCAAGAGAAAAGGTCATCAGGATCCACTGTAGCGCCATGGTGGGACACACTGCCTTTAAAAAAACCTCTGCAGAAACACAAGAGCTAAAGCTAGCTTAGGCTAACGTTAGCAACCACATCAGAGCTGCAGTTGAACCGATAAGTAAAATCAATCCCCGACTATTCCGATCGATAATCAAAGCACTGTCACAAACCTTTTCTGGAAATCTACTTTATTTTAGCCTGGAAACAGTTGGCTAACACCGAATAAGTTGGTATTTAACTTTATTTAGTGGGTACATAACAGAAAAAATAAACTTACAGGCAGTTTTTTTTAAACTTTTGGACTAAGCTAAGCTAGCAGTTTCCACCATTTTCATCTATTACATTGGTTGTCAACTGAAAGTTTGCCCAAATGTAGCACACTCTGGAAACACTGGAAACAGTTAGCTCATAGCTATTAAGTTGGTGTTCCACTTTATTTAATTTGCACAAAAATTGCACAAAATGGAAAAAAGCAACATAAAGGTGATTTTGCAAAACTTTGGGACAAAGCTGGGCTAACAGTTTCCACCATTACAACTAGAGTTGCATCGATTAATGGATAAGTTATTAGCTATTATATTAGTCATCAACTTAAAGTTTGCCGAAATGCTGCTCACTTACAAACTTACTGTCAAAATTTTCTGGAAATCTACCATGTTTCAGCCTGGAAACAGTTAGCTAATAGTAACAAGTTGGTAACTTACTTTGTTTAATTGGTGAAAAATGGAACAAAGTAACTTAAATGCTATTGTTTTTAACTTTCAAACAAAGCTAGGCTAGCAGTTTCCACCAATGTCTGCTATTAAATTAATTGTCAACTGAAAATTTGCCTAAATGTTGCACATTAGCAAACTTATTGGCAACATTTTCTGGAAAAAATGTCTCCCACAAATTGTCCACAAATGTGTTGCTTTTGTGGAGTTACAGCATGTAAACCGTTAGCTAATAGCTAATAAGTTGGTATTTAACTTTTTTAATTAGTAAAATTGAAAAAAAAAAGTAATTTGAAGGCATTTTTTAAAACTTTAACACAAAGCTAGGCTAGCAGTTTCCAACGTTATCAGCTGTTAATTTAGCCATTAACTGTAAAGTTGCTCAAATGTTGCACACTCTGGACATACTGGATACAGTTGGCTAAAAGCTAATAAATTGATGTTCAACTTTATTCAGTTGGTACAAATTGAAAAAGGGCTCGAGAAAGCAGTTTTTCAAAACTTTCCGACAAAGCTAGTCAAGCAGTTTCCACTGTTCCCACAAGAGCAGTGACGATTAATCGACAAGTTAGCTGTGAAATTAATCGTCAACCTAAAGTTTGCCCAAAAGTTGCACGTTTGCAAACTACTTGCAATCTTTCCTGGAAATTCACTTTGTTCACTGTAAATTTTCCACAAACATGTTGCTTTTTGTAGAGTTACAACTTGGAAACTGTTCTCTAATAGCTAATAAGTTGATATTTAATATTTTTTAACTGGTAAAAATTGAAAAAGGGCGTGAAGACAGTTTTCAGACAGAGCTAGGCTAGCAGTTGCCACCCTTCCCACTAGAGCTGTGACGATTAATGGACAAAGTCATCCATGGTGCTGAAATGTGGAGAAATCTGTGATTAAGAGAAGATGTGCTAACGTCATGTACTTTTATTATTATCACAGGAGGAAAGAGGACAAAGTGATGACTGTAGGGAACAGAGGAGGAGGCGTACCCATTCGTCGTCGGTGCAGAAAGGCCATTCCTTCTCGGTTGCACATTTTTCGGATCTGGTGCCGTGCTCCACCGGGCGGGCACCTCTCGGGTCAATCTGGGCCTGAAAACCAGACACAGTAGCTCGTTTGGTTCACAAACGCAGAAAAGAAACATATTTAACATATCCAGCCTTCTGGCTAATTCTGTCTTTTTTGACCATGTGTAATCATGTGTTTTATGAAATTATATTGTCCCCTTTCAAACAAACTAAACTAGAAAACTAGATATTTCTGTCACAATGAACATGAAACTCGAGACCAAATGCGGTTACAAAGTTAAATTCGGGTCTTTTTCACGGTTCGGTGATGTCATTGTCCAAATGAAATAAAATTCTGAAACTCAGAGAGACATAAAAATGCATTAAATTCATCATTTTGTACCAAAAACCACAGAGAAATGACAACTTCTAAAGCTTACTGCTGACAAATAACCTATTTTATATAATGTGCAGCACATACATGCAGTAAAATCACATTATTCATGCTTTTTCACTGTCTACTTTGGCTAATAATAATACAAAAATAACTATAATAGAAATATTTTTATATACACATATAAAACATTGCCAAGATATATTTAGACCTAAAGCCACAAAATAAATATATATATTTTAAAATTTAATACATATATTTATAACCATTATTATTATTATTATTATTATTATTATTATTATTATTATTATTGTCGAAAATAATGTTCATAATAATAAAGTAATAATTTTCATTTATATATATATGAGACACAAAAGAAATAAAATGAAAAATATCGAAATAAAAATACATTGAAAATAACAAGAAAAATACATTGAAATATTTTTAATTATTGTTGATAATAATAAAAAAAATACATGTAGAACTTTAATATCACTTATTATTATTATTATACAATTATTTGTCATTATTATTATTTTTAAAGTGTGTTTATTAATTTGGAAAGGACTTTACAACTTTTATTTGACTAAATCATGCATATTATTATTATTATTATTATTATTATTATTAGTCAAATAAAACAGTATGTAGTAGGTAATAAAGTATGATTTTTTAAATTTAATTTCTTTATTATTTCTTTTTTTATTTTGTTAGGATTTTGATTTAGTATTTCACTTCTTGTAAGTATTTATTGTTTTGTCTTCATTTTGTTTAACATTTTTATTCACCTTTGCTTCAGTTTTTTTCTCTTTTCTTATTTTTTTTGTAAGAATTTTTACATTTTTCCCATTTCTATTTATTACACTATTTATTTTCTCTTTTTAAAAGAGAAACAGTTGGCACTTTTTGTTTTTCTTTTATTATTTTTGTCTGAATTGAATGATTTTTACCTTATTATTTATTGCACTTATCTGTGTTTTTTCTTACATCTTTTCTTGTTTTTCAGTTGATTATATGTATTTTTCCTTTCCTCATTTTACCTTTTGTGTTCAATTTTCTCTTTTTACTTTTTTTCCTGTTTTATTTCCTTCTCCTAATAAAATAAAATTCTACTAATTCTTGTGATATGAAAACAAATAGCTCAACCTGTTAACATTTTCTGGTAAAAACACTAAAATAAAAGACTCACCGACGCCACAGAAAGCAGGCAGACAATGAAAGCGAGTCGCTGCATCTTCTCTTTTCTCGTTGCTGAATGTTTCTGCCGTAGAAGCCGTCGATCTTTTCAAGCTTCAGAGTTGAGCAACGACAAACTGTTTGAAGAACATTTAGTCTGAACTTTGGTCAAACAAACACGGTGAAGTCAAACAAACTGGATTTACTGGAAAAAAAATGGTTTGTCCTCAAAGCAAAGTGACAGAAATTAAACAAACGATGAATCACTGAGAGTCAGCAGGTACTTATAGGTTTTATCTGTTTAGTGTTTTATCTTCTTTTACTTTATTCTTTTTATTACATTTTTATCTTCTGATTTTATTTTTTGAGTTATTATATTGACCTTTTTATTTATCACAATAATTTATTGTTTTCCTTACATTTTTTAAAAAGTTTTTATTGTTTTTGTCTATTTCATGTATTTATCTCTCATTTTGATTTTAAATATTTATTTATGCTTCTCCTACGTTTATTTTTCCCATTATTTCTTCTTGTATTCTTATTTCCAGATTTTGATATTACTTTGGTTTTTCTCTTATTTTTTCTAACCTTTTGTCTGAATTTATTTAATTTTTAAAATTCTTTTATTTATGGCACTTATTCATTGTTTTTCTTACATTTTTATGTTTTTGTTCTCTTTTTATCTATTTAATATATTTATCTTTTCTTCAGTTTTTTCTTGCATAAATATTTAATTTCTCCTTCATTTATTTTTATTCCATTATTTCTTCTATAAATTTTTCAGGATTTTATGTCATTTTAATTTTTCTGTTATTATATTTGTCTGAGTTGTTTCATTTTTTTAACCATTTATTTAATGCATTTATTTATTGTTCTTACTTTTTTCACATCCCTCTTTTCTTTTTAAATAAATATTTACTTTCTCTAGTTTCTCTTTTTATTCTATTATTTTCTTATTTTAGATTTTGATATTGCAGTTTTTCTCAGTCGTTTTGATACGTTTCTTGAATCGACATTTGCAAAACAGTAAATGTTTTTCCCAGAACAATTCGTACAAATAGCAAAACACCATGGAGTACCTGCAAAAGCCAGTCTCTTGCATAAGATGATTAGTCCATCTCTCTACAGTAAATATCTGTGTCAGTGAACATTTCAGGTCCATCAGAATGAGCAGTCCTGGTGTCACTGTGTGGATAAAACAGTCAGATTGTTTAGTCATGTTGTCATTCTAACAGTGTTCTCTGGAGGGATGTTCTGATGTAAACTATGGATAAGGTTTGGTGACAATTACTGTAAACTGTAAGTTACATCTTAGTGTATGTGGGTGATAAGAGACTGGATGAGATTCACATTTATGCTTTTACTGTTTGTGTTGTAATTTGTTGACAGACCACGTTATTGTGATACAGAAATGAAAACGGCTGCATAGCACAAAGAAAAAACAAAAAAACTAAAGTAGAAATGTGAACATAGGAGAATCTCCTGAGGGAAAACTGTACATGCAGTGCTGTAGGAATATCTTTTCTTTTGTCTTTGAGTGATTTCAGAGAACCCTAACCTTTCACACATTTCCCTTCATAAGAGGAAGTCAAGATTCACCTGGGAGCAATTTGCCAGTTCAGGACAGATTTAGAAAAAAAAGTGTAATGGAAATGTATAGAAACATCCTTGACATATTCTGACAACTTATTCAACCACTTTGAGACCATTCAACAGAGCAGTGATTGGTCAGCCCATAGTGTATCCAGTCTTCTACATATATCTATGGTGGACATGTCTGCTAGCATCTGTGGCTGCTGTTGACCTTGTTTTTGGAGTAAAACACAGTAAGAAGATAAATACTTCTAACCAGTAGTGTTGTTTTGTTGTACGTTAAGTCAGCGACTTGTGAAGAACTGTGTTTTGTTGTGTTTGAGCAGTTGGTCCGGACGCATTAGCTAGCTAAGCGGCTAAGTTAGCTCGCGGGCTAATTAGCACAGGTGGCTAATTTACTGCTGAACACCTGTTTTAGTTGCTTCCGCAGCTGTCTGTCATTAGAATGAACTTCTCAACCTGTTTTCTCTGCTGTGTATTTTATCTTTTACAAAAGTTATTTTAGGTTAACTGGAACCCCTTCAGCTGTACTGAAGTTTAACATTCAGCTGGTTTGAATTAAACCGTGCTTAACTTAACATTGCCTCTCTGAATCTCCATAATTTCATTAAATTCCTTCTCTCTTCCACTGCTCAAGTTCAATCCAGTATATAAAGTGATGTTAATAATGATTTATTAATTATTGCATGTATTTGTCAACAAGCCCTCCAACTCATACGACCACACAGGTTGTATGTAACGTGCCCCTGAATACGACCCATGAGAGCGTATTTAGGTTAGCGCCCCTGTGAGGGACAGGAAGGCATTACGGGATTTAATTCACGAAATGGCTTTTCCCTCACTTTGGCAAGACGGGTTTAGGGTTATGGTTAGGGTTAGGGTTAGGATTAGGGTTAGGGTTAGTGTTGGGTCAAAGTTTGTTCATGGTGACGTTTCAGCTGAGACACCGGAGTGTCGATATTTACTCAACCACTACAGGTCGCTTAACTTCAAAACGTAACACTCGGTCATAATACGGGCGTGTACAGACGACCTATGTGGTCGTTTTTTCTATGAGGACAGTCTCGTATTTGTAGTCAAACATGAGTTGAAACATCTTTTTGGATCTAGAACTGCACAAGCCGTTCATTTTCAGTCACCTGACGAGTTAAACTCCCCTTTTTACGTGAGGTTGAAGCAGAAAGTCTGAGTTAACAAAGGAAGTTGTTTATAATGTGCAATGCTTGTTATGTCTGACTGAGGCTTTAGTTTATGCTGAGCTGATTTACACGTAGAAACTTTGTTCAGGAAGATTTCTCAGTAGCTCAGAGGTCAGGCTGCTTTTACACAACCTTATATGTCTGCCAATGCATTCAGCAGAATTTAGAAACACAACACTTCCTAAACAAATGTTTTGAGGCTGTGAGTTGAACGTTTGAGAGTCTATCAGTGTGTTTGTTTGTGGTCTTTGTTTGTCATCTCTAAGCTCCTCACACGTCTTTACCTGCACATGAGGAAAATCACTCCTGTAGAACGCAGGTATGTTTGTCATTATTCTAAAAAGATGGTGACCTGTCACAAACCCATCATACAGAGTCAGCCAAAATAGTGTTTACACACATCAGGGAAAGAAAAACTTGCCTAAATAATTCAATACCAGATTTATTCAGACATCACCAGATTAATAAAAGTTATCTTTGGCCTCTACATTTAAAAGAGGTGCTCAGAGTGGAGGCCAGTGGCTTCCAGACATTTCTGTTGTGTTGTTGTCGTCACCTGTTGATGCTCCATTCATGAGGGTAGCGCCATCTGCTGGGAAAACATCGTACAACAGGACATAGAGTTATCGTGATTTGATCAAAGTACTGATACAAATGAAGTATCTATGAAAGTTTTTCTTTTCCTGATGTGTGTGTGCGTTATTTTGGCTGACTCTGAACTCAGTGAGAACTAAACTGTCATTTAATTGTTGCTCTGAAAGCTTCTTTAGTGAGAAGGTTTCAGTTCTTGTTTTAGCAAAATATGTTAGAATAGAAGATCTTTATTGTCATTGTAGATGACACTATCTGCAAACCAGCAAAGTACATCAGTCTGAGGTATATAAACATAAATAAGTAAAGAAAAATGCTTCTGAAGCCAATCGTAAACAGAATATTATGAGGGAATATTCTAAAAAGGAAAGAAGAGCTCCATTCTCACTCCTGTCAGGATAAACTGTCATCAAAATTGACTTTAAGTTTAGCTTTAACACGAGATAAAAACATTTACTTTCATTCCTGATGTTGTCCAGTTTTAATTAAGTTCATGCTTCTTTTATAAAATGATGAAAGTGAATAAATCGTATTTCTGTGATCTGTGTTTGATTTCTGTCTTTTCTCCTGTCGTCCAGATGTTCAGAGGGAGCTGATGCCACATCTGGTCCAGCCGATGGAAGGTCTTGAAGTTCTCTGGCTGAAGATGGTCCTCTGACTGGATTTAAGGTTCAGATGCTCAGGAACAAACTCCACCAATGAGCCAACAGGGAAGCTTTAGCTTTATTAAATGCTGCTATGAAGGTATCACTGTTTTTCTCTGTGAATGCAACGTGCTGCGACTGAAACCTGAACTAGAACTTAGAAGTAAATCCTTTAGTTGCATTAATAACCTCAGAACATTCTCATTTTGATTCCAGTCTTGGTTGGAAATAGAATCTCTGTATTGGTTCAGGTAAAAACTGAACTTCACAGCATGTTGGAGCAGAAGCAGCAGATAAAACTGTGCTGGTGTTGGACTGTCAGAGCGTCATGTTGCAGCTCAGAGCAGCTTTTCTGTCTCACTTCATTCTGACATTCTGATCCAGTTGATGGTGATCCATGCTGTGGAAGTCTCACATCTCCTCATTTAATTACACTGTTTATTCACCAACACTTTATTAAAGAGCCATCTAGTTTTTATTATGAAGAATGTGATGTTTTAATTTCTGTGTGAATAACTGCAGTCTAATGGAACAGCTGGAACTGTAACATCATTTACCATGTGAGCCCAAGAAGACTTGAATAAACTCCCTCCATCCCCTGAACACATTTTATTAAAAAGTTTTAGCATAGTTTTTTTTCTCTCTTTGCTTCTTTAATTTTGTCATCTGTGTGAAAGGTGCTAAACAAATAAAGCTGAATCGATTAGCTGAATAACTGACTAACTCATGATTGTGACAACAGAAGTATTTTTATTGTGATTTAAGGGTTTGTTTCATTTTTAAGGTTGGGGTTAAAATCTTGACAAAATAAAAGATTAAAGAAATAACCAACATTAAAGAAGCAATTAAATCAAAGGAAAAGAAACATTTAATACAATAAAACTTCAAGAAAGAAAATGAAACATTAAATACAATAAATTATATTAAACAGACAAAACATTTAATTAGATAATTAGAAGATACAAAATGTAATTATGAAATTAAACATTTTTAAACAAATATTAAACATTAAAGATTAAATATTTTAGATAATTAAACATTTAAAAATATAATTAAACAAGAAGAATATTAAACATTTAAAAAATACAAAACATTTATTTAGATGATTAAACCTTTAAAAAGACGAAACATTTGGTTAGAAAATTAAATATTTAATTAGAAAATTAAATCTTAAAGACAAAACTTTAAATAGGAATTAAACAGAAAAAACAATGAAGCAAATAAAAGAAAATTAAACATTAAAAAGTGGTAAAACATTTATAAAGAAAAACCTTAAAGATTTAATCAAAAAATTAAACATTGGGAAAGAAAAGGAAATTTTTCAAACAAGCCAAAAAACATTTGAAAAAAACAACAATTAAACATTAAAAAGACAAAACATTTAGAAATCAAACCAGACATTAGAAAAGAATAAAAGGTGAGAAAAGAGCAAAACTAAACACCAGTTAGACTTTAGAAGATCACATTAAACAGAAGAGACGATAAAACGATGAAAAAGAGCAAAAACAGATAAAGGTCTTAAAGCGTTTTCTCATCTGAAATGAAAACATCAAGTTGTTTCTTCAAACATTTCCTCTTTCTATGTTCTCGGTTTGACTGTGGACAGATTTACTAAGAGCTCATTTCAGAAAACTGCTTTCCAGATAAAGTCTACTAGTAGTTGAAGGCATCGATCAAACTAATGTTACCTTCTGAGCTCCACAAACTTTACTGTTCAGTGAAGAGAATCAAAGTTTGTTCAGGATTTCTAAAGAACCCACAGGTGAAGGTCTGAGAAGAACTCAGATGGATGGTCTAAACGTGAAATCAAGACTCATGGTCACAAGTTTTAAGGCTTCTGTTAACCACAAAGTTCAAACTAACAGAGAAACTTTTAAGATTTCAGTCCTCAGACTGTCGAAAGGTTCAAACTAACAGAGAACTACTCGGGAACTTAGAAGATATCAGTCCTTGGACTGTCTGAAAGTTCAGTCTAACAGTCATCCACTCAAGAACTTTTAGGTTTTCAGTCCTCAGACTGTCGAAAGGTTCAAACTAACAGAGAACTACTCAGGAACTTAGAAGATATCAGTCCTCAGACTGTCTGAAAGTTAAATCTAACAGCGGTCTACTGTTGGACTTAGAACATTTCAGCCCTCAGACTGTGTGAAAGCACAGGTCCTGAGGACTCGGGAGGTCTGGAGGCTTTGGAAAGTCTTGGAACTGAGGGTTCAACCCTCCAGCACAAAGGCTGAAGTCCAACCTCCTGAGAAAAACGGTCGAGTCAAGACTCAGGTTAAAAAACCCTCAAAAACGACAAAAAATAGATGATAAATGCGTAAAGAAAAGGTGAATTAGTATCTGAGCGAGTAGCTCAGGGAGTTAAGAAAAGAGGCTATTAAGTGGAAGGTAGCAGGATTGAGTCCCCTCACTGGCATTTTTCTTCCTTTGTCTAAGTTTTTCAAAAAATTTAAGAATGGTCTGATCTTGAACCAGCAGGTCCATAGGCAAACCCTTAACTCACTGAGCTACAGATCAGTTAAGAACAAATAAACTCGTCGTCCCTTTGACATCGTAGTTTCCATTCCTAATAAAGTGACCACATGGGTGGAGCCAAGGCGGAGTCTGAGTGGAGTCAGGGTAGAGAGTAGGAGGGGAGGTGGGTGGTGGCCTCACCTCCTCTATTCCCCACTGCCCCCCTCTACTCCCCCACCGCCCACCACACCTTCCCCCGCCCGACGAGTTTTTCAAAAATCCGAGTCTCGACAGATTTTCCCAAGTTTCTGGAGTTTCCACCAGGTCAGAGACAGAACAAGTTGTCATGAAGAGGTGTTGAAGTCAGCAAGGACAGAGTGACTTTTTACAGCGACTAGAAGGAAGACGACTAGAAGAGCAGGTCTTTAACCAGCATCCCTACAATCCATGGAGTCGCTCCAGAGAAATGAAGGAAGGTCAACTTTTATCAACCTCCATCCAGATGTTCAACTTGATATCTTTACTTTGAGATTTTTAGCACCACAAACCTTTAGTATCACACTTTATGATCATTTATTAGGACTTTAATGGAATCCAGCAGCAGATTTAGTTTTTGTTAACAAACTTTATTCTTGTCGTCGTGGGACTGCAGGATTTAAAACTGTTCCTTCTATCTGACCTCATGTTTATTAGTTTTAGTGCAGAAAGTTATTTTAATTGTTGATTAGTCTCTTAAAAACCAAATAATACATTGGATTAGTCATAAGGTTTAAATTTCTTACTTTGTCATGTTTTAAATAGGACAAAAAATATACAAATAAAGCATCTTGAGACAATCTGACCTGTAATTGGCGTTATATAAATAAAATTGAATTTAAATTGTATGTATCTTGTAATGTTGGAGGAATTCAGCCATATATGTTGGAAAACACATTTTCTTTGTCCATTAATCTGTTGATTGTTTTCTCCAGTAATTCATTTCTTTTGGTTTATAAAATGTCAAATCCAAATATATTCAGTTTACTGTCATAAAAACCAAGAGATTTACATTCATGATGCAGGAATCAGACAGTTTTTCACTTTTTATCTTAGTTTAGTCACAAAGATAGTTGATCATGTGTTTATTGTTTACATAATTTCATCACATGACATGTTTTTACCACATGTTTTTACTACATGTTAAAAAAAAGGCATTTGTCTCGACATAGTATACTATGGCGGGTTTTTTTTTTTGGACAAAATTCATGATTTTTTTTTTCAAAGAAAACTGCTCTATAATGTTTTTCACGGCCTACTTTATTTTGTTTCCAGATGTAAAGCTAAAGGAGTTCTATTGGTGACGTATAACCAATCAAATCACTCCAGAAGACAGAGTGACCACAGTGAGGTTCAGAGCCAAAGCAGCGCCATTTTTAAATGTATTCATTACCATAAGCAACACCGATTTTAATTTATTTTGGACAAGTCCTCAGTTTTATTGGATGTATTTCTCATTCATTTTGGACAAATTTGAGTTTTCTTCCACATGTTTAGTTCAGTTTGGCCAAATTTTGAGTCATGTTTGACAGATTTTTGATATGTTAAAGCAATTTAAGGCACATTTAGCATTATTCTTAGTGAGTTTTGAGTCTTTTTGGACAGTTTTTGTCATTTTTTTTACACCTTTCAAGTAATTTTGTGTCATTTTGAGTCATTCTGGACATTTTTCAACTCATTTTGGTGTAAATTATAGTCATATTGGACGATTTTCAGTCATTTTAGACACATTTTATGTAAATTGACATTTTGGACAGGATTTGGGTCATTTTGACACAAATTTGCTGTTATTTTGGACACATCTGAGTTTTCTTCCACACATTTCAGTTCAGTTTGGACAAAGTTGGAGTCATATTTGACAATTTAAGATAATTTCACATAATTTTGGTGAATTTTGAACCATTTTGGACACATTTTTTGGGTCATTTTGAGTTTATTTTTATTTTGTTTTGGACATATTTGAATTTTACTGGACGTATTTAAGTTCATTTTGGACAATTTTTGAGCCATTTTTACACCTTTGAAGGTTTTTTTGAAAGCTTTTTCAACTCATTTTGATGATAGTTTCAGTCAGATTGGATCTTTTTCTATCCTATTATAAATTATTTTATTTATTTTCTTTAATAATCTGTACATCTTAATAGACTTGTTTAACAGCAATATAAAAATATGTTTTTAGGATGCTTAAATTCACTTATTTAGACTTTTTCACCTTTCGGTGAATATTTATTGCTTTTGCGTCTTCTATTCATTAATTTTTAAATTAATATTTAGTTTTGATTTTATTTATTGTTTTTCATTTTGCTGAAATTTATGGTATTTTGTTTTCTCATTTTTTCTGTATTGATTTATTTATCAACATTAAATTGTTTTATTTTTTCCATGTCTATTTTCAAATGTATCCATTTGTTTTTCATTGTTTTTTGGTTGCTTGTTTTTTCTTTAAATTATTATTATTATTATTATTATTATTATTATTATTATTATTATTATTGATCTGGATCCAGTTTGTGTCTAAATCTTTTCTCTGATCCACTAGATGGAGACACCGGATCAGTTTAGTTGAGATTCTATATTTAGGAAGTTCAAACTCTTTGTAATTATTTTTATTTTTATTATTATTATTATTAAATCATTTATATGTGCTGCTGCAGAAATGATGGGTGGACTCACTGTGACACAAATATTTAGAGTAATTCTGTATATTTATTTATAAAACAAATAAATTCTTTGATGATTCTTCTTTTTTTAATGACATGACTCTGAATTCTTCCACCAGACAGTAATCAGATTACTTCTAAGCCAGACAGTAAAATGTTCTCTGGACGATTTGTGATTCATTTTGGTGAGCTTTGAACAAATTTTGGACAAATTTGAGTTTTATTCCACATATTTCTGTTCAGTTTGGACACATTTTGAGTAATATTTGAGAGGTTTTTGTAGTTTTGAAGCAATTTAAAACACATTTTGCATCATTATGATGAATTTTTAACACATTTTGTTTCATTTTGATTCTAACCTTATTGTATTTTGTGCAGATTGGAGTTTTACTGAACATATTTCAATTAATTTTGCACAAAGTTTGAGTATTTTGGTCAATCTTTTAGTCATTTCTTAGCTCATTATGATGAAAGTTTTAGTCATATTGGAAAATTCTCTGTCATTTTAGACACATTTCATACAATTTTTGAGATGAGTTGTGAATCATTTTGGATGAAGTGGGATTATTGGACATTTTTAGATTCAATTTGGACAAATTTTGACATATGCCGGAAAATTTTCAGTCTTTTTTTTGGTGAATTTTGAGCCATTTTGGGAAATATATTGGAAATTTTGAGTCGAATTTTAACTAATTTTAGACAGATTTGAATCTTACCTGACGTATTTCAATTCATTTTGGACAAATTTTGAGTTTTATGGACAATTCTAGAGCAGTTGTCCATCATTTTTGACACATTTCATTTTATATTTCTTTTATTTTCCATCTTTTTAGTGTTAGTTTGTGTCACACTTCAGTCATTTTGAATCTTTTTGAGATTGTTTTGTGATATTTGGTAAAGTCTTCTGCTCTTAAACTTGTTTTGTGCCACAACTGAATAGTTTAATGTTGTATTTTCCTTGTTTTAGGGAACATTTTGGTTACTTTCTGTCCCTCTTTGTTAGTTTTGCATTGTGTTTTGGTTGTTCATCATCCATTTGTGTTGTTTGCATATTTCCACCGTCAGTTATCAAGCTAATCCACATATTTGTAAATCGTTTAACCATCCCTTTAAGAAGCAGTGAAATGTGCTCACTTCACAGGATCCTCTTCATGTTTCCACCCTTTTAAAGATAATTTGGACTCGAGGGTTTAACAATACACAAACGCACACACAGCGGCGCATTAGTGACCCAGTTTGCTGGCAGCTTGACAGGACGCTGCCGCCTCCCTTAATGAAGCGCAGCCGCCTTCAAATATTTGGAGGAAAAAAGCTGTTAGCCACAAACTTTCTGCCACCACGGACCAAAAAAATCATCCCCTACCTGAAGCGCTGCCATTAGGGCGTCCACCGGGACCGAAGGACCGAAGCCAGAAGAGACGAAAATCGACTCGCTGTCACCAGATTAGAGGAAAAACACACAAACAGCAGGACGACTCAACAGTGTGGCTGAACATTAAAAATGCATCAGAAGCCAATTAGCAATCATCCGAGGCTCGGAGAGGAAAACGAGTTGGGGAGGCAGGAAGCAGATGGAGGTACAGACGTGGGACAAATGAAAGGAAAAACACAAACACACAGGCATCGACAGGAAAAGGTCAAAGTTTTTCATGCTTTTGTGTCACAATGTTGTCATTTTGAATCCCTTCTCGTGTCTTTTTGTTTGACTTGTTTCTTCATCAGTCCACAGGTTCTTGATGGGTTTTGATCAGAACTTTGAGAAGACCAGTCTAAACCTTCATTCTAGTCTGAATCAACCATCTTTTTACCACTAATAACCAATTTTGAGTCATTCTGGACCAATTTTAAAGTAATTTTGGACAGGTTTCAAGAAATTGCGTCAAACTGTGTTAAAAATAGCTAAAAATCTGTCCAAAATGACCAAAATCTGTCCAGTAGGACTGAAAATTTGTTCAAAATACCTCAACACATCTCCCCAATGACTTCAAACCTGTTCAAAATAATTTAAAACTTGTTTAAAATCCCAAAAGTATCCATACAGCAGTGTATATATTTGATTAAAAGTCTCCGGACCTCAGAGCATGATACTGCCACCACCATGGTTGATGGTAGGTTTGGTGTTGTTGGGGTTACAGGCCTCACTTTCTCTCCTTCACACATAATTCTGAAGTTTGTGCTCCGCTGAAGACAGCCAGTATTTAATGGTTTCTTTCCAGTCTGTTGACAGTTGGATTGGATTATACTGGGGCAGGAAACGCACCTGAGGCAGCGCTAAGTACTCGCTAATCACAAACACACAATCGCCTCCGAGTCGTTTAGAGGAATGAACGGCAGTGGCTGCTGGGAAATAAAAGCAGGACGGCGGGAGCATGTTAATCGCCTGGAGCTCTAAACCAAACCTCAAAGCAATGAAATGAAAGTCTAGAGTAAAATGTGACAACACGACACAGAAATAACAGGCTTGCACTACTGGCAGTTTTTTAGAAAGGCTAGGCTAATAAGTTGCTAGCATTAGCATCAAAACTATTGAGGTGAGGACAACCTAACCTAAATAAATCCAGGCTTGTAATTTCTCTTGCAGATTTAGAGTTTTTATGCTAAGCTAAGCTAATAAGTTGCTAGTTTCACCATCACATTTAGCAGATTCTTTTTGTTTTTGTGACGAAGTATTTCACATTGAAAGCACGTAAGTAATAAGTACTACATTATTTTTATGCATTTGTCCTTAGTTTGATCCTGTGGAGGTTCTACAGAGGTTTTTTGGAGGTTATGTAGAGGTTTTGTGGAGGATCTTTGATGTTTCAGTTGAGAGCAGGGAAGCAGGCTTTGTTGACAACAAGACAAATATAGAATAAAATCATCCTGATCCGTTAATGGGAGTCGCTCTTGTGAGCCCCCGGTGTAAACACACGGCCTCCTGTCAGGATTAACGCTGATTAATTGCATTTAAACTCAGTGAAAACGTTGCAGCTCGCAGCCCGCTTTGAACTGCAACTGTTTAATGCAACTAATTAGGAGGCAAGAGGGAAAATGCAAAGCTAATAATTCATACGGAGGGAAATGGGAGGGTAACACTGTAACAAAAATACAACCTGTGGAGAAAAAACCTCACTGCCAGGACAGAAACAACTAATCTAGACAAACCTAGGGTTGTAGATTCTTTTTACTTACAGTCTTTATGCTAAGCTAGGCTAAAAGTTGACCAGTTTTCCATCAAAAAATATCAATCCCAGGCCAGCAATAGCAAATCTTAACAGATCCAAGCCAATGTTGACATTTACTTACAGTGTTAATGCTAAGCTAGGCTAACAAGTGGCTAGCTTTAGCATCAAAAATTTCAAACCCACAACAGAAATAGCTAACCTGTACAAATCCAGGCCCAGTTGTTCTTTACTTACAGTTTTTAGCACCAAAAACAGTGAAGCTAGGACACAAACAGCTAATCTGGACAAATCCAGGCTTTCAGTTTCTCTTTACTGACATCTGAGACCTCCTGACCCTGAAAATGTGCCCAAGTGTGTGTTTTCGGCTCGCTAAGGAAGAACTTTCTAATTGGCAGAGGGACTCTGCTGTCTGGACCCTGAAGCTCTGAAGATTGTTTTGGCCTCTGGGAGGTAATTATTTCCACCACGAGACCAGGAGGTCGACATCCATATTAGATTAAGAATTAACCAAGTGGATGACAGAGATTCCCATCAAGACACGAGGTCATTTTATCGAGGATTAACTACTGCCGAGCTGCATGTTTTATACGTCGCAATTAAAGAAGATTCAATCCTCGAGGTGTGAGGCACCCAGAAACAAAAGACTTATTAGTGCTCTGTAAAATGAGCTAACAATGATCCAAACACTGCCTAATAGTCATGAAATATAGTCTGAACTGACTTCAAACTGGTCATAAACGAGCTAAAATAGTGCAAAATGACTGAAAATTTGTCAGTTGGAAACTGTTCAAATCAATTAAAAATGGTGCAAAATGACTAAAAATGTGTTAGAAATGACATAATTTAGTTCCAATATGAGTTGGAAATTGAGCTAAAATGGTCCAAAATGAATCAAACATGCTATGACAATGAATAAAAAAGGTCTGAACTCACTTAAAACTGGTTCAAAATGAGTTAAAATGGTGCAAAATCACTCACAATTATTTCAAAATCCCTTAGAACTTGTCCAACATGATTCAAAATTAGTCAAAAATGATTAATATGTTTCCAAAAATAATTAGCTAAAACGGTCCAAAACAACTTTAATTTTATTCAAATTGTGTAAAATGAGTTACGAATGATTCACAATGACTGAAAATGTCTTTAAAATGACTTCTTATGTGTCCAAGATGGGTTAGAAATTGCTCAAAATGAGCTGAAATAATGTAAAAATGTCTCCATAAAAATAAAAAATGAGCTAAACAGTTGTCCAAAATGAAGCAAATATTGTTTAATAATAAATGAATGTCTGAAAAAGTCGAAATTGATATGCATTAAAAAAAATAAGCTAGAAATGGTCTAAAATTAATGGAACGTTGTTCAATAATATACACAAAAAATGTCTGAAATTACTTGGAATTTGTCAGAAAATGAGATAAAATGGTGCAAAATGACTCAAAATGACTTCAAAATTCCTTAGAACTTGCCTAAAATGTGTCAAAGATCTTTGGGATGTTTTATACCAGTTTTAGACTGGTTTTGGGCTGTTTTAATCGGTCATGGACTGGTTTTGATCTAATTTTGGACTGGTCTAAGACTCATCTTGGACTGGATTTGGACTCATTTAAACCAGGCGTGATTGTTGCTCTTTATTTCCAACCCGGTCTCACGGGGATTCGTGAAACTGTCACGTAAGTTTTAGTTTCGGTTTCGTGCGCACCAACACGATTTCGTCATGTTTTTCGTGCCGCTCACCACGAAATGTTTTTCGCTGTGGTAATCACATCTGAAAGTGGATTCATGACGATCTAAGCTGTCCATCGGTGTATACTGCTTGTGTGATCGCGTTTGCGGCCGCCGGCCGCCGGACATTCTTGAAATTCCTATGCAAATTGGTAAGTGTACCACTGGCTTATGGTTAGGTTATGGTTATGGTTATGGTTAGGGTTATGTTTAGGAACGATGTCATGCAAAATATAGCGTTGGATTCGCCACGGTTTTACATTAAAAATATAATATACACATTCTTTTGAAATGCGTTCTGAGTGGCACGAAAAGTCCGCCGTTTAAAATACATTGGTGCGCATTTCGTGGTGAGCGGCACGGAAAACATGACGAAATCGTGTTGGTGCGCACGAAGCCGAAACTAAAACTTACGTGACAGTTTCACGAATCCTTCAGTCACTAATAGATCCAATCAGCTTTAGATAATCTTGCAGCTGGACAGCAAACAGAATGTGGCACCAATAAAAAGACTGTTTAAATGTACATCCGGCATGTTTTTACTTTTGTGCTACAAGAAAAGTTGCTGCTTCGCCTCAGGTTCTCTTTAGTTGAACATCGTTGTTGGTTCGTCATTCTGATCCCAGGTTTCTACATCAGTGTGAATCCTGACATCCAGCGCTGGGAAGGAAGCCAAGAGACTTTAAAAAACCAAATGATTTATTCAGCAAACAGTAATGGTGGGTCCAACAGCGCTGCAGGTTACTTTGTTTTTACAGTCAAAGAAGACAAATCGATAAATTCTGACCTCCACAGCCTCCGTCCTGCTGCTGCCTCAGTCCATCTGGTCTACAGAATTCATTTAAATCACAGCCCCCTGCTGCACAAACTTCTTCAACTGAGCCACTGCGTTTTAGACTGGATTTATGCTGGGTTTAGACTGGATTTATGCTGGGTTTAGACTGGATTTATGCTGGGTTTAGACTGGATTTAGACTAGTTCGGGATATTATTTTAGATTGTTTTGAAAATGATTTTATGATTGAAATTTGGACTGGTTTTATACTGGTTTTATACTGGTTTTAGAGGACTGGCTTTTGATTTGATATTAGATTGGTACAATTTTGAACTTGCTGAGAACTGGTATTAGACTGGATTTAGAGTTGTTGACAACTGGTTTTTGACTGGCTTTAAGCTTTAGACTAGTTGAGGACTGGTTTTAGATTTGATTTTAGATTGATTTCAGACTAGTTTTGAACTAATTTTAAATTGGTTTTAGGCTGGTGTTAGGCTGTAGACTAGTTGAGGTTTGATCTTTGATTTTAGACTGGTTTTGTTCTGGTTTTGAACTAACTGAGGACTGGTATTAGACTGGTTCAGAATTGTTGTGGACTGGTTTTAGACTGGTTTTAGGCTTTAGACTAGTTAAGAACTGATTTTAGATTTAGAAGACTGGCTTTGGATTTGATGTTAGATTGGTTTTATCCTGGTTTTGAACTAGTTAAGAACTGGTATTAGACTGGTTTTAGAGTTGTTGTGAACTGGTTTTAGGCTGGTTTTTGAACTAGTTTTAGACTGGGTTTAGTACACAGTAACATGAGGAATGTTGGCTGCAGCTTGTTGGATTTCTGATGACTCCAAAGAACCTGAAACATCTATAAGTGGGTTTTCATTTCGTTTTGTTGCTTTCCAGCCAATCGCAGGCGAGCACGGCGGTGATGTAACCGAAGGGAATTCACAGTGAAGAAGAACAATCAAAGGAAGAGCTGCAGTTATTAATAACAGAGCTAATGGATGGATGAGCTGGCTTCAGAAGCACACCTCATGAATAACAATACGAGCAGACGGTGTAGTTTACGTCGACTATCTTCTCATCTGAATGTGGAATGAGCTGCTGCTGCTGAAAAGCCTCTTTGCTGTCAGGACAGGAGGATCTGTTCTCTGTCTGGGAGAACGAGGAGAACAAACAGTTCCACATTAACCCCCCTGGAGTCCCACATTCTGATGAAGTGCTTCCAGCCGAGCTCCACGGCGGTTACCGGCACAGCTCGACCAATTAAACGGCCCTACCTGCTGGTTGCTAATGAAACAAACCACTGGTAACCTTGGAGACGGATCAGATTCACCTCACGGAGCTGCAGCCGCCATGTTTGGTGCAACGAGTCCCTCCAAGACACAAGTGGATTATATATTGTTGTTTGCATTTATTATTATTTCCTGCCGGCTTTGGACTGGTTCTAGACTGGCTTTAGACTGATTTAAGACTGGTTTTAGACTGGTTTAGACTGGTAGTACACTGGTTTTTAAATTTAGAAATGATCTCAAATGCTTCCACTTTTAGCAGATAGACTGATTGGAAATCACAGCTTAGCTAACAAGTACTTTTAAACTATTTTTGAGCAAAATTGGAGTGACTCAGGACATTTTAAAATAATTGTAGACAAATTCTTAATATTTCTGAATTAAACTTCCATCCGTTTGGAAAAGTTTAAGTAATTATGAACCAATTTTGAGTTATTCTGGACAAAGCTCGTCATTTTAGACGTATTCTAACCTTTGCTTGGACACATTTTGGGTCACTTTGGACAAATTGCAAATGGATGCAACCCATAAGTCCACAACGGAGAGAGTTCTGCTGTTCACAGCTCATTTTAGAACCATGCTCATGCAGTTAGGCTGATTGGAAATCACTGCTGAACTCAGATGACTTTCACAGTTTTGCTAACGAGTCATTTTGGACAGTGTGTGAGCCATTCTGAACCATTTCCAAGCCATTATGAACAAATCTGGGAGCAATTTTGAGCAACTGGGGACAGGTTTTTAGTTATTTCTGAATAATTTTAAGTAGCTGCAGTTTTCAGCCATGATTACATCAGACCACTGATGGCGCTGTTAAGCTGCTAGCTGTGGCTTAATGTACATATCTTTAGGTTTCTCAAGAACCACTTATTCAAATGACTCGAAACTCAGCACTGCACTTTGTCGGCTGCTCAACAATATGTACAGCGAGTTTGGAGTAGATTGGACAAAGGGTTGTTGAGAACACATACACACACAGATCTATTGGTGAGATACAAGCTGCACATCAGACACACTTCCAAAGTGAAAAAAGAGAAAAGCCGTCAGATAAATGCATGCTGTAATAGGTCAGAGCTAAACTGATCAGCGACACAGTTCAGTGAGTATCGACTGTGTGTGTGTGTGTGTGTGTGTGTGTGTGTGTGTGTGTGTGTGTGTGTGTGTGTGTGTGTGTGTGTGTGTGTGTGTGTGTGTGTGTGTGTGTGTGTGTGTGTGTGTAGTGAAAAATCATTGATGCTGTCATGACGCCCAGCGTGGGACTAACTGACGAGTTGTCACGGCGCGAGAAGCTGAGCCTGGAGGGACGGATGTTGGACTCTAAAGCCGACAGATTCACACCAGCAGAAAAACACTCGCTGTAGGAACCAAACAGAAAACTGATTTTATTAGCAAGTAAACATCACACAAAGGAAAAGCACTTCAGCGGCTGTAAAATGGTGTTTTAGACGTGTCAGTAGCAGCAGTGTGTCTGAGGACAAGCAGTGTAAGGCACCATCATTGCTTCTTTAACAGCTGAGTATGTCCTTATAAACAATCAAAAACAAACAATTTCTATCAGTCTTGCTACATCAACATGGCTCTAAAATGAGCTGTGATCAGCAAACCTTCCTCAGTTTTGGAATTATGAACTGCCTCTATCTGCATGTCTGCACAAAATGTGGGCAAAACGCCTCAAAGTGTGTTCCAAAATAGGTTCAAATTAGCCTGAAACAACTTAAAATCTGTCCAAAATAACTCAAAGTTGGTCCATAATTACTAAAAAACTGTCCAAAAGGACTCAGAAATGGTCAAAAATAATAAAATCATGTCTACAGTTACTCAAAAAAATTGCCCAGTTTTGTTCAGAATGGGTCAAAAACTGTTGAAAATGATGTGAATCAGCTAAACTCCATGTGATCAGCAGAACTTTCTCAGTTTTGATCTATAGACTGTGTCTATGTCTTTATCTTAGCTACGCATTGAAAACCATTGAACAGAAGAACTGGAAAACTGTGACTCCGAGACTTCACAAAGACGGAAAATGAATTCAATTAGTCTTTTTTATTTAGTAATGACTTGAAATTTGTTCAGAATTCCTCAATGTTGGTTCCAAAGACGATCAAAATGTGTCTAAAATGACTCAAAACTTGTCCAAAAGAACCTAAAGTTGGTGTATAATCACTCCAAATTTGCTTAGAATTGCGCAAAAAATTTTTCCACAATTACTTATAGCTGTGAAACTCATCTGAGTCCAGCTGGGATTTCCATTCAGCCTAACTGCATGAACATGGTTCTAAAATGAGCTGTGGACAGGCTGCATCTATCTGCATGCCTACATCATGGCTCCATATGCAAAAGAATTTAAGAGGAACTGAAAAGCATGGCTGTGAGACTTCACAAGGATGGAAAGGTACTCAGGAAGATCAACTAAAAATCAGTGAACCACAGAGTCAGCAGTAATCAGGAGGTATAGAAGGAGTCACAGTAGCACTAATCATGGCTGCAGGTATGGAAGAAAGAAAACTGGATTTAAGATAAGTTCACTTAACAAGTGACATTCCAGCAGATGGAGGGACTTGTTTTAAGACAATGCATCTTAAATATCTTGTACAGTCAAACAATCCTGAAATCATCTTGTTTTGAGTTGAATTTTACAAGAAAACTCAAAATAAGTTGAACCCTGGTGTCGTCCTGCGAGTCAAATTGACCCGTTTTAAAGTTTAAAAATGGGGAAAAAGAATATTTTCACAGTGAAAACTTCCACATTTTCAACATTTTTGGGACGTTTAACATTTTTTAAAGGAAAAAGAAATGTTAAAAAAATATTTCTATGAACATTCACAAAAAAAAAAAAATCAACCAAAATCCAGCGAAATTCACCGGATTTTGTGAATGTTCTTAAAAAATATATTAGAAGTTTTACTGATATACATGTAATCATTTTAGATATTTTTGAGATTTTTTAGGAAACTTTTATATTCATTTTTTGAAAATATTTACAATTTATAATATATATATATGTATATATATATATTATTTTTTAAATGTTTATTTCTTGCCAAATTTGGGATTTTTCTTTAAAAAAATAAAACTTTTAAGGGAAACTTTTAAGGAATTTTCTTTCTGAAGATTTTGCAATTTTTTTATAAATTTGGGGAATTTTTTGCTGAATTTTTGGATTTTTTTCAGACAAGGAAACAATATTTTTTGGTGCCGTAAATCAGGACAACAGGAGGGTTAAGACACCTGAGCTTGACAGTCCTGGTAAAATAGAGCTTAAAATAAGTTTTCCAGCTAATTTTAAGATCTCTACATTCTAAATATCAAATCTTATTTTGAGAAATCTTACCAAGGCATTTTTCACTTGTTCTATTGGCAGATTTTTTTCTCACTTCTTTCAAAGTAAAAGTTCTTTGAAATAAGTTTCTTTTTTCTTGTTTTGAGAAGGGCATTTTTTCTAGTGTTCCAGCATTAGAACCATCAAAAATACCAAAATCACACGAATTTGTACAGAAGAAGTAGAAATCAGGATGTCCAACATGACCCCAAACTGTCCAAGATGACTCACAATTTCCCAAAACTACTCAAAATTTGTTCAAATTACTTTAAATTAGTCCAGAAACATACATAGTCCTGACAGTGAAGCATGGAGGTGGAAGAGTGATGATCTGAGGCTGAATGAGAGCAAAGTGAGTTAAAGAGAGGATATTTGTAGATGCAGCATACATTTCTGAGGAAAAACCAAGATACTGGCTGACAAGTAGACTGAAGAACAGGACTGTTAAAGCATGACAACCATCCAAAACACAGAATAAGTCAAGAGAACAGAGTGAAAACTACGACCTGGACTAGTTTGTGGCTTGATCTGAACCCAGTCGAGGTGTTGGAGGCGGACTATTGAGTCTGTTGACAAAGATAAAAGTGGACATATGAATTACTGAAAAAATACAGCTCAGATGATGCCAGTTTAAATCATTTGGCATTTAGGTGATGCTGCAGAAGTCTGGTGTGCTCTGGTTGCAGTAACAGTATCTGCTGTGGGTTCTTTGCATTTCCGTTGGAGGTGAGAGAAGCTGCAGAGATGTGGAGGTCACCGAGTTAAAGCTCTCATGAACGTGTGCAGTCGTGGGAGGCAGGTGCTGCTCGTTGATGAAAAGCACGACCCAGATGGAAGGTAAAGGTTCTGGATTCAGGCCACTGCTGCAGGGGATTGTTCTACATTCAGACCTGGAGCTGCTGGAACAACGGAGAAAACCGTGATGTGAAAAGATCTGACAATAAAACAAACACATCTCCTGGTGGCTTTTTCAGTCCAAGGTTTCCCGCTGAGCCCGCTGTGACGTGTCCTCTGTTTTTTGTGTCTCTTTCAGGACGGCCACCTCATCGTTGTGTTTTCATGCTGCGACTTCTTCAGATATTTTTTAAAAATTTATTTCAGCTCCTGTTGGCTTTAGTCTCCGTTTTCTTTGTTGGTTTTGTCTGTTTGTTTCCAGGCTGGTGGACTTGGCAGCAGCTCAGTCAGTCAGTTGTCGGCCAAAGTCAGGCCGATCATTTGGTTTGGTGTTTGTGCTCTGCTATCTTTTAGAGGACCCATTTCAAATTAGGAAAAGCAAGAGCACTTCTTGAAAAGTCAGAATGCACTGGAAAAAATGCCCCTCTCAAAACAAGAAAAAAAAAATTTTTTTCAAGGCGCTTTTACTTTGAAATAAGTGAAAAATCTGCCAATAGAACAAATAAAAATGGTTTGGTAAGATTTCTTGAAATAAGATGTGATATTTAGAATTTAGAGATCTTAAAATTAGCTGGAAAAACTTATTTTAAGCTGTATTTTACCAGGATTGTCAAGCTTAGGTGTCTTACAGGCACAAAAAAATATTGTTTCCTCGTCTGAAAAAAAAATCCCAAAATTCAGCCAAAATTTCTGAGAATTTGCAAAACCTTCAAGAAAATTTCAATAATTCCTTAAAAATTCCCTTCAAAGTTTTATTTTTAAAAAAATCCTCCAAATTTGGCAAGAAAATTCTTGTAAATATTTTCAAAAAATAAATAAAAATCTCCCAAAAAATCCTAAAACTATCTAAAGTGATTCCAGATATATCAGTAAAACATTTTTTACTTTTTTTTCGACCAAAAAATGTTCAAAGATTTCCCAAAAATATTGAAAATGTGGACATCAGAAGTTACATTGTGACAATATATATTTTTATTGCATTTTCTAACTTTAAAACGGGTCAATTTGACCCACAGGACGACATGAGGGTTAAACTTATTTTAAAATTCAACTCAAAACAAGATAATTTCAACATTGTTTGACTGAACAACATATTTAAGATGCGTTGTCCTAAAACAAGTCCCTCCATCTGCTGAAATGTCAGTTGTTCAGTGAATTTATCTTAAATAAACTGGAATGAGACATTTGGACTTACCAAGTAGACTTGATAAGATTTTGAGTTTTTGCAGTGTGTATTTTGGAAGTTTTTACAAAATGAAGACGTATTTTATCTAGATTCAGGAAAAGGAAGCAACATACAGCCAGCCCATTATCGGGGAGCCTCGATACTCATTTAATTTGGTGTTAAGTTCTGAAAAATTAGCAGGAAATATCATATCAAATGAATTAAGACTTGGATAATGTAGACTAAAAACAAGAGACGGCCTGTATGGGAATCCCTCAAAATGACCAAAATAAGAGCTCGAAAGTAAAGACAGTGAAATTATTCCACAAAGAACAAGTGAACACTTCACATCCAGCCTGGTGCATTTATGATGCGTCTGTCTGCATGCTTACATCATGGCTTCACATGGAGAAGAAGTAAACATCAAATACGTCAAATTTTATTCCAAAACTGGTTAGAATTAGTCTGCAATGACTTTAATTTGTCCAAAATAACTTCAAATTAATCCATAATTACTTCAAATTGTCCAGTAGGTCTTCTGAAATTGTAAAAATGAACAAAAACTTGCCTGTAATTATTCAAAGATTGTCCAAAATTGCTCCAGATTTATTAAAAATGGGTTGAAAACTGCTCAAAAAGACTGCTGTGGAGTCACAGTAGCACTAATCATGGCTGTAGGCAGTGTTGGGCAGTAACGTCACTACAAATAGCGTTGTTAGTAGTTTAACTACATTTTTCTGTAACGACGTGGTAGCGTCGTTGTTTACAAAATCAAAAAACGTTTCAACAGCTTAGCTGATCTTTTGGTCATGCAATAGTATCATAATCAATAATAACAATGATTAAAACTTAACATAATAAATAAGGGACAACTAATGTAAAGAAAAATAAGAGGAAACAAGAAGCCAAAGCAAACACAAAAGGACAACATCCAACAGTCAGCAGAAACGGTAGTGAACGCAAAAAGCTACATTTTAAAATGATGAATGTTGAACTGCTTGAAGCGGAGCTTTCTGCTCTGCTGCAGTCTCATCTCACACTTTTAAGGATCAGATAGTGACATCCTCTCCAAACGCCGACATGTCTGTGTCGACCAATAGAAGCAGAGGAACTGTTGATGTCGTCATTCAACAATCCCTTCCTGCGACTTCACTGGATCCACACACACAGACGCTCGCTTCAGTTCACTGAGAGATGGCAGAGAAGGAGTCAGAGTCACCGTGGCCCTACCTAAATAGTTATCAGTTTTTGTGAAAAAACGGAGAAAAGTTGTTTTCAGATGCCTACTGTGCCAGCCCAAGGCAAAGTTTCTGTCAACTTCAAAGACGTCAAATACAAATCAGAGAACCCATATACAGGTGACTACCGAATATGTACAACCAGCAGCAGTTAGCTAACCACCACATGTCAACCGCAGTATAAGATGCACACACAAACAAGCTACTTTTAGACATCTAAACTTCGCGTGGCAGTAAATTAATTAAATTAACCGTAAGGTTGTGGTGGCAGTGTGTGAATATGTATAAATTGGGGGATTAAATAATTAAACTGATACATATAGGAGGGAAGAGGTATGGGAGAAAACGAGGTAACAGTAAAACCAAAATCTGTCTTCTTCAGTATTACTGTTAACACTAATGAGCAAATGGCTGAAAAAAATAACAGAAAGGGAAACAAAAGTGATGGCATAAATGATTAAATATCTTAATCTTACACTCAAGACCAAAATTGAGTTAAGTAGTAGTGGATACAGCGCTTTGGGAAAGCATTGAATGATTTTACATAGATATTAGACTTAAGAAATAAAACTTGATTTAATACCCAACGTGAATACCCAAATTATGTATAAAATTGTCTTACTATAATATTGCTTACTTTATATGGAAATGATATCAAATGTAACCTATTATACCCTCCAATGTAAGTGGTGTGTTAATATAAGCTACTGCAACTTAATTATCAGATACATTATGTCTGCAATACAAACTAAAAAGAAAATCAAAACAATGATTTCTAATGTTAAAAGGTTGATTCATTTTAAATATAGCTCCACATATTCCTCAGTGTATCAACTTACTAAGTTTGGAGCACTGAGAACAAAAATGATGGTTTAATAATAAACAAGTCAGCATTTTCTTGTCTCTGTTTGACTGACTTCATTAGTCCCTGAAATTTTTTGGTAAGAAAAAAAGTAACTTGAATGTATTAAGCTACTTTGGCCATATTGCTGTAGCTTAGCTTGCTACATTTCTGTGGGTCATAGCTTCAGTGTAGTGAAGCTTGATTTAACACAGAGTAGCTGGTAGCTTAGCTCATTACAGTTTCCAAGTAGCTTGCCCAACACTGGCTGTAGGTATGGAAGAAAGTTTGCTGAAGAACCTGAGGAGAAGCCTGATGGATGTTGGAGAACATTCTTTGGTCAGGTGGAGATCAATGAGTTCAGATGGAGTCCAGCATGTTTGGTGAGAACCTGAGCAGGACCACCACAGTGGATGGAGAGTCCTGACAGTGCAGCTCTGAAGCCTGCCACGTTTACCGGCTTCCAAAGCAAACAATCAACCGCTTTCAATCCCAAATCCATCATTAATCCTTTCATTTGTTCATTAGAGGAGGCTTTTATTTCTCATCTGTGTCCTGTTTTGTTAGCTGCACAAACATGTCTTTAAATCATTAGCGGCTGTTTAATTAACTCTGCTTAATCACTTCAGTGATTAAATAAAACATCAGGCTCCAAACTCATCAGCATGTGTTGTTAAAAGACGAGTGATCTGAGCGCTACATCAAAAGCTGCCCGGATGATTTATACTTTCTGCTCTTTTTTTCCCACTCCTCAAGGTTTCATCTCCTTTTAACCCTCATGAACAGCAGAGCGGGTGGAGATTTCACTCTGCACAGGGACTGATAATAAACCACCGATGCAGCCACAGTGTGTTCGTACCAACACTGTTCATTTCAGCATACCACTGAGACGCTGGTTTTACTGCTCGGATACTGAACAGTATCTTCAAGGTGTTGTGCTCTTGTTCGTCTTATTTTGACAAAATGGACTTCAGGACAGGTGTTGAACCCGCTCAGATGTACAATGTTTATTCAGGGAAGGAAATATAATTGTTGAAATTTACCTGCAATTAAAAGAAAATAATGCACAACACTTTCATGGAAGAATCATGGCAATGTACAGCCAAATACAGGTGTTTTTGTTTTGACAATTAGGGTAAAATTTAGAAGCACCGGACAGGTAAAAGGGACCAGAGAGTTTGTTAAATGACTGAACATGACAAAGTAGTGGATTTCATTGGATTTTGGTTGATTTTTTTGTGAATATTCTTAAAGAAAATATGTTTTACTGATATATCTGTAATCACTTTAGATATTTTTAGGATTTTTTGGGAAGATTTTGACTAATTTTTTGAAAATATTTACAAGAATTTTCTTGCCAAATTTGGGGGATTTTTTTAAATATAACTTTGAAGGGAAACTTTTAAGGAATTATTGGAATTTTCCTCCTGAAGGTTTTGGATTTTTTTTGCTGATTTTTGGGGATTTTTTTCAGACGAGGAAACAATATTTTTTGGTGCCTGTAAATAAAGACAGCAGAAGGGTTAAAACATCTCAAATTATGGAGGTTACATGGAAACAAATCTATTTTTGAGTGAAAAACAGATTTTTTTTATTTTTAGCATATCTGGCTCATTTTAAGACACCTAAGCTTGACAATCCTGGTAAAATAGAGCTTAAAGTAAGTTTCCCCAGCTAATTTTAAGATCTCAATATTCTAAATATCACATCTTATTTTGACAAATCTTACCAAGACATTATTATTTGTTCTATTGACAGATTTTTTCACTCATTTCAAGGTAAAAGATTCCTTGAAAAAAGTTTTTTTTCTTGTTTTTTTAGAGGTGCATTTTTTCCAGTGCACATTTTAAAAAGCTCTTTTTCTAGACATTTTGTAGTTTTTGTGACATCTCTAAGACTTTTTCTTCTCGTCCCTCCAGTGCTGTGCTGTAGTATGTGGTCTTATACTGCATACAAACTACAGAACTTCACTGTTTGTTGGATTCAAACAGGGTTTAGAGGATTTTTCTGGCCTGTGATGCGAGGTTGATTCAGCCGTAGACAACTTGCAAAGACCTGAAGCATCGACTGTGCGTCCGGAGCGTTGATGATCACCCCTCGTCTGCTGTTTTACTCTTTTTATTCCAGCACATTAAACCTGATCAGACCAGATTTCATGAATTCCTTTTCGACAGCAGAATGGCCACGTCTGTCGACAGGCAGGCTTGTACCGTTTACTCCCTCGCCCCGCAGTAAATGACATACTTACAGAAAATTGCTTTGCGCCGTCATAAAATAGCCCTTAATACGTCTGAATCCGACCTGCCAGTCCAGCTCTGCAGCCTGTAATTCATAATGAAATTGCAATCCAGCGTTTGGTTACAAGGGTCAACAGCACCGGCTCCGTCCAGGAATACCAACTATTATCCCATCAGCTCAACAAAAAACTGACTGAAAAATAAGCTCTTCCTTACTGCCATCTCTCTCCATCTCCCTCTTCTGTTGTTGCTCTCTAAATCCTCCTCTTCGCTCCCCACAGTTTTGGATCAATAACTCCCTCCATCAGCCTTTATTTCCCTCTTACCTGTTGTTTTCATCTCCTCCTCTCTCTTACAGCAGTCGATAACCACATCAAGACAAGACAAAGTCAAATTACACTCCTTTGAAGCTCTCAATCTGATTTAATGCAAAGCAATCATCGCTCACACCTGGGTTCCTCATCTTTGGACATTTTTCTCCATATTTTCTGCTTAACGGACTCTATAAACACCGCTATGTTGTTCTGTCAAACCTACTTACTGCTCCACACCTCTGAGACAGCAATTCTATTTCTACGTTGAACACTTGTGTTTTCTCTCACAAACAGTCAATAACATTCACTTTACAAAGACTCTAATGAAAACTCCAGCCCCTCAGTAGAAACGTAATACAACCAAAGTGAACCCAGCTGTGTTCCCTGAAACTAAACTGTGATTTCCAATCAGATAAACAGCATGAACAAGCTTCTGAGCTGAGCTGTTATCAGCACAACCTTCTCAGTTTTGGAAGTAAGGGTTGTGTCTGTCTGCATGTCGCCTTAAAATGTGGGCAAATGACATCATAATTTGTGTAAAACGCGTCAAACTTTATTCCACTATTTGTTAGAATTCATCTGAAATGACTCAAAATTTGTCCAATAACTCCAAACTAGGCCATAATTGTTTAAAATTGTCCAAAAGGACTTGTGAAATTGACAAAAATAATAAAAACCTGTCTACAATTACCCAATAATGGTCCAAATTTGCTGAAAATAGGTCAAAAACTGTTCAAATGACTCAAAATTTGTCAAATAACTCCAAACTAGGCCATAATTGTTTAAAATTCTCTAAAGGGACTTGGAAAATTGTCAAAAAATCATAAAAATCCGTGTACAATTACCCAAAAATGGTCCAAATTTGCTGAAAATAGGTCAACAAACTGTTCAAATGACTCAAAGATTGTCCAAGATGATGGAAAGCTCATCCGAGTCCACCTGTGATTTCTTATCAGCCAAGCAGCATGAACATGGTTCTAAAATGAGCTGTGGTCACAGAACTTTCTGAGGTCTGGACCGATGGACTGACATCACACTTACATCACGGCTTCACATGGAACTGAGCAGAGAAAGTGAGAAATCTGACTGTGATACTTCACAGGTAGGGAAAAGGACGGAAACAGGCTCAAATAAGACCAAAATGACCAGCTGAAAAACTCAACTTCCAGACAAACATTTGCTGAAGAACATGAGCAGAAGCCTGATGGATGATGGAGAACGTTCTTTGGTCAGATGAAGACACATTTACTGACCTGGGGCCTCATTTATAAAACATTGCGTAGGATTCATACTAAAGTTTGCGTACGCCTATAATACGAAAAGGGTGTATGCCCTTCACCCCTGATTTATAAAACTGTGCGTAAGCACAGCTGCATGCAATTTCTTGATAAATCACACACCAGCTGGAAGATTGCACAGGTGGATCCACCTCACATTCCGCCCACAACACACCCACATTTTACCATGAATGGTCAATGCAAAGTAACTCATGAATGTATCTGTATATAAATAAGCTGCTGATCCACGGCATTTCACGCAGCGCCGGCCGGCAGTCTTTTCACTGCTGTGCGTCAGGATGAATGAATCATGTGTGACCCAGGCCACCGTGCCACTAAATTTGTTATGATCATGTACAAATAATTTGTAAACTGATTGAATGTACATTTTTTCGGTTCACATAGACAAATTCATTTTCACTCGGGGTTTGTGGTGTGAAGCATGTGTGCCTGTACAGGGCTGATTAATGGTTGGACGCTCATCCCATTCGGCCGTATATGGATAAATAAACAAAATTCTTTACTTTTTTTTTTTTTGCCTTTTTACTGTGATAGTTGCAGTGAAGAGTGACAGGAAATGGGGAGAAGAGTAGGGGGAAGACATGCATAAAAGTGCCGCGGGCAGGAATCGAACCCGGGCCACTGCGTCGGAGATCACCCCTACAAATGGGTCTTCTGCTTTCCCCGATGAGCCGTACGGGATCAGTAAGCAAAATTATTTAATAAAGATCACCGCACCGGCCCCAGATGTGGACCGGCCCTTCGGTCAAACGACCGAATGAAATAACGTTCAATCCGCCCCTGTTGATATATGAACATAGTTCTGCAAATACAGTCGTCGGCCGAATGACGCACGATATGAACATCTACAACAATGAGGGTTTATGATTATCCGGCTCTACAAGTCTAATATGTGATAACAATAAAGGTTTGAGATCAATCTGGTTTCAATTCTCCACTTCATCCTCCGGCACTGCCGTTCCCTCTGTCTCCAAAATGTGCTTAAGCAAGCATCAAAGTTGGCGCACCGGTGCGCACATTCTCACGCCAAGTTTTTTTTTAGAAATCACAACGTACACAGCGTACGCCACTTTCTACGCAAAGTTTGTGATTTACGCAATGTTTTGTGCGTAAGCAAGCATCAAGAATCAAGGTTGGCAAACCGGTGCGCACATTCTCACGCCAAGTTTGTTTTTATAAATCACAACCTTTGAGTAGAAAGTGGCGTACGCCACTTTCTAGCCCTGTTTTGTGCGTACGCAAGCTTTATAGATGAGGCCCCAGGACTACAACAGTCGACTCTTACTGCATACTGATTTAACTTCTATTTCTACCTATACTGCACATTTTTGAGCTATAATTTAACTATATTGCACAGATTGTTCATATTTACCACAGATTTTGTTTCTATTTTCTCTATATTGCATTAATTCCATCAATACTGCACAGATTTTATGTGTACTTTACCCTTATTGTGCAGATTTTACATGCATTTCACAATTTTCATCTATATTTTTCCTACATTGCACATATTTTATCAATATTCTGTCTATGTTGCATAAATTCCACCTATATTGTTCAGATTATATCTAGATTTTTACCCTTATTGGACACTGATTTTACCTATACTTCACATTTTTATCTACACATTTTTTTATCTATATTGCATATAATTTTGTATTTACTGCACAAATTTCACCAATATTTCACATTTTATATCTATATTTTTTATCTGTTTTGCACATATTTGATCTACACCATATTTCCAAAAGTATTCGCTCACCTGCCTTGACTCTCATATGAACATCAGTGACATCCCATTCCTAATCCATAGGATTCAATATGACGTTGGTCCAAACTTTGCTGCGAGAACAGCTTCAAGTCTTCTGGGAAGGCTGTCCACAAGGTTTAGGAACGTGTTTATGGGAATTTCTGACCATTCTTCCAGAAGCTCATTTGTGAGGTCACACACTGATGTTGGACCAGAAGGTCTGGCTCTCAGTCTCTGCTCTAATTCATCCCAAAGGTGTTCTATCGGGCTGAGGTCAGGACTCTGTGCAGGCCAGTCAAGATCATCCACAGCAGACTCTGTCATCCATGTCTTTATGGACCTTGCTTTGTGCACTGGTGCACAGTCATGTTGGAAGAGGAAGGGGCCAGCTCCAAACTGTTCCCACAAAGCTGGGAGCATGGAATTGTCCAAAATGTCTTGGTATGCTGAAGCATTCAGAGTTCCTTTCACTGGAACTAAGGAGCCAAGCCCAACTCCTGAAAAACAAGCCCACACCATGATCCCCCCTCCACCAAACTTTACACTTGGCACAATGCAGTCCAACAAGTCTGGTTGTCCTGGCAACCGCCAAACCCAGACTGGTCCATCAGATTGCCAGATGGAGAAGCGTGATTGGTCACTCCAGAGAAGGCGTCTCCACTGCTCTAGAGTCCAGTGGCGGCCTGCTTTACACCACTGCATCCCACGCTTTGCATTGCACTTGGTGATGTACGGCTTGGATGCAGCTGCTCAGCCATGGAAACCCATTCCATGAAGCTCTCTGCTGAAGCTCTGTTCTTGAGCTAATCTGAAGGCCACATGAAGTTTGAAGGTCTATAGTGATTGACTCTGCAGAAAGTTGGCCACCTCTTGGCACTATGTGCCTCAGCATCCGCTGACCCCGCTCCATCAGTTTACGTGGCCGACCACTTGGTGGCTGAGTTGCTGTCGTTCCCACACACTTCCACTTTCTTATAACACAGCTGACAGTTGACTGTGGAATATTTAGGAGTGAGGAAATGTCACGACTGGATTTGTTGCACAGGTGGCATCCTATCACAGTTCTACGCTGGAATTCACTGAGGTCCTGAGAGCGACCCATTCTTTCACTAATGTTTGTAAAAGCAGTCTGCATGCCCAGCTGCTTGATTTTATACACCTGTGGCCATGGAAGTGATTGGAACACCTGGTTCTGATTATTTGGATGAATGAGCCAATACTTTTGGTAATAAAGTATATATCGCACCGATATCATGTATATTTTTACCCTTGTTGCACAAATTAGACTTTTTTCACAGATTTTCTATACATATTTTACCTATATTGCATATTTTTGAGCTACATTTTATCTATATTTCACAGATTTTATTTAAATTTAACTATATTACACAGATTGTAACTTTATTCTACATATTTGATCTGATTTTAACATTTTTTGCACAAATATTTACCAGTATATCACAGATCTTATCTATGGTTTATCTATATTTTTTAACTATAGCCTGATGGACTCTGAACTTTCTTTGGTCAAGATGAAGATAAATGAGTTCAGATGGATCCAGCATGTTTGGTCTGAACCTGACCAGGACTACCACAGTGAACGCATCGTCCATGGAGGTGTTTATTGATGCACCACAAACATCTGTGGAGAAACCACACTGACAAGAAGATTCAAAAAGAGGAATAATAAACCATGAGAATCGTCCAAAGAACAAAATCACAGAAGAATTTCTTCTGAAGAAAAGTGAAAACTACAACCTGGACAAGTCTGTCTCCTGAATTTTACAGACCAAGGTAGTCCAACTGAAACATTAAACTATCTGTAAATGAATGAAAGCTCCTACTGTGGGCCCTGTATTTTAAATATAATAAATGTAAACTGCTAGTCTTTAATTTTACATCAGAGCACATATTCTGCTCAACTTAAAAGGAATCTTTTTACTGCGAGTTCAATTTTGGATCAGTGAAAAATGAAATATTACACACCGGTGACCTCGCCTCTGTTGTGTACTGCCGATGTCAGCTTACTGGATCAACATTTCCGTTCACATTTTCCCTCCTTCTTCAAATACCCAGAGCTCAGAGGTAATCCTGCTCTGTGAGGCTGCGACACGACGAGCCGCTGAGACACTTTCGTTTCTTGCGTCATGCCTGAACACTCTTTCAATTAATTCAGCGGAGTTCCTCTGCAGATACGAGGAAGACGCTCAGGTTTGCTGTCCGTCACCCTGACGCCTTTGTGGGGGGAAAAGTGTCGAGCGGATGAGTCACCGCTCAGTTTAGACGATGTTGAAGTGAGTCCTGAAGTCACAAATTAAGCTGCTTCATCAGCATCTTCAGCTTCAGTTCTACAGCCACCTTCACTTTTACTGGAACCAGAGCAGGTTTCAGCTCCTGTCGAATAATGACGCCTTCATCATGCACATCTGACATTTACTACATGGGTCATTCCTGAACTGGAGGACATTTGGGCTTCACAATATTTGAAAAACAAACCTTCTCTTTTTCAGGTTTCTGCTCCATATTAATGGAGTCAGTAATAAACCATCAAAGGCTTGATTGTGTCAGCTTACACATCAACGGTACCATTTTTTCCCCATGTTTTATTTGGTGTTTGCTAACACTACTCTAATCACAGTAACAGGGTTGCTAATCCTTGCTAATGTTAGCTTTTTGGTGCAGACATTTAGCTAGCTGTTGCTGCTGATCAAAAGGACAAGCTTACTGATGGAAAAAAGTGAAGAAAAACGATGCTACAGATGTGAATATCTTCGCAGAAACTGACTCCAGAATACACCTCTATAGTTGTTTTGTAATTCACATTCGTGGCTTTTAAAAGTAAGTATAATAGAAAGTGCATTTTTGTCTTTTTGTCTTATTTATACGCCGTTTTTGTGCGTTTTTCCGTTTTTTTGTTGTTGTTTAAGCAGAATCACATGACAGAAGCCAATATTTTTGATAGCAATCTAGTTTGTTTTATAATTCGGCAGCGATTTGTACGTTAAGTGAAAAAATAAATCTGTTCCTTCATTCTATAATAGAGACCATTTCTACCATCTATTGCACTAAAAAAAAATGCTTAAACGCAGAAAACGATATATCTGTGATTTTTTTTTTTTTAATCTGTGTGGCTGGGGTACATTTTCATTTTAGTTTGAACAAAACAAGTCATCAAACAGCAAATTCTAAAAATTGCATTATTATCTTTTTGTTTTACTGCTGGTTTTGTTCTCACGTACTGGAATTGGAATTTTAATATTATTCAAACTGAATAGCTTCACTTTGGGCTTTCGTTCATTTTATTCTGAGAAAATTAGTTTTGTGTTGAGTCACATGGCATTGGCTGATGTTAAATTATGATTTTTAACTGCTCAGCGATGCCAAGGAGAGAATAGGATGCACCCAAAACTTTAACTTATGACCTTGCATTGACGATAAATGAGAGTTTACTGCATCACTGAACACATTCTGAATACATTTATCTAAAAATCACTCAAGCACACTGTAGTTTTGATGCTGTTTGGTGTCAAAATTATGCAAAGTGATTGTAAAAAATGTGTCAATTAAAACCACTGGGGCTTGTTTAACTGAACAAAGAGAGACAGTAGAAAATCTGTGTTTAAACTGCTAAACAGGACAAATGTTTTGTTTTCGAGATATTCAAATGATGAGATTGTAATGAAACAAAACGTACGTTAAGTCTGGCGTCTTGGGGACCTACATGTAAATAAGGTGTTAAATCTGCATTTATCTTGTGCTTCAGCTGGAAGACAAACCAAACCTGAGAGCTCAGTCTGTGTACAAGATGCATTCAACGTTGGAAAGGTCCTTGAACTCAGATCACCCGTGAAGATTTGCGTACTTTCATTTACCACTAATTTAGCATAACAGCGTACACACAATCACGTTTGTAGCACATCTGAGGACCATGTTCTAATGTTAACACAAAATAAAATGAAATGATTTGGCTTATGGGGACTTCCTTTTTGTCCTCAAAATGTCACTGTGCAAGCACATCGCATCCCCACAAAGACTGTAGATAACGGCGGTCACACACGTCTTAACCCACGATACTTGTGAGGACCCACAGTGGCTCTCATCTTTAAAGGGACCATCTGTAATCTTTGGGAAAATCACAAGATGTGATGTAATACTAAAAAATTATATACTGATGAAATTACATTTTGTGTCCTTGTGAGATGCACAGGATTTTTTTTTTAAAAAGAGGCTAGATTTATTTCTTGAACATTCAAACAGCTTAACAAAGTGATCTGGGTTACTGTTTAGCATTATGTTTAAATATTTGTTTATAACTTTAAGAGTTGTAAGAATTTCTCCTCTGATCTTACATTTGATGATGAGACAGAAACTGTTTTAGTCATTTTCTATTTAATTCAATTAATAAAAATGCTAATTCTTATCAATTTAATGTAAGTTTATTTTCAATTTAATGGATTTATGGACATTTGTTTGCATTTCTGTTTGTCCTGCTGAATGTACATTACCGTTGAAAAGTCTGGGGGTCACTCAGACAATTTCATGTTTTCCATGAAAACTCCCACTTTTATTCATGTGCTAACATAACTGCACAAGGGTTTTCTAATCATCAATGAGCCTTTCAACAGCATTAGCTAACACAATGTAGCATTAGAACACAGGAGTGATGGTTGCTGGAAATGTTCCTCTGTACCCCTATGGAGATATTCATTAAAAATCAGCTGTTTACAGCTAGAATAGTCATTTACCATATTACTGTCTGGATTTATGATTCATTTAATGCTATCTTCATTGAAAAAATGCTTTTCTTTCAAAAATAAAGGCATTTCTTTGTGACGTCAAACTTTTGAAAAGTAGTGTATGTGTCTAATATAGGTCATATCAAGTAGTTTCTCAGATTCATAAACTCTTCCCATCTTATACAACAGTCTGTTTTGTTGCTGTACAACTCAAAAAATGTACTTTATAATCACAGGTTTCAGTTTTCGGTTCTGCAGTCTGTACTGTACACACATCAAGATCATTAAGAAAGAGGCCAGAGGCTTGTTTGTGCTTGAGAATAGTACATCTGTAGTTGGACACAGGTAAAGGCCAACAGTTTGTGCTTGGTTACAGTTATTCACACAGTCGATATTTACACAAAATTATACAACATACAACATTACAGCCATGTTACAAAGCGGTTTACATTCATCTTTGAGAAAGGTCAAGCAGCATCTGTGGCCTGTCACAACCCTCGTCAGGATACGTCACAACATGATCTGCGAGGAGATAAAAATTTCTTTTTCCAAAAGAACGACAGAGAACATGATGGATTTAAATCATTTAAACAGACACCTGGAGCATTTAAAGCGGTGGTTCATAAATAGTTTGACATCACCGAATTTGGTCCCCGAGCGCTAGTGTAAAAATAAACGTCATGAAAACTTTTCTGTCGCTATTGTGTTTAACAAACCCAACTCAAGATTACAACAAGAAAAACGATAAAATAAACAGTTTCAGATGTTGAATTTAACAGAAAGAATCCACTAGAATGAGTTCACTCATTAGCTTGCTAGCTAGCTTGCTAATTAGCTAGCTCTGTTAGCCATTCAGGTACATGGCTACCCTAGCTCATCTGATCAGCATGCTAAATAGCTAGCTGAGCAATTTACAGCTCTGTTGTTCACTAGTACACAGCTAACTAGCAGGTTAGCAAGCATGCTAGCAAATAAAGTCATTTGTTCCTTTGTTTATAGTTAGTTCTGTGAGTAAAAGTCCTGTTATTTTTTATGATGCCACTGTTTTGTGAGACTTTTCGACCAACAAAGAACCAGCTCAGCTACACCTGGGGCCAACACAACTATTTTTTATATCAACTCTTTAATAATTTCTGCCAACAATGTGCCTTTTCAAGTGAAGCTACTTGAGCTTCTGCTGAAATTTACTTAAAATCCATATTGACTGTAAAAGTTGCGGATCAGACAACACATTTCTTTGTCATTTTGCTTATTTTGTTTTCATGAGTGTCATTTAATTTCAGCCTGATTCTCACAGTGACCAAATGTTTTCAGCAAACCAAATCCAGATCAACGTATTTTAGATTGAAAAGCACATTTGAACCAGTTCGTAGTCGGTCAAAAAATCCCAAGGAGTTGGATCACTTTCACAGCTTGAATCAGGACAAAATTCTCCTGGTTGAATCATTAATACTTGAAGAAACAATGCATTTCTTCCTCAAAAATCAGGGTAATAGAAAGTTCTTTCTCTTTCTTAAATCTCAAAGTATAATACATTCAATTCATTTGTCATTTTTATTCAACGAGGGACTTTGGCTGACGTGAGGTCTCCATTTGTGGCTCTCAAACTCTTAAGTGATCATGCAGTGTTGATGCAGTCGCTCCTTGTGAATTGAAAACTAGTGAAAATTAGTCTTGTGTTAAAACCTCTGACTTAAAATTAACTTAGGAAGTTGCAGCGGACTTCATTATTTCTTAAATATGTGTCCTTTGTACTAATGAATCAACCAGGACTGTTTTACGTCCATCCAAACTTCAAGTAGTCCAAAAATGCAGTCTTCAAAATATATATTGTTTTCCATTCCCAATTTTACTCTTAAGGCTGGACGATATTGTAGCTCCAGAACAAGCATCTTCCTGAACCTCCATCTGAATGCAACGATGTTCAAAACTCGGCTGCAAAAGCAACAAAAATAAATCAAGTGAAATGATTTTAACTCCTGTCACTGAACTAAAGCACACTGTGGTGGAATTTTGTTTTCCGTTTTTTCTTACAAAAATATCTCGGCTCTTTTGAAATGAAATCCCTCAACAGATCTGTGAAAGCGTGATTTCAGAGGCATAGTTTGTGTCGGTGCTATTTTGTGACTCAGCACTTATTCATAGCAAAATAAAGCAGGCGTTTCTCATGAGTTTTTTCTTCTCTTCATCCATTTCTTGCTTTTTTAAATTTCATGTGTTTATTTTTTTGTAGGCATGCATTCGTAGACAACAAGGACAGAGGAGGCAGACGAGGAGCTGAAACGAGGCTAAACGGGCCCGGTGGGTGGGAACAGAGGGATTGTGGGATTGAACGAGGCGGTGATTGATGCAGCTCAAACAGAGCGAGGATCCACTTATTGAGGGATTTGAAGAATGAAAGACGTGAGGGACACTGTGTTTAAGCCCTGAAAAAGAAGGATTTTGTCTGCAGGGTGCCTGATCCCCTCTTACATGTTTCTATTCATTTTTTCTTGCTCATGTCTCTGTTCTTCATTCATTGTGTTTAGAACAGATTAATATTACTCTTACACAGCTCCTGCCTAAGGGGGAACTGAGAGTTGTAATTACAATTAGGCAATTAAAGTCGAAACTCATAATGAAACAACTTTTGGTGATCAAATACTGAAGAACTAATTTGCTGGACGGAAATTAAGGGTTTTTTTTTGTAAATGTGTGAAAATTCAATCTCGCAACAGAAAGTGGAGCTGTTGGTGTAGCTCTGATGAAACCAACTAGTGGCTGTCAAAAGTTTGGACACACCTTCTCCTTAAATACTTTGTGTTTATTTTCTACGACTTTCTACACCGTAGATTCTCATTGAAGACGTCAAAACTATGAAGAAAGATATATGGAATTTTGCAGCAAACAATAAATTGTGGAAAAACTCTGAGCATGTTTAGACTTTAGATTCTTCAAAATAGCCACCCTTAGCTTCTTTTCCCATGTTTTCTCATCAATCGTAAAACACACCATGGGCTGTCTATTGTTGAATATATGCATGTCTTGACTTTTGCAGCCCAAACTTTACTCAAAAATGTAACAAAACCGCCAGGAAAAACTCATTATCACCCATAAGTATGCACACACCACTTTGCTAAACTAGCTTAGCATTAATAATTTCAATGTTGCCAGCTAGAGACAATTTGTGCCTGTCATCTGTTAGCATAGATTCAGCCAATACGTTCTCCTAAAGGAAAATAAACTGATGTTTGAAACACTCAGGTCTTGAAGCAAATCTATCTCAACAATCCCAGCCACGTTGAGGTTCAGATTAAATAATGAGCTACAAGAATTCTCAAATGCTGCCTTCAGTCTAGAAGCCACCGAGGCTAACCTTTTAGCATGCTATTGAGCTGATAATGTAGGAAATACAGAGGCAGAGTGCAAAGATGAAGATGTTGTAACATTTGAAACACATGAAAACTCACCAAACTCTTGCAAAATCAGAGCTTTTAAAAAAATTTCCACCTTTAAACATTGGATTTGAAAAAGATTAGAAACTTAATTGATGGCAATGGATGGGATATTTCAATAAAGACTCATTTTTGATTCCTTCATAATGACATTCTGGGTTGCTTCATGATGGAGAATTTGATGATTCACTATGAATTAATACATGAGGAGCCCAGATTGGAACCAGTTGCATGCAAATATCTGACCTTGGAGCCCAATTTAAATTGAAAAACTCAAGAAAAAAGCAGAGTAGAAGCCCTTAAGGCACTAATTTGAACCGATAAGAGACAGTTTATGAAGCAGTTTTTAGCCATTAATAAAACAGCTTTTGGCCTGCCAGGTTGTGAAACATCCACAGCCAATCTAACACCAACAGCTATGTGTTCTGTACTGATCTCTATCACCAGAACTGCAACAACACTGGACTTTACAAGCAGTAAACAGCCTTTTTTCCATTTTATTGGCAGCTCAGTGGATCTGCAGAGTGGGACGAAGCATTGGCAGCAACTCGCTTGGAGCTCGCTGGCATTTGCATAAAAGTACTCAATCATTGCCGCCCATTTAACTCCTCAAATGTGTTTCATGCCCTCGGGCTGCAGACTCATGTTGTCACTACATCAGTGTGACGACCAGAGCTCGAAAAGACGCCTCAAAAAGTCAATCAGGCAGTGTGGAGTTAGCGAGAAGCGAGCGCAACACCACAAAAATGTTGTGAAAACGTAGGCGGCTCCTTCTGCAGCGCCTTTTCATTTCAAATGTCCATTTCAAATCCAGCAAATAAGTCCGTGAACACTCTCTGAAAGGATAATTCTGGTTTATTTCAACTGATTAACCATCCGAAGCCCAAACGCCACCTCAACACTGGCTAGAAGGGTTAAAAAAATCTGCAAAAATTACAGCCAGAAGCTGCAAAACCAGAGAGAATTCCACCAACTCAACCAAATATAAGCTTAAAATCCTGAATTCCTTGGCAGCATCCACCACAGACCCCAACTGTCGACCCTGATGCCGCCCATGTCCTCATTACTGTTGTTTCAGTTTAGTCATAACTATAATCACGTCACTGCCAAACACAATAGCAAAACTAATTTATTTGCCTGTATTTGAATAATCAAACCATCTGTCAGTCAAACCCCTCAGAAACTCTTTCCAGCGAACTCTTTGGCATTTTGGATGTCAAAAGCCTTTCAAACAGAACTTCAAAAATGGTTGCGTGTTTTATTTTTATAAACAAACATGCCTGAACAGTGATGGATCAGATGCCATTTGTCCAGGGAAACTAAAAAAGGTGAAGATACAGCAAACATCCTCTCAGTGTCACTTGGTTTAAAAACATTACATTTTATTATCACTCTAAGTTTTACTGTAGAAACCTCCATATGTTGGGTACGATAGTCCAAACACTAATAATGCTCTGCTTTGATTTCACTTTTTTCAGAACTGCTCTATATTATTTTATTGTCCTCTTTTCATTCAGAGTTATGAAATATGCCACACAGATTTAATTCAGCTCTGTCTCATTCTGTGTTCGTTCAAATGAAAAGTACCAAAATTCAACAAAAATCAACCATTTTCTTTAATCGGATCCTGCAAAAAATGTAGCTTCTTTGACATTTGTTTTGTCGAGTTTATAATTTGCTAATGCCGCAGTTTCGCTTTATCATTTATTTTTCTTTAAATGGAGTCATAATTTACTACAATGACACTGTGATGTGTTGAGGCAGACTTGAAACTAGTGACTGAGACCACAAACTCATTAGAAAAACTGAAGTGACAGATCAAACAAAAAGAAGAAGAATTCTACTGGAGGAGTCGCTCCCTCCTGGCTGTTAGAGATAATGCAGCTTTAAGGCACTTGTGTTGTCAAATTAAATGTTGTGTGAAACAGTTAGCGAGCTTTTACGGTTTATAAACTCAAACAGGGAACTGATGCTTCTTGGACAAACCAATAAATGTCAAGTTGACGGAAACAAAGTCCTGACACCTTTTGCTACTTGGTAGTTACTTTAGTGACCAGATTAATGTTTAGATAAATGCAGAAAGAGTCCTACCAGCTATGAATGTTTGCCTCAAAATCAAGTTTGAAAAGTGTTTTTTATACTTGATATTTGTCACTTTTCCATCATTGAATTCTCCCACAGATTTCTATTTTGACTTCTTTAAATGCCAACTGTCTCTCTTTTTTCCAGGCACCTTCTACATAGCAGTGCTTGAGGCGTTCTCGGGTCAGATGAGATATATAATCCCTCCAACCCAGTCAATGTTTCGGTCAAATTCCATTCCCTTTGCAATGTTTGAAACCAGCTTCAAGATCTTGGTAGAAGTTTGCACTCATTCAGATCTTTTACTTATTGTTTTTACTCTTTAGTGCTGCATTGTTTTATGAAGTGTGTTTATTGTGTGATTGCAGGGACAACAGATGCAATTTAGCAGCTAGCTAGCTCTGGCACAACTACGTTTAATTGCCCCTTCATAAAATAAATGAACAAATTTAACAGCACTGCGGACACAAATCAGACGCCCGAACCAGTTGGAGCTGGATCTTTACAAGGTGAAGGGGAAGCGACTCTTTGAATGTCTGAGCTCCTTTAACTGAACATTTTGGAAGATCGTGTTTTAGTAATGACCAAGATCTCTAGACTACGGGTTTGGTTTGGACTGTTGAGAGCTTTGTCTTCTGTCACAAAACCTCCACAAGATGCGGACAGTTTCAAAATCGGAGTAAAATTAGGCAAAGATGTGCGACCGTTTAGAGCTTCAAGCGGTTTTAAGGCCTCAAAAAGGTCTTTAAAAGGTGTCAAATTCAGGATTCCCTTCAATCACCAGGTGTTTATGGATGAATTAAAGGTTTTCACTTTCAGAATCCGATTAGAATTTCTCGTCCCCGTAATAAGGTTTATGAACTGCAGCAACCGATGATGCTTTAATGTCGTTTTACCACTGATTAGCTTCAGTAATGACGTTTGAATCAAAGGGCAGCACATGAAACAAAACAGCTCTTCAACACAAGGAGTTTAAAATAATGAAGAGCTGAATTCATGGCGAGACTTTGTGTTAAAGAAAAGGGGATCAAAATGAATTAAATAAAAAATCCAGATGAACATTCATGTGTTGGTTGAGGATCTTCCTTCTGCTGCAGTTCTTTTGCTTTCACATGCCGCCTCATTATCCCACATCTCCCTCTTTTCCGTCGCCGTTTCCTTCTGCCCTCATGTTTCATCCCTTCGCTCTCCGTTCCGTCCTTCATCTACAGACAAAAGGAATCTGAATCGTCTCACTTTCACCCACTTCCTCGTCTTTTTTCTTCTGTTCTCAACATAACGTTAAACACACGTTTTCTTTCCATCTGAGATTTCACTAAAGCTTACATCATGCACCCTCCAACAATCCCGTTTTTCTTGTTTATATATATTTCTATATACGTATATATTTTTTTGGCTGCTCCTTTGTTCCTTTAACAGCGGCCTCCGACAACATGACTCGCAATCCTTTATAAGCCACTCTGGGTTAAATGTATGAGCTAAATGCTTCACGTATGAAATGAAGACAGAGTAAAAGCCCTGTTTTGACAAGATTGGGAGGTTTCTCATCCAGTTTTTTTTTTTTATGTCGCCATCAAGCGTCTTGGAAAATTGAATCGACCAGATCGAATCCTTCATGCTGATAAAACGTCCTCCTTCGCCTTGATGAGGTCGGACTTTGAGTCATTCAGCAGCTCTTCTTCTTCTACTAATCCCCCAATCGGCTCCCAAAAAATTCTTTCATCTCCGACGCTGGCTCCCTTTTGCTTCCTATTTTCTGTTGCCAAGATGAAATTCTTCTTCCTGCATCTTTAGTCGTCTTTGGGGAAAAAAGATTTCCAGACAATGATGCTTCAGCTCCTCGATCTCCGTCACGTCAGCCTCACATTCCTCAAACGTCGGTGGCGTTCAGGTGTGCCGACACCACATCCTGAGTTTCCAGAACGATCTTCTTTGCCCTCCCTCCTCCTCTTCCTGCCATCCCACCGCCAACCGGGTGGATGCTGTCCAGCCGGCTGCCCCTCCCTCGATCGCCGCTGCACTTGAAGACGGCGAGGAAAGCGGCGCGGTAGTTGCGGTTCATCCAGCCGTACAGCAGCGGGTTGGCAAAGGTGGAGCACATGGCGATCACATGGAAGATGGTGTAGAGCAGGCGGAAGTCGCGCATGTCCAGCACCTTGCTGTCGATGTCGGTGGCCAGCTGGAAGGCGTGGAACGGCAGCCAGCTCACGGCGAACACCACCACCATGGTCACCAGCATCTTGGTGGTTTTGCGGCGGCGGCGGTGGCGTTCGGAGCCGGCGCTGCTGCTGCCGCCGACGTTCTCCGCCGGGCTGACGTGGCCACGAAGTTTGGACCAGATCCGGGCGTAGGCGAAGGAGATGATGGACAGCGGCAGGAAGTACTGCAGGATCAACATGGAGATGCTGTAGACGGTGCCGTCGGTGCTTTTACCGGGCCACTTCTCTGTGCACACCTGCGACCAGATCAAAAGAGGAGGTTAGCTTGGATATTTCCAGGTTAATTTCATGTTGACTTTATTAACCCCAACAGAAATTCTTGTGCCCAAAATTAATTTTAAAAAAGACAAAACATTAGAATTGCATTGCTTGAAAGGAAAAAGCAAACAAATCTAAGTCTATTACTGTAATTACTGAAATAAATGAGCTAAAATGAGTTCAGAACAAGAACAGCAAAAAGCAGTGCTGGCAATTATACCGAGGTACTCAGTAATGTCACACACGATACAGGAAAAAATGGAATTAAATCTTATATTGCACCTGAAAAGTGAAATGACAATATTTATAATCCAACAGATTGTGTCATATTTCCAGAAGGCCTTTAATAAATCTGTGAAAGAACCTAAACTCATGATTGTTTTATGACAAAGATTCAGTCAGAGTTCTAAGTCATTAGAAATTTTAGACTGCTATGCAAAAGTGTTTGCCCCCCCAACAGAAATGTTCTAATTTTGCATATTTGTCCAACTTAAATGTTCCAGATCAAACTAATTTTAGTATTAGACACAAAATGCTGTTTTTAAATCATGATTTCATTTCCTAAAAGAAACATCCTGTCCAGTCCACCTTGCCCTATGCGAAAAAGTAATTGCCCCCTTAGCTACCAATCTACCAAATGACCAGATTCATTCATCAGTTGGGTTCAGTTTCTCCATCCACACTCACTTATGATTACTACCAGGCTTGTTGAACCTAAACATCACTAAATAGAACGTGTCTTCATTGTGAAGTAGATAAAGGCTCTGAAAAAGCAGCACATGATGCCACGTTCTGCAGAGATTCAAGAACAGATGAGGAACAAAGTCACTAGCTGGGTTTGGATTGCAGTTTTTCGCAAAATAAAAGCGATATTTCTAAAATTTCAACAAAGTATATTTGCGCTTTGAATGTGTTTCCATTGAAGGTTGTTCTGGGCAGAAGCATCGTAACTCTCGTAAAATATCATCCCGCGAGATTTCACTGCAGGAAGATGGACGCCCAAAACCTGTTTCTATCTCCTTCTAACACTCTGCATTCCTCTGCTGTTTGCTGTCTAGTATGGCAGTGATGTTTTTCTCAAGAATAATGGCAAGAAAAGTCTCGGTCTCCTCTTCTGTCCAAACGTACCGCGCCATGTTTACTCTGAGAGAACTGGTCATGTGACCAGGTACGTCACGTCCGGTGACGTGTTTCCATTGAGCTTTTGTGATATTTTTCAATGTCGAAACGTCTGAAAAACCACCTCATGAGAGCGTAAAAACTTTTTAGCGATATTTTATCCATTACCAGTTTTTTATTGCACTATTTACATTTTCCGCATATCTAAGGGTAATGGAAATGCAGCTACTGACATTCATCAGTCTGGAGGGTTACAAAGAAATTGCTGAAGCTCTGGGACTCCAGAGAACCACAGTGAGAGACATTATTCACAAATGGAGAAACATGGAACAGTGGAGAATCTTCCCAGGAGTGGACCAACCACCAACCTTTCTCCAAGAACATCAACATCTAATCCAGGAGGTCACAGAAGAACCCAGAGGAACATCTAAAGATCTACAGACCTCACTGGCCTTTGTTAGGGTCCGTCTACATGATTCCACAATAAGGAACACTCTGGAGGAAATGGTTCCATGGGAGAGGTGGAAGGATCAAACTACTACTGTCCAAAAAGAACGCGAGGTTCGTCCAAGACTTTTGGGATAGGTTGTTGCTAGAGGTACGGACCCATACCCGTAGCCTGTGGACTACGGATACGGCACTTGCCATTTGCCAATCAGATACGCGAGATCTGGTCACGTGACTCCCGGTAGACGCTAGCGGTACGGACCGTAGCATCGGTACTACAGGTACGGACCCTAAACCTGACCCTAACACTAACCCTAACCTTAACCTTTGCTTACCTTTCAACAGTTTGAAGTGGTTAGCAGCTTCTTGACTCACGAGACTCGCGTACGGGTCCGTATCTGTCTGGCAAATGGAAAGTGCCGTACCCGTAGCCTGTGGGCTACGGATACGGACCCGTATCCGTAGACACTACCTTTGGGATAACATCCTGTGGACTCCATGTGGTGTAAAGCTAGTACTGCATTCCATAAGAAGAACATGATATCAGCAGTGAAACATGGTAGTGTGATGGTTGGAGGACCTGGAAGACTTGTCATGAATTCTGCTCTCTATCAGAAAATCCTCCTGGAGAACATCCACCATCAGTTCATGACCTGAAGCTCAACACTAATGGTTTATGCAGCAAGACAGAGACCCAAAGACCACAAGCAAGTCCACCTCTGAGTTGCTCAAAAAGAACTAAATGAAGGTTCTAGAGTGTCTGAGTCAAATTCAGATGCTGTGACACCACCTTAAAAGATCAGTTCATGATCTAAAGCCATCTAATGTGACTGAATTAAAACTATACTACAGAGAAGAGTGGAGCAGAATCCCTCCATGGATGTAAAACATGATCACAAACTGGAACAAACATTTAACCATTGCTGCCAAACCAGTTATGTTCAGGGAGGCATTTACTTTACCACAGGGGTGGTGTTGGTTTTCAACAAACCTTCAATAAATCATCACGGGTTCTGAGTTGTATCTGTACAACATTCAATAAATATAAACATTCGTTTGATGATCTGGAACATTTAAATGTGAGAAATATGCAAAAATAGAAGATTTCTGTTTGGGGGTGAATACTTTTCACGTTAATAATAGTAAATAGAAATACCTGCATGGTGTGTCCAGGCTCCAGTGAGAAGGAACCGTACTCTCTGAAGATGGCCAGAGGACTGGCGAGGACGGCGCTCAACACCCAGGTCCACGCGATCACCCCGAAGCAAACGTCTTTACGCATCCGGGTGTCCAGGTGATACACGATACACCTGAAACACACGACAACACAACACACCTGATGTCCACCGCATGTATGTACAAGAACAACACGCCTTGTAGTGGATCAGTGATGGACGACAACTGTCTTTTGGCCTTTCAAACCTCAAGCAGCAGTTTTCTGGGTGCTTTTTTTTTTTTTGCTCTAGAACCAACATATCCAACATTTTCCAAAGTGTCTTGAGGTGTATATTTAACTACGTACATTTTTGGTTTGCTTCCATTCTCGTTTCATTTTTTCACATGACAACTGACTCATGCTGGCACATCAAAGCTCAGAATTCTTTCCTTTTTATATGTAATCTGGTGAAAAAAGTTCAGTTTTTGCAGATTTGTTTCTGTTAGACATGTACAATGAAGTGGTTTTGATGAAATCTCACAATTTAATTTAGTATTATTTTAAAGTTTTACATTTTGAGTCGTTTTGGACAATTTTTTTTTCAATAATTTTGGACACATCTCTGGGTTTCTGCCATGTTTTAACAAATTCAGAATCATTTTGGACTTTTTTTTTCAATTATTTGAGCAAATTTAAGTCACTGGACAAATTTTCAGCCAGTTTGGACAATTTTTCACTTACACTGGAGAAACTTGAGCCATTTTTAGACAATTTTATCACTAATTTTGGACAAGTTTCCAGGTTTCAGTCATACTAACAAATTTATTATCGTTTTGGACTTTTTTTCAATTGCTTTGGCAAGTTTAAGTCACTTTTGACAAGTTTTCAGGCATTCAGGATATATTTTTTAAATTACACAGGACAAATTTGACCATTTTAAACAATTTTCTCAGTCATTTTGTACACATTTCCAGATTACAGTCATTCTGATAAATTTTGTGGCATTTAGGACAGTTTTTCAGTTTAAAGTCTAAATCATTTTGGATATTAGTAAAAAAAAAAATCTGACATTTGAGCTATTTTGACCAATTTTGAAGCCATTTTAGACATTTTTTTCAATCATTTTGAAGAAATTTCCAGATTTCTAGGCTTTCCTCTATTTTTGGTCTCCTCTTGTTTTGTGTAACATTTGTGATGTTTAGTCTTATTTTCATCAATTTGTGTCTAATACGGGTTGTTTTGTGCCTGTTTGTTGTTGTTTTCTGCCTCATTTCTGTCACTTTGCCTTGTTTTTTGCTATTTTGTTGAATTTTTTTTGCCTTGTTTTTGTCAGTTTGTGTCTCATTTTAGTTGTTTTGTATCTGTCTATGCTGTTGTCTGTCTTGTGTTAAGAAGATAGTTCATTATTCTTCCCACCATCAGGGGAAATTTCCAGAGTTACAGAAGCAAAAATCTTTCAGAGCAGCACAAACCATATGTACAGTAAAGACAATAATTATAATAACTAATATATACAAGAAGGAAGGATGAAAAATGAATAAATGCAGTATTACTACACTATAAGTGACATCAGCATAAAGAGGCTTGTGGAATCAATGTAACTGTCATGTAACTTCGTTTTTTGTTGTTTTATGTTTCTTGTTATTTTAATGTCTTGTTTTTGTCTTGCTTTTGTCTCGTTTTCATCATTTTGTGTTTAGTTTGGGTCATTTCGTGTCTGTTTTTTGTTGCTTTCTGTCAGTTTGTCTTGCTTCTTGCTGTTTTGTTAAATCTTTTTGCCTTCTTTTTGCCACTTTGTGTCTCATTTGGGTTATTTCTCATCAGTCTTGTCTTGTTTTTTGTCGTTTTGTGGCTCTTATTTGTCATTTTCATGTATTTTTTATGTGCTTCATTGATCCAGTTTGTTTTAATTTCCTCTCTAATTTGCTTTCTGTGGAAATACAACCACATTTTCTTCTCATTTCCTTCCTTTCAAATGTCCTGAACATCAATAGGCTGTCTAGATTCACAACCATCCCTGTGAACAACTACGATTTCCTCGGTAGCTCGGTTTTGTGAAAGCAGAAGCTGCTTCAGAGCGGATTTGGTCGAGCCAAATGGGTCTCTGTGGTTTTCTGCCCGTTTGCTGTTGTTCAGACGAAATGAAAAAAAAGCTTTTAGCTCTGACAGTCGCCGCTGATGCAGAAACCTGAGAGGAAGCCGGACTGAATGTTCATGAGAAAGCATCTGGACGGTTCTGGTCGACATGTTTGAAATAAACTACTGGATCCTACATTAAAGCATCAGCTGCAGTTCGTAGAAAAAACAGATGAATTAAACTGGAAGAAGAACCAAACTTAAACATCCTGACTGGTTTTCATCATTTTACACAGCGAGTCATTTTCAGTTTTGACAGATTTAATTCCGTTCGCCGTCATAACTGCTGCAGTTTTTCAGCATCCAGAATAATGATTCCTTAATGAAGCAGGTCGTTATGCTAAATGTGTTGACTCATTAATGCCACATTACATCCAGAGCATTGTACCGCCGCATTAGTCCAAGAATCTGACAGGAAGGTTGTCGCTTGTGAGGATTTGTGGCTTTTAATCGCTTTGTTTCAGTTTGGGGAAGTATTGTTTTGAGCTCAATTTCTGCATTAGAAGACCTGAATTATCCCTTCTGTTTATGATGTAACCTTGGACGTAGCTTTTGAGGGCATAAAGAACGTTTTTTTAAGCATTTCATGAATACATTTTTGCATATTTATCACAGTGGACACGGTGGAGGTGAGAGAATCTTTGTCAAGTTGGAGTTTATGTCTAGATAGATTTATTAAAGGTCATCTGTTGGATCAAAAATATACAAACTGCAATTTGAATGATCAGTTTTGTTGAAGAAGAAAGTTCTGACAATCAATTTTTTTTTTAGTTTCATGACCTCTTAACTTCTCCCAAATGACTACAATCAACTACAGCTGCTGACTCCTCTGGTCCAGTTTAATTGGGAAATTTAACATCTGCTGAGGCATAAACATACGCACGGCAACTTTGAATTACCAGTTTTGATGACGTAGACAGTTGTGTTAATCAGACTTTCTTGGGGGCATCTTAATTTCTCATGAGTGATTGCAATTGACTACAGCTGTTGACTCTGTTGAGTCAAACATATACATACAGCAAATGTTAATATATGGTTGAATTTGTCCATTTTTACCTCCATTGTTTTTTCTGGTTTCAATCTTCTGGTTTATCCTTGACTCCCCTGGACACTGTACCTACCGTCAAGCATGGAGGTGGCAGTATCACTGTACTATCAATTTAGCCGACTCAAATCTGAGACAGAAAAACAACAAATACAATTGAATGGCACCAATTCTTTGTTGTTTTTCTGACTCGGGCTTGTTTCTTCATCAGTCCACAGGTTCTTGATGGGTTTAAGTCAGGACTTTACTTACAACTTGACTTTACTTCACGGTCTCTACTGGCAAAGCAAACTTTTGTTCATGCCTGTACATAATATGTTTAATATCTTTATGCGATGAATCCACAACTCAAAAACCAAATGACATAAAAACATCCAAAATGAGTAAAAAGTGACTCAAAATGATTTAAGTGTTGCTCAAAAAGGCTCAAAATTAGTCCAAAAAGACAACAAAAAAGTGTCCAAAAATGACTATAAAGGGTTCAAAATGACTAAAAATTGGTCGAAAATGGTTTAAAATTTGCCCAAAATGACAAACAAATGTCCAAAATGACAAAAATTGTCCAAAATGATTAAGAATTGGTTCATAATTACTCAAAAGTTGTCCAAAATAACTCAAAACGTCTCCAAATTGACTCAGAAATGACTTGAAACCTGTCCAAAGTTATTTTAAAATCGGCTAAATTTGGTCAGAAGTGACTCAGCTAGTGGAAAAGGAATGGTTGAATCAGTTTAGAATGAAGGTTCCAGACTGGTGTCCCTAAAGTCCTGACTTAAACCCATAAAGAACCTGAAGAACCAAGTCAGAAGAACAACAGATTTGGTTGAACTCCACTGGAATTGGTCAGTTAAATTGATCCTATAATGATACCGACACTGCCATGCTTGACGGTAGTGTCCAGAGGAGAACTGATGTGGAAATGGACAAATTTAACCAAGTCTGAACATTTATGTTGGTATATTTATGATTCGGCAGTGGATCTAATGGTTCTATTTAAAGCGGATCAGAGTCAGCAGCTGTAGTCGACTGGAATCACTCAGAGGAAGTTAAGAAGCAGAGAAACTGAGAAAATGTGATGAACACTACTTTCTACGTCAACAAAACTCATAATTCAAGTTAGTGTGTGTATATTTATGACCTAGAAGATCTTTAATACATTTACAACTTTACAGGCTGATGGAAACTTTAGCTCTCTCCTGGTTTTGACTTTGTGTGACAAAAATAGAAGCTGTGTTTTTTTAATGTCCTGCTGTTTAATCCACAACACAACAAAGAAGGCAGATGTTCAGATCTTTAAATATATTTAAATATATATAAATGTGCTTTAATTTGTCAGGAACCATCTGCCAGAAATATTCAACGTCCCTGGACGGAGACGAAAGACGGAAAGAACGATAGCCAGTCGCCTGCAGGTCTTCTAAATCCACCAACATGAGTTGAAATCACAGAAACAGGTCATGCTATGCCACCAGTGTCAAAGTTTTTGCTTAGTTTTGCGTCACAGTGAGCTTTTAATGCATCGCAATCCAACTGGGACTTCAAAAACTGAGAATGAAGGATGAAAAACAAATGTAATTCATAAAAAAGGTCAATGTTTTGTTTGTAATATTGTCAGACACTGTTTTTAGCATATTTAATTAGAAAAATGTTGCAATTTTGCAGATATTTGCTGGAATTTCAAGAAAAAATGTGAATATTAAGACATACTTAATAATTTTTAATATTTTACCAATTTCCCATGTTTTTCTTTTTTACATTATCTTACATCTAAAAATATGAAATGGATGCTATTGGTGGAGAACAAGCTCCGCCCACCTGTGGCGGTCCAGGGCGATGACATTGAGCGTCACCGTGGAAACGTGCACAGCGAGGCCCTGA